>NW_027526445.1:68582788-69025847 GCF_048455015.1 Haemaphysalis longicornis
TGTTTGTTTTTTTTTTTTTTTTTTTTTTGCTTTTCTTAATGGGTTGGCTGTTGTCGATTTTTGTGCTTTGCTCACGATAAGCGATGCGCGCTGCGCCTCTCTGTCGTGTCTTAACGACTTTCCGCAATCTCGTTTCACTGTGCACGTTCGGCGAGCGCGTTTCTGCTTGCGACAAGCTTTTTTGCCAATCGCTAGCTGTCGCGCGCGCGAGGAACGTGCAGAAACCTATAAACGCGTGCCCGCGAGCCTTGCGGTGAAGCTCGATGCGCGGCGACGGCCGCCGCGGAGCGAGTGTCGGCTCTCAATGTTTGGGCTCGCCTTGTGGCCACCATTTTGCTCGTGCTGTCTTTGCGCGTCGGAGACTAATTAGAAATTTGATTAACGTTATCGCTTCTCGGCCTTTTGGCTAAGATCAAAGTGTAGTATCTGTTCTTATCAGCTTAATATCTGATACGAGTCCTATTTGGACTCAAGATATTAAACTAATTTTTGCCATTTGGCGCCGTGAAGGGGCTTGCTCCTCCGGCGCCGCGGGTTGTCCCGGCGTTGCACTGCTGCCGGGTTCGGCCCAAGACCCCCTTCGGGGGGCTGTAATCAAATCCAAAATGAGAGAAACAACCACTATAGGGAAAAAAAGCACTGCACGCTGTGCGCCGCGTTTCGCGACATTCTCTGGCGCTGTGTTCAAGTTCATTTCTCGATACACCGCCTGGTGCAGGCGACGCACTGCTGCTTTTCGGTGCCGTGGTGTGTTTGCGGTGGGTATTTGTTTCGTATACATCGTGTTATATATAAAACTCGGAAATGGCGTCCAAAACAACTACGTGCGTGCATGCGTCTGCTCGCAGCGCGCAAAGTACCACAACGGTAAATACAAAATGATCGCTGCAGTAGGCATTGCTTGCCATACATAATGCTTCGCTGCTGTGTCCTATACTCGAAAACACTCTATCTCTCTCTGTCACACACACACACACTCTCGCTCGCTCGCTCGCTTGCAGCGTCTGAAGCGCTCGCGCAGTTTAGAGGTCAAGCAAAATAAGTGCCGATGCTTGCGCAACTGCCACGGGCTGACCCCTGTACCGCACTGGCAATGGGGCCTTTCTCCGTGTTTGAGGACTACTTTTACGCGATCGAGACAATCTGTTTATACAGGTGCGGCACGCGCGCACACAGACACACAGCTAGTTGGCCCCGCATCTTTTCCGAGTGCTACGAGTTGTGCCGCGCCTCCGCCAGATGGCGCCACGGGTCCCGCGGCCGAGAGAGAAAAGCGCCGGCCGCGTCTCGTCGCTGCCACCGCTCTCGCCTCCCCGAGCAAACCGTCCCGCACCAGTATCAGGTCGACGCCATAGAAACGCGTCGGATCTCCGCAATCGCTGCCCCGAGCGCCTTCCTCGACTAAAAGAAGCGTGCGACCTGGCTGTGCACTGCTTTTTCCGCCGCCACCAAGACCTTGCAGCCGCGTGTGCTCCGCATATCGCCGTTGGAACGCGCGTGCCAACCCGTGCCGACACCCTGGGCCGCTCGTCGACATGTTCACTCGGGTTGCGAATGTTTTCCTTTTTTTTTTTTTTGTTTGTTTGTTTTTTTTTTTTTTTTTTTTTTGCTTTTCTTAATGGGTTGGCTGTTGTCGATTTTTGTGCTTTGCTCACGATAAGCGATGCGCGCTGCGCCTCTCTGTCGTGTCTTAACGACTTTCCGCAATCTCGTTTCACTGTGCACGTTCGGCGAGCGCGTTTCTGCTTGCGACAAGCTTTTTTGCCAATCGCTAGCTGTCGCGCGCGCGAGGAACGTGCAGAAACCTATAAACGCGTGCCCGCGAGCCTTGCGGTGAAGCTCGATGCGCGGCGACGGCCGCCGCGGAGCGAGTGTCGGCTCTCAATGTTTGGGCTCGCCTTGTGGCCACCATTTTGCTCGTGCTGTCTTTGCGCGTCGGAGACTAATTAGAAATTTGATTAACGTTATCGCTTCTCGGCCTTTTGGCTAAGATCAAAGTGTAGTATCTGTTCTTATCAGCTTAATATCTGATACGAGTCCTATTTGGACTCAAGATATTAAACTAATTTTTGCCATTTGGCGCCGTGAAGGGGCTTGCTCCTCCGGCGCCGCGGGTTGTCCCGGCGTTGCACTGCTGCCGGGTTCGGCCCAAGACCCCCTTCGGGGGGCTGTAATCAAATCCAAAATGAGAGAAACAACCACTATAGGGAAAAAAAGCACTGCACGCTGTGCGCCGCGTTTCGCGACATTCTCTGGCGCTGTGTTCAAGTTCATTTCTCGATACACCGCCTGGTGCAGGCGACGCACTGCTGCTTTTCGGTGCCGTGGTGTGTTTGCGGTGGGTATTTGTTTCGTATACATCGTGTTATATATAAAACTCGGAAATGGCGTCCAAAACAACTACGTGCGTGCATGCGTCTGCTCGCAGCGCGCAAAGTACCACAACGGTAAATACAAAATGATCGCTGCAGTAGGCATTGCTTGCCATACATAATGCTTCGCTGCTGTGTCCTATACTCGAAAACACTCTATCTCTCTCTGTCACACACACACACACTCTCGCTCGCTCGCTCGCTTGCAGCGTCTGAAGCGCTCGCGCAGTTTAGAGGTCAAGCAAAATAAGTGCCGATGCTTGCGCAACTGCCACGGGCTGACCCCTGTACCGCACTGGCAATGGGGCCTTTCTCCGTGTTTGAGGACTACTTTTACGCGATCGAGACAATCTGTTTATACAGGTGCGGCACGCGCGCACACAGACACACAGCTAGTTGGCCCCGCATCTTTTCCGAGTGCTACGAGTTGTGCCGCGCCTCCGCCAGATGGCGCCACGGGTCCCGCGGCCGAGAGAGAAAAGCGCCGGCCGCGTCTCGTCGCTGCCACCGCTCTCGCCTCCCCGAGCAAACCGTCCCGCACCAGTATCAGGTCGACGCCATAGAAACGCGTCGGATCTCCGCAATCGCTGCCCCGAGCGCCTTCCTCGACTAAAAGAAGCGTGCGACCTGGCTGTGCACTGCTTTTTCCGCCGCCACCAAGACCTTGCAGCCGCGTGTGCTCCGCATATCGCCGTTGGAACGCGCGTGCCAACCCGTGCCGACACCCTGGGCCGCTCGTCGACATGTTCACTCGGGTTGCGAATGTTTTCCTTTTTTTTTTTTTGTTTGTTTGTTTTTTTTTTTTTTTTTTTTTTTGCTTTTCTTAATGGGTTGGCTGTTGTCGATTTTTGTGCTTTGCTCACGATAAGCGATGCGCGCTGCGCCTCTCTGTCGTGTCTTAACGACTTTCCGCAATCTCGTTTCACTGTGCACGTTCGGCGAGCGCGTTTCTGCTTGCGACAAGCTTTTTTGCCAATCGCTAGCTGTCGCGCGCGCGAGGAACGTGCAGAAACCTATAAACGCGTGCCCGCGAGCCTTGCGGTGAAGCTCGATGCGCGGCGACGGCCGCCGCGGAGCGAGTGTCGGCTCTCAATGTTTGGGCTCGCCTTGTGGCCACCATTTTGCTCGTGCTGTCTTTGCGCGTCGGAGACTAATTAGAAATTTGATTAACGTTATCGCTTCTCGGCCTTTTGGCTAAGATCAAAGTGTAGTATCTGTTCTTATCAGCTTAATATCTGATACGAGTCCTATTTGGACTCAAGATATTAAACTAATTTTTGCCATTTGGCGCCGTGAAGGGGCTTGCTCCTCCGGCGCCGCGGGTTGTCCCGGCGTTGCACTGCTGCCGGGTTCGGCCCAAGACCCCCTTCGGGGGGCTGTAATCAAATCCAAAATGAGAGAAACAACCACTATAGGGAAAAAAAGCACTGCACGCTGTGCGCCGCGTTTCGCGACATTCTCTGGCGCTGTGTTCAAGTTCATTTCTCGATACACCGCCTGGTGCAGGCGACGCACTGCTGCTTTTCGGTGCCGTGGTGTGTTTGCGGTGGGTATTTGTTTCGTATACATCGTGTTATATATAAAACTCGGAAATGGCGTCCAAAACAACTACGTGCGTGCATGCGTCTGCTCGCAGCGCGCAAAGTACCACAACGGTAAATACAAAATGATCGCTGCAGTAGGCATTGCTTGCCATACATAATGCTTCGCTGCTGTGTCCTATACTCGAAAACACTCTATCTCTCTCTGTCACACACACACACACTCTCGCTCGCTCGCTCGCTTGCAGCGTCTGAAGCGCTCGCGCAGTTTAGAGGTCAAGCAAAATAAGTGCCGATGCTTGCGCAACTGCCACGGGCTGACCCCTGTACCGCACTGGCAATGGGGCCTTTCTCCGTGTTTGAGGACTACTTTTACGCGATCGAGACAATCTGTTTATACAGGTGCGGCACGCGCGCACACAGACACACAGCTAGTTGGCCCCGCATCTTTTCCGAGTGCTACGAGTTGTGCCGCGCCTCCGCCAGATGGCGCCACGGGTCCCGCGGCCGAGAGAGAAAAGCGCCGGCCGCGTCTCGTCGCTGCCACCGCTCTCGCCTCCCCGAGCAAACCGTCCCGCACCAGTATCAGGTCGACGCCATAGAAACGCGTCGGATCTCCGCAATCGCTGCCCCGAGCGCCTTCCTCGACTAAAAGAAGCGTGCGACCTGGCTGTGCACTGCTTTTTCCGCCGCCACCAAGACCTTGCAGCCGCGTGTGCTCCGCATATCGCCGTTGGAACGCGCGTGCCAACCCGTGCCGACACCCTGGGCCGCTCGTCGACATGTTCACTCGGGTTGCGAATGTTTTCCTTTTTTTTTTTTTGTTTGTTTGTTTTTTTTTTTTTTTTTTTTTTTGCTTTTCTTAATGGGTTGGCTGTTGTCGATTTTTGTGCTTTGCTCACGATAAGCGATGCGCGCTGCGCCTCTCTGTCGTGTCTTAACGACTTTCCGCAATCTCGTTTCACTGTGCACGTTCGGCGAGCGCGTTTCTGCTTGCGACAAGCTTTTTTGCCAATCGCTAGCTGTCGCGCGCGCGAGGAACGTGCAGAAACCTATAAACGCGTGCCCGCGAGCCTTGCGGTGAAGCTCGATGCGCGGCGACGGCCGCCGCGGAGCGAGTGTCGGCTCTCAATGTTTGGGCTCGCCTTGTGGCCACCATTTTGCTCGTGCTGTCTTTGCGCGTCGGAGACTAATTAGAAATTTGATTAACGTTATCGCTTCTCGGCCTTTTGGCTAAGATCAAAGTGTAGTATCTGTTCTTATCAGCTTAATATCTGATACGAGTCCTATTTGGACTCAAGATATTAAACTAATTTTTGCCATTTGGCGCCGTGAAGGGGCTTGCTCCTCCGGCGCCGCGGGTTGTCCCGGCGTTGCACTGCTGCCGGGTTCGGCCCAAGACCCCCTTCGGGGGGCTGTAATCAAATCCAAAATGAGAGAAACAACCACTATAGGGAAAAAAAGCACTGCACGCTGTGCGCCGCGTTTCGCGACATTCTCTGGCGCTGTGTTCAAGTTCATTTCTCGATACACCGCCTGGTGCAGGCGACGCACTGCTGCTTTTCGGTGCCGTGGTGTGTTTGCGGTGGGTATTTGTTTCGTATACATCGTGTTATATATAAAACTCGGAAATGGCGTCCAAAACAACTACGTGCGTGCATGCGTCTGCTCGCAGCGCGCAAAGTACCACAACGGTAAATACAAAATGATCGCTGCAGTAGGCATTGCTTGCCATACATAATGCTTCGCTGCTGTGTCCTATACTCGAAAACACTCTATCTCTCTCTGTCACACACACACACACTCTCGCTCGCTCGCTCGCTTGCAGCGTCTGAAGCGCTCGCGCAGTTTAGAGGTCAAGCAAAATAAGTGCCGATGCTTGCGCAACTGCCACGGGCTGACCCCTGTACCGCACTGGCAATGGGGCCTTTCTCCGTGTTTGAGGACTACTTTTACGCGATCGAGACAATCTGTTTATACAGGTGCGGCACGCGCGCACACAGACACACAGCTAGTTGGCCCCGCATCTTTTCCGAGTGCTACGAGTTGTGCCGCGCCTCCGCCAGATGGCGCCACGGGTCCCGCGGCCGAGAGAGAAAAGCGCCGGCCGCGTCTCGTCGCTGCCACCGCTCTCGCCTCCCCGAGCAAACCGTCCCGCACCAGTATCAGGTCGACGCCATAGAAACGCGTCGGATCTCCGCAATCGCTGCCCCGAGCGCCTTCCTCGACTAAAAGAAGCGTGCGACCTGGCTGTGCACTGCTTTTTCCGCCGCCACCAAGACCTTGCAGCCGCGTGTGCTCCGCATATCGCCGTTGGAACGCGCGTGCCAACCCGTGCCGACACCCTGGGCCGCTCGTCGACATGTTCACTCGGGTTGCGAATGTTTTCCTTTTTTTTTTTTTTGTTTGTTTGTTTTTTTTTTTTTTTTTTTTGCTTTTCTTAATGGGTTGGCTGTTGTCGATTTTTGTGCTTTGCTCACGATAAGCGATGCGCGCTGCGCCTCTCTGTCGTGTCTTAACGACTTTCCGCAATCTCGTTTCACTGTGCACGTTCGGCGAGCGCGTTTCTGCTTGCGACAAGCTTTTTTGCCAATCGCTAGCTGTCGCGCGCGCGAGGAACGTGCAGAAACCTATAAACGCGTGCCCGCGAGCCTTGCGGTGAAGCTCGATGCGCGGCGACGGCCGCCGCGGAGCGAGTGTCGGCTCTCAATGTTTGGGCTCGCCTTGTGGCCACCATTTTGCTCGTGCTGTCTTTGCGCGTCGGAGACTAATTAGAAATTTGATTAACGTTATCGCTTCTCGGCCTTTTGGCTAAGATCAAAGTGTAGTATCTGTTCTTATCAGCTTAATATCTGATACGAGTCCTATTTGGACTCAAGATATTAAACTAATTTTTGCCATTTGGCGCCGTGAAGGGGCTTGCTCCTCCGGCGCCGCGGGTTGTCCCGGCGTTGCACTGCTGCCGGGTTCGGCCCAAGACCCCCTTCGGGGGGCTGTAATCAAATCCAAAATGAGAGAAACAACCACTATAGGGAAAAAAAGCACTGCACGCTGTGCGCCGCGTTTCGCGACATTCTCTGGCGCTGTGTTCAAGTTCATTTCTCGATACACCGCCTGGTGCAGGCGACGCACTGCTGCTTTTCGGTGCCGTGGTGTGTTTGCGGTGGGTATTTGTTTCGTATACATCGTGTTATATATAAAACTCGGAAATGGCGTCCAAAACAACTACGTGCGTGCATGCGTCTGCTCGCAGCGCGCAAAGTACCACAACGGTAAATACAAAATGATCGCTGCAGTAGGCATTGCTTGCCATACATAATGCTTCGCTGCTGTGTCCTATACTCGAAAACACTCTATCTCTCTCTGTCACACACACACACACTCTCGCTCGCTCGCTCGCTTGCAGCGTCTGAAGCGCTCGCGCAGTTTAGAGGTCAAGCAAAATAAGTGCCGATGCTTGCGCAACTGCCACGGGCTGACCCCTGTACCGCACTGGCAATGGGGCCTTTCTCCGTGTTTGAGGACTACTTTTACGCGATCGAGACAATCTGTTTATACAGGTGCGGCACGCGCGCACACAGACACACAGCTAGTTGGCCCCGCATCTTTTCCGAGTGCTACGAGTTGTGCCGCGCCTCCGCCAGATGGCGCCACGGGTCCCGCGGCCGAGAGAGAAAAGCGCCGGCCGCGTCTCGTCGCTGCCACCGCTCTCGCCTCCCCGAGCAAACCGTCCCGCACCAGTATCAGGTCGACGCCATAGAAACGCGTCGGATCTCCGCAATCGCTGCCCCGAGCGCCTTCCTCGACTAAAAGAAGCGTGCGACCTGGCTGTGCACTGCTTTTTCCGCCGCCACCAAGACCTTGCAGCCGCGTGTGCTCCGCATATCGCCGTTGGAACGCGCGTGCCAACCCGTGCCGACACCCTGGGCCGCTCGTCGACATGTTCACTCGGGTTGCGAATGTTTTCCTTTTTTTTTTTTTGTTTGTTTGTTTTTTTTTTTTTTTTTTTTTTGCTTTTCTTAATGGGTTGGCTGTTGTCGATTTTTGTGCTTTGCTCACGATAAGCGATGCGCGCTGCGCCTCTCTGTCGTGTCTTAACGACTTTCCGCAATCTCGTTTCACTGTGCACGTTCGGCGAGCGCGTTTCTGCTTGCGACAAGCTTTTTTGCCAATCGCTAGCTGTCGCGCGCGCGAGGAACGTGCAGAAACCTATAAACGCGTGCCCGCGAGCCTTGCGGTGAAGCTCGATGCGCGGCGACGGCCGCCGCGGAGCGAGTGTCGGCTCTCAATGTTTGGGCTCGCCTTGTGGCCACCATTTTGCTCGTGCTGTCTTTGCGCGTCGGAGACTAATTAGAAATTTGATTAACGTTATCGCTTCTCGGCCTTTTGGCTAAGATCAAAGTGTAGTATCTGTTCTTATCAGCTTAATATCTGATACGAGTCCTATTTGGACTCAAGATATTAAACTAATTTTTGCCATTTGGCGCCGTGAAGGGGCTTGCTCCTCCGGCGCCGCGGGTTGTCCCGGCGTTGCACTGCTGCCGGGTTCGGCCCAAGACCCCCTTCGGGGGGCTGTAATCAAATCCAAAATGAGAGAAACAACCACTATAGGGAAAAAAAGCACTGCACGCTGTGCGCCGCGTTTCGCGACATTCTCTGGCGCTGTGTTCAAGTTCATTTCTCGATACACCGCCTGGTGCAGGCGACGCACTGCTGCTTTTCGGTGCCGTGGTGTGTTTGCGGTGGGTATTTGTTTCGTATACATCGTGTTATATATAAAACTCGGAAATGGCGTCCAAAACAACTACGTGCGTGCATGCGTCTGCTCGCAGCGCGCAAAGTACCACAACGGTAAATACAAAATGATCGCTGCAGTAGGCATTGCTTGCCATACATAATGCTTCGCTGCTGTGTCCTATACTCGAAAACACTCTATCTCTCTCTGTCACACACACACACACTCTCGCTCGCTCGCTCGCTTGCAGCGTCTGAAGCGCTCGCGCAGTTTAGAGGTCAAGCAAAATAAGTGCCGATGCTTGCGCAACTGCCACGGGCTGACCCCTGTACCGCACTGGCAATGGGGCCTTTCTCCGTGTTTGAGGACTACTTTTACGCGATCGAGACAATCTGTTTATACAGGTGCGGCACGCGCGCACACAGACACACAGCTAGTTGGCCCCGCATCTTTTCCGAGTGCTACGAGTTGTGCCGCGCCTCCGCCAGATGGCGCCACGGGTCCCGCGGCCGAGAGAGAAAAGCGCCGGCCGCGTCTCGTCGCTGCCACCGCTCTCGCCTCCCCGAGCAAACCGTCCCGCACCAGTATCAGGTCGACGCCATAGAAACGCGTCGGATCTCCGCAATCGCTGCCCCGAGCGCCTTCCTCGACTAAAAGAAGCGTGCGACCTGGCTGTGCACTGCTTTTTCCGCCGCCACCAAGACCTTGCAGCCGCGTGTGCTCCGCATATCGCCGTTGGAACGCGCGTGCCAACCCGTGCCGACACCCTGGGCCGCTCGTCGACATGTTCACTCGGGTTGCGAATGTTTTCCTTTTTTTTTTTTTGTTTGTTTGTTTTTTTTTTTTTTTTTTTTTTTGCTTTTCTTAATGGGTTGGCTGTTGTCGATTTTTGTGCTTTGCTCACGATAAGCGACGCGCGCTGCGCCTCTCTGTCGTGTCTTAACGACTTTCCGCAATCTCGTTTCACTGTGCACGTTCGGCGAGCGCGTTTCTGCTTGCGACAAGCTTTTTTGCCAATCGCTAGCTGTCGCGCGCGCGAGGAACGTGCAGAAACCTATAAACGCGTGCCCGCGAGCCTTGCGGTGAAGCTCGATGCGCGGCGACGGCCGCCGCGGAGCGAGTGTCGGCTCTCAATGTTTGGGCTCGCCTTGTGGCCACCATTTTGCTCGTGCTGTCTTTGCGCGTCGGAGACTAATTAGAAATTTGATTAACGTTATCGCTTCTCGGCCTTTTGGCTAAGATCAAAGTGTAGTATCTGTTCTTATCAGCTTAATATCTGATACGAGTCCTATTTGGACTCAAGATATTAAACTAATTTTTGCCATTTGGCGCCGTGAAGGGGCTTGCTCCTCCGGCGCCGCGGGTTGTCCCGGCGTTGCACTGCTGCCGGGTTCGGCCCAAGACCCCCTTCGGGGGGCTGTAATCAAATCCAAAATGAGAGAAACAACCACTATAGGGAAAAAAAGCACTGCACGCTGTGCGCCGCGTTTCGCGACATTCTCTGGCGCTGTGTTCAAGTTCATTTCTCGATACACCGCCTGGTGCAGGCGACGCACTGCTGCTTTTCGGTGCCGTGGTGTGTTTGCGGTGGGTATTTGTTTCGTATACATCGTGTTATATATAAAACTCGGAAATGGCGTCCAAAACAACTACGTGCGTGCATGCGTCTGCTCGCAGCGCGCAAAGTACCACAACGGTAAATACAAAATGATCGCTGCAGTAGGCATTGCTTGCCATACATAATGCTTCGCTGCTGTGTCCTATACTCGAAAACACTCTATCTCTCTCTGTCACACACACACACACTCTCGCTCGCTCGCTCGCTTGCAGCGTCTGAAGCGCTCGCGCAGTTTAGAGGTCAAGCAAAATAAGTGCCGATGCTTGCGCAACTGCCACGGGCTGACCCCTGTACCGCACTGGCAATGGGGCCTTTCTCCGTGTTTGAGGACTACTTTTACGCGATCGAGACAATCTGTTTATACAGGTGCGGCACGCGCGCACACAGACACACAGCTAGTTGGCCCCGCATCTTTTCCGAGTGCTACGAGTTGTGCCGCGCCTCCGCCAGATGGCGCCACGGGTCCCGCGGCCGAGAGAGAAAAGCGCCGGCCGCGTCTCGTCGCTGCCACCGCTCTCGCCTCCCCGAGCAAACCGTCCCGCACCAGTATCAGGTCGACGCCATAGAAACGCGTCGGATCTCCGCAATCGCTGCCCCGAGCGCCTTCCTCGACTAAAAGAAGCGTGCGACCTGGCTGTGCACTGCTTTTTCCGCCGCCACCAAGACCTTGCAGCCGCGTGTGCTCCGCATATCGCCGTTGGAACGCGCGTGCCAACCCGTGCCGACACCCTGGGCCGCTCGTCGACATGTTCACTCGGGTTGCGAATGTTTTCCTTTTTTTTTTTTTGTTTGTTTGTTTTTTTTTTTTTTTTTTTTTTTTGCTTTTCTTAATGGGTTGGCTGTTGTCGATTTTTGTGCTTTGCTCACGATAAGCGACGCGCGCTGCGCCTCTCTGTCGTGTCTTAACGACTTTCCGCAATCTCGTTTCACTGTGCACGTTCGGCGAGCGCGTTTCTGCTTGCGACAAGCTTTTTTGCCAATCGCTAGCTGTCGCGCGCGCGAGGAACGTGCAGAAACCTATAAACGCGTGCCCGCGAGCCTTGCGGTGAAGCTCGATGCGCGGCGACGGCCGCCGCGGAGCGAGTGTCGGCTCTCAATGTTTGGGCTCGCCTTGTGGCCACCATTTTGCTCGTGCTGTCTTTGCGCGTCGGAGACTAATTAGAAATTTGATTAACGTTATCGCTTCTCGGCCTTTTGGCTAAGATCAAAGTGTAGTATCTGTTCTTATCAGCTTAATATCTGATACGAGTCCTATTTGGACTCAAGATATTAAACTAATTTTTGCCATTTGGCGCCGTGAAGGGGCTTGCTCCTCCGGCGCCGCGGGTTGTCCCGGCGTTGCACTGCTGCCGGGTTCGGCCCAAGACCCCCTTCGGGGGGCTGTAATCAAATCCAAAATGAGAGAAACAACCACTATAGGGAAAAAAAGCACTGCACGCTGTGCGCCGCGTTTCGCGACATTCTCTGGCGCTGTGTTCAAGTTCATTTCTCGATACACCGCCTGGTGCAGGCGACGCACTGCTGCTTTTCGGTGCCGTGGTGTGTTTGCGGTGGGTATTTGTTTCGTATACATCGTGTTATATATAAAACTCGGAAATGGCGTCCAAAACAACTACGTGCGTGCATGCGTCTGCTCGCAGCGCGCAAAGTACCACAACGGTAAATACAAAATGATCGCTGCAGTAGGCATTGCTTGCCATACATAATGCTTCGCTGCTGTGTCCTATACTCGAAAACACTCTATCTCTCTCTGTCACACACACACACACTCTCGCTCGCTCGCTCGCTTGCAGCGTCTGAAGCGCTCGCGCAGTTTAGAGGTCAAGCAAAATAAGTGCCGATGCTTGCGCAACTGCCACGGGCTGACCCCTGTACCGCACTGGCAATGGGGCCTTTCTCCGTGTTTGAGGACTACTTTTACGCGATCGAGACAATCTGTTTATACAGGTGCGGCACGCGCGCACACAGACACACAGCTAGTTGGCCCCGCATCTTTTCCGAGTGCTACGAGTTGTGCCGCGCCTCCGCCAGATGGCGCCACGGGTCCCGCGGCCGAGAGAGAAAAGCGCCGGCCGCGTCTCGTCGCTGCCACCGCTCTCGCCTCCCCGAGCAAACCGTCCCGCACCAGTATCAGGTCGACGCCATAGAAACGCGTCGGATCTCCGCAATCGCTGCCCCGAGCGCCTTCCTCGACTAAAAGAAGCGTGCGACCTGGCTGTGCACTGCTTTTTCCGCCGCCACCAAGACCTTGCAGCCGCGTGTGCTCCGCATATCGCCGTTGGAACGCGCGTGCCAACCCGTGCCGACACCCTGGGCCGCTCGTCGACATGTTCACTCGGGTTGCGAATGTTTTCCTTTTTTTTTTTTTTTGTTTGTTTGTTTTTTTTTTTTTTTTTTTGCTTTTCTTAATGGGTTGGCTGTTGTCGATTTTTGTGCTTTGCTCACGATAAGCGACGCGCGCTGCGCCTCTCTGTCGTGTCTTAACGACTTTCCGCAATCTCGTTTCACTGTGCACGTTCGGCGAGCGCGTTTCTGCTTGCGACAAGCTTTTTTGCCAATCGCTAGCTGTCGCGCGCGCGAGGAACGTGCAGAAACCTATAAACGCGTGCCCGCGAGCCTTGCGGTGAAGCTCGATGCGCGGCGACGGCCGCCGCGGAGCGAGTGTCGGCTCTCAATGTTTGGGCTCGCCTTGTGGCCACCATTTTGCTCGTGCTGTCTTTGCGCGTCGGAGACTAATTAGAAATTTGATTAACGTTATCGCTTCTCGGCCTTTTGGCTAAGATCAAAGTGTAGTCTAGGTATATTACCTGACCCTCGGGGGCTCTTTTGGGAGCTCCTGATCTTCGTGGACCATCTACAAGCCCTGGACATGGACCTGCTGCCCTGGGACCCCTCGGACCTGCTGCGCTGCTGACCGGCCGCCATCTTGGAGGCGCCGGCCGCCTGGATCACCGCTTGGATCGCCGCCCGGATCGTCTTGGCTGCCTCTTGGATTCCTGCTGCCCTGGAGGACCTGCTGCTGTTGCATGGGCATGCTATTTTGAAGTGTTGTGCCGCTGCATGCCTGCATGGTTGTTTTGAAGTGCTGCGATGCTTTAGTCATGGATTCTAAAGTGTTGTGATGCTTCCACCTGCCCATAAGGCATGTTGTTTTGAAGTGTAGTGCTGCCACATGAATGCATGGTTGTTCTGAAGTGTTGCGATGCTCTAGTCATGAATTCTAAAGTGTTGTAATGCTTCTACCTGCCCACATGGCGCACACTGGCGCTTCGGCGATGCTCAGAGTGTAGTGTCAAACACGCACTTTGAAGCAACCGTCGCTGGTGCCAATCTTCGCACCACTTCTGCCCAGAGCGGCCGCCAAACCTCGGCGCTGCTCGCAACAGCTTGCTGCCTGCTCTCAGAGGCAGAATGACCAGGATCAGCAGAACCTGATGAAGCGCCACAATGGCAAGCGACAGGGCGCCAGTTGCGAGGCGCCGCAACAGCGGGATCCCGGTACCCACTCCGCGGACCCCTGAAACCCCGCCCACTCCACCGCCAGATGAGGGGCACCAACCTCGCAGAGATGGAGATACTCTCTTTATCTCCTTTCCAGCCCCTCAGCCTTTCAGGTGCACAGAGGCGGGCTGCACGTCAGCATACTCTGCTGCTGCATGGACGAACAGGCGTCAGTCACTGCAGAGGCACCTCGAAGGAGACCACGGCATGCGAATTCGCCGTACGGTCAACGTCTGTGCCCTGTGTGGGGACACGCTAGGTGCAAAGCCCACAACGCACCCCTGCCTGGCCAATGGGAGGGCTAGCGCAGCCCCCACACAACAACGATTCCAGTGCACTGACTGCACGTCGTCCTTCCCTTCTAGGAAGGGCTTGCACAACCACACGCTTTGGCACAAAAAAGAGGAGGCCAAGCGACAGCGTGCGGCCAGCTCACAGCAAAGCACCACCCCAGGAGATGACGAGGGGCAGCCGCCGGCACAAGCCACACCGGCATCAGGCAGCACTGCGAGCCGGCTGAACGCACAAGCTCCCAGCAGCCCAGAACCAGGCCTTGGGGAGGAAAGCCAGACGCTAACCCCCCACCAAAGCAACACCCTTGCCTCGCAGGCCACCGGGGACTCCACTCCTTGCCAGTCGGACCGGTCTGCCACACCCACCCAGCTGTTCTCGCAGGAATGCCCCAGCATGGGAGGGAGTCCGCGGATCGACGACGACGCAGGAGGGGAGGAGGGTGAAGGAGACAACCCAGCAGCCGCGCTTGTCGATGACAGCTCTGTTCTGAAAGAACACACGAAAAAACTGCAGCGCGTGCTCAAACTGGAGCCAAATGACGAGGCCTGGGACCAGTTCCTTGAGGTTCTCGATGACGCTATGACCACAGTGGCAAGCACTGTCAAGCTGCCCACTACCACAGGGGAGGGAAGATCCCGGCGCGAGGTCAACGCCGCAAATGCACAGCAGATCCAGACTCTGTACCGTCGCAACCGCCGCCGTGCGGTCCGTCTGATCGCTGAGGGCCCCTCCCAAATGTGTCCAATCCCGCCGGGGGAACTGCAGGAACACTTTTCCGCAGTATGGGGGAACAAAGAGGCAGATACAACACTGCTGACGCAGCGACTGCCAGCCCCAGGGGAGGTGAACATGACCCCACTCACAGCAACAGAAGTAGCGGCAAAACTCCGCCGCTGTGAGAACACTGCCCCCGGCAACGACCGACTTACCTACCACCATTGGAAGTCCGTCGACCCTGAAGGTTGCTTCCTGGCAGTAGTTTTCAATGTCTGCCTGCAACATCGTCGAGTTCCGGACTGCTGGAAAGTGTCCCGCACGGTACTCATCTACAAGAAAGGCGAGAAGAGCGATCCCACAAATTGGCGGCCCATCTCCCTTGGAAACACTATCGCAAAACTGTACGCCGGATGCCTTGCGTCCAGGCTGCAGGGGTGGTTGTGCGACCATGGGGTCCTGTCGCAATGCCAAAAGGGGTTCCTGCCACACGACGGGGTGTTCGAGCACAACTTCGTGTTGCAGGAGCGCCTTGACGCAGCGCGTACGGGGGGGGCTGACCTATGCGTGGCGTTCCTCGACTACGCAAACGCCTTTGGGTCCGTGGCCCACAACGCCCTCGTTGAAGCGGTTCGAGGCGCAGGGGCTGGAGACGCCTTCACCAGCATTGTCCAGGACCTCTACAAAGACAACTCCACCGCCATCATAAGCGAAGGAGGAATGACGGAACCAGTCAACATCAACGCTGGTATCCGCCAAGGGTGCCCACTCAGTGGCCTCTTATTCAACATGGTACTCGACCCAGTGATCAGGGCAGTACAGGGAGGTGAGCGGCAGCATAAGATCCTGGCTTATGCAGACGACCTGACCCCGATAGGCAGCAGCCCAGCAGAACTACAAACACGCATCAACGTGGTAGCTGCACTATCAAAGAAACTGGGGCTGGAACTCAACCCGAGGAAATGCCGCACCCTCCACATGTCTGGGCAGACCCCCGTGGGAACCAGGCCCACCACGTTCAAAGTCGGTACCGAGGAGATACCGCACATAGGCGACTTCGAGAGCCATGCTTTTCTTGGCCGCCCTGTTGGCTACAGGGTACTACCTGACACGGCCTGCGTAGATGACGCAATCGCCCTAGGGAAGCGCCTCCTCACGTCAATGCTAGCCCCCTGGCAGAGGCTGGACGCCATCAAAACATTCCTGTACCCGGCACTGAACTTTGCCATGCGAGTCGGAGCCGTGGGAAAAGAGGAATGGCGCCGCCTCGACGACACTCTGCGACCCCTCATCAAGCAGACGCTGTACTTGCCTGCCAATGCATCAAACAAGTACCTGTACGGCAGCGCAGGTGCAGGAACTGCGGGGATTCCAGAGGCAGCCGAAATCAGTGACGCATGCCGCATCGACGGCGCGTTCAAACTGCTCTCCTCACCAGACAGCGAGGTTCGCGACCTAGCACTGCAGGCGCTGACCAAGGTGACGGAACGAAGGCTGCGGCGACCAGTGACGGAGGAGGATATGGAAGCCTACCTATCGGGCGAAACGGAAGGAGACTTCCGGGCCACAGCGACCCAAGTCCAATCAGTCTGGACGGAGGCACGCAAAGCCTCACGACGCATGGGAGTGGCCTGGGAGCTCGGACCAGAGGGGGCGCGGATCACCTGTGGAGACAAGACAATCTCGCCCAAACACAGGCACCAGGTGGTCCGCACCTTGCGAGGCATAGCAACAGCAGCCAATGACCGAGCATTGCAGGAGCAACCCAGCCAAGGCAAGGTGATGGAATGTGTCGCCGCCGACCGTGCCAGTGCACACTTTATGCGGTCCGGTAGGTACACTAGATTCGCCGACTGGCGTTTCGTCCACCGAGCCCGGCTGAACCTGCTGCCCCTCAACGGCGCGCGCCCTTGGGCCTCCGCAGCCGACCAGCGGTGCAGAGCGTGTGGCTACCAGCAAGAAACCTTGCCACACGTCGTCTGCCACTGCATGGTCCAGAGCCAGGCCCTCACACGTCGCCACAACGCCATCGTGGACCGCATCAAAGCGGCTGCCATGCCGCGGTTCACGGTGAGCCACGAGAACCGGCCGGTCGGAAACTCGAGCCTGAGACCGGACCTGGTACTGGTTCGAGGGGAGGAGGCCATCGTCATCGATGTAGCCTGCCCCTTCGACAACCGCCGAGCTGCGTTTCAGGAAGCTCGACGGGCGAAGGAGGATAAGTACGCAGGCATCAAGGAGTACTTGTCCCGGCGCTTCCAGCGAGTCACGGTGGAGGCGGTCATCGTCGGTGCCCTGGGGTCCTGGGATCCAGAGAACGACCGGGTCCTGCGCCGCCTCTGCAGCAAGAGCTACCTGCGGACCATGAAGCGCCTGGTCGTCAGCGAGACCATCATGAGGAGCAGGGACGTCTACGCGGCACATATTGCTGGGAAGCGCTAGGCGCCTCAAAAAATTTTTTTTTTTTTTTTTTTTTTTTTTGTATTGTGGATAGTGTAAATAGCTTTTGTATAAACTCTTTGACAACCCTTTATAGGCACTTATAAATTGTATAAATTCTTTGACAACCCTTTATAGGCACTTATCTTTCTATTTTTTTTTTTTTTTTTTTTATTTCCTCTTATTTTTATACTGTATACGTTTTAAACATGTATAATTTAAATCATTTGCACCATCAAATGTTATGAACATATAATAAAAACTCTGTTCTTATCAGCTTAATATCTGATACGAGTCCTATTTGGACTCAAGATATTAAACTAATTTTTGCCATTTGGCGCCGTGAAGGGGCTTGCTCCTCCGGCGCCGCGGGTTGTCCCGGCGTTGCACTGCTGCCGGGTTCGACCCAAGACCCCCTTCGGGGGGCTGTAATCAAATCCAAAATGAGAGAAACAACCACTATAGGGAAAAAAAGCACTGCACGCTGTGCGCCGCGTTTCGCGACATTCTCTGGCGCTGTGTTCAAGTTCATTTCTCGATACACCGCCTGGTGCAGGCGACGCACTGCTGCTTTTCGGTGCCGTGGTGTGTTTGCGGTGGGTATTTGTTTCGTATACATCGTGTTATATATAAAACTCGGAAATGGCGTCCAAAACAACTACGTGCGTGCATGCGTCTGCTCGCAGCGCGCAAAGTACCACAACGGTAAATACAAAATGATCGCTGCAGTAGGCATTGCTTGCCATACATAATGCTTCGCTGCTGTGTCCTATACTCGAAAACACTCTATCTCTCTCTGTCACACACACACACACTCTCGCTCGCTCGCTCGCTTGCAGCGTCTGAAGCGCTCGCGCAGTTTAGAGGTCAAGCAAAATAAGTGCCTATGCTTGCGCAACTGCCACGGGCTGACCCCTGTACCGCACTGGCAATGGGGCCTTTCTCCGTGTTTGAGGACTACTTTTACGCGATCGAGACAATCTGTTTATACAGGTGCGGCACGCGCGCACACAGACACACAGCTAGTTGGCCCCGCATCTTTTCCGAGTGCTACGAGTTGTGCCGCGCCTCCGCCAGATGGCGCCACGGGTCCCGCGGCCGAGAGAGAAAAGCGCCGGCCGCGTCTCGTCGCTGCCACCGCTCTCGCCTCCCCGAGCAAACCGTCCCGCACCAGTATCAGGTCGACGCCATAGAAACGCGTCGGATCTCCGCAATCGCTGCCCCGAGCGCCTTCCTCGACTAAAAGAAGCGTGCGACCTGGCTGTGCACTGCTTTTTCCGCCGCCACCAAGACCTTGCAGCCGCGTGTGCTCCGCATATCGCCGTTGGAACGCGCGTGCCAACCCGTGCCGACACCCTGGGCCGCTCGTCGACATGTTCACTCGGGTTGCGAATGTTTTCCTTTTTTTTTTTTTTTGTTTGTTTGTTTTTTTTTTTTTTTTTTTGCTTTTCTTAATGGGTTGGCTGTTGTCGATTTTTGTGCTTTGCTCACGATAAGCGACGCGCGCTGCGCCTCTCTGTCGTGTCTTAACGACTTTCCGCAATCTCGTTTCACTGTGCACGTTCGGCGAGCGCGTTTCTGCTTGCGACAAGCTTTTTTGCCAATCGCTAGCTGTCGCGCGCGCGAGGAACGTGCAGAAACCTATAAACGCGTGCCCGCGAGCCTTGCGGTGAAGCTCGATGCGCGGCGACGGCCGCCGCGGAGCGAGTGTCGGCTCTCAATGTTTGGGCTCGCCTTGTGGCCACCATTTTGCTCGTGCTGTCTTTGCGCGTCGGAGACTAATTAGAAATTTGATTAACGTTATCGCTTCTCGGCCTTTTGGCTAAGATCAAAGTGTAGTATCTGTTCTTATCAGCTTAATATCTGATACGAGTCCTATTTGGACTCAAGATATTAAACTAATTTTTGCCATTTGGCGCCGTGAAGGGGCTTGCTCCTCCGGCGCCGCGGGTTGTCCCGGCGTTGCACTGCTGCCGGGTTCGGCCCAAGACCCCCTTCGGGGGGCTGTAATCAAATCCAAAATGAGAGAAACAACCACTATAGGGAAAAAAAGCACTGCACGCTGTGCGCCGCGTTTCGCGACATTCTCTGGCGCTGTGTTCAAGTTCATTTCTCGATACACCGCCTGGTGCAGGCGACGCACTGCTGCTTTTCGGTGCCGTGGTGTGTTTGCGGTGGGTATTTGTTTCGTATACATCGTGTTATATATAAAACTCGGAAATGGCGTCCAAAACAACTACGTGCGTGCATGCGTCTGCTCGCAGCGCGCAAAGTACCACAACGGTAAATACAAAATGATCGCTGCAGTAGGCATTGCTTGCCATACATAATGCTTCGCTGCTGTGTCCTATACTCGAAAACACTCTATCTCTCTCTGTCACACACACACACACTCTCGCTCGCTCGCTCGCTTGCAGCGTCTGAAGCGCTCGCGCAGTTTAGAGGTCAAGCAAAATAAGTGCCCATGCTTGCGCAACTGCCACGGGCTGACCCCTGTACCGCACTGGCAATGGGGCCTTTCTCCGTGTTTGAGGACTACTTTTACGCGATCGAGACAATCTGTTTATACAGGTGCGGCACGCGCGCACACAGACACACAGCTAGTTGGCCCCGCATCTTTTCCGAGTGCTACGAGTTGTGCCGCGCCTCCGCCAGATGGCGCCACGGGTCCCGCGGCCGAGAGAGAAAAGCGCCGGCCGCGTCTCGTCGCTGCCACCGCTCTCGCCTCCCCGAGCAAACCGTCCCGCACCAGTATCAGGTCGACGCCATAGAAACGCGTCGGATCTCCGCAATCGCTGCCCCGAGCGCCTTCCTCGACTAAAAGAAGCGTGCGACCTGGCTGTGCACTGCTTTTTCCGCCGCCACCAAGACCTTGCAGCCGCGTGTGCTCCGCATATCGCCGTTGGAACGCGCGTGCCAACCCGTGCCGACACCCTGGGCCGCTCGTCGACATGTTCACTCGGGTTGCGAATGTTTTCCTTTTTTTTTTTTTTTGTTTGTTTGTTTTTTTTTTTTTTTTTTTGCTTTTCTTAATGGGTTGGCTGTTGTCGATTTTTGTGCTTTGCTCACGATAAGCGACGCGCGCTGCGCCTCTCTGTCGTGTCTTAACGACTTTCCGCAATCTCGTTTCACTGTGCACGTTCGGCGAGCGCGTTTCTGCTTGCGACAAGCTTTTTTGCCAATCGCTAGCTGTCGCGCGCGCGAGGAACGTGCAGAAACCTATAAACGCGTGCCCGCGAGCCTTGCGGTGAAGCTCGATGCGCGGCGACGGCCGCCGCGGAGCGAGTGTCGGCTCTCAATGTTTGGGCTCGCCTTGTGGCCACCATTTTGCTCGTGCTGTCTTTGCGCGTCGGAGACTAATTAGAAATTTGATTAACGTTATCGCTTCTCGGCCTTTTGGCTAAGATCAAAGTGTAGTATCTGTTCTTATCAGCTTAATATCTGATACGAGTCCTATTTGGACTCAAGATATTAAACTAATTTTTGCCATTTGGCGCCGTGAAGGGGCTTGCTCCTCCGGCGCCGCGGGTTGTCCCGGCGTTGCACTGCTGCCGGGTTCGGCCCAAGACCCCCTTCGGGGGGCTGTAATCAAATCCAAAATGAGAGAAACAACCACTATAGGGAAAAAAAGCACTGCACGCTGTGCGCCGCGTTTCGCGACATTCTCTGGCGCTGTGTTCAAGTTCATTTCTCGATACACCGCCTGGTGCAGGCGACGCACTGCTGCTTTTCGGTGCCGTGGTGTGTTTGCGGTGGGTATTTGTTTCGTATACATCGTGTTATATATAAAACTCGGAAATGGCGTCCAAAACAACTACGTGCGTGCATGCGTCTGCTCGCAGCGCGCAAAGTACCACAACGGTAAATACAAAATGATCGCTGCAGTAGGCATTGCTTGCCATACATAATGCTTCGCTGCTGTGTCCTATACTCGAAAACACTCTATCTCTCTCTGTCACACACACACACACTCTCGCTCGCTCGCTCGCTTGCAGCGTCTGAAGCGCTCGCGCAGTTTAGAGGTCAAGCAAAATAAGTGCCCATGCTTGCGCAACTGCCACGGGCTGACCCCTGTACCGCACTGGCAATGGGGCCTTTCTCCGTGTTTGAGGACTACTTTTACGCGATCGAGACAATCTGTTTATACAGGTGCGGCACGCGCGCACACAGACACACAGCTAGTTGGCCCCGCATCTTTTCCGAGTGCTACGAGTTGTGCCGCGCCTCCGCCAGATGGCGCCACGGGTCCCGCGGCCGAGAGAGAAAAGCGCCGGCCGCGTCTCGTCGCTGCCACCGCTCTCGCCTCCCCGAGCAAACCGTCCCGCACCAGTATCAGGTCGACGCCATAGAAACGCGTCGGATCTCCGCAATCGCTGCCCCGAGCGCCTTCCTCGACTAAAAGAAGCGTGCGACCTGGCTGTGCACTGCTTTTTCCGCCGCCACCAAGACCTTGCAGCCGCGTGTGCTCCGCATATCGCCGTTGGAACGCGCGTGCCAACCCGTGCCGACACCCTGGGCCGCTCGTCGACATGTTCACTCGGGTTGCGAATGTTTTCCTTTTTTTTTTTTTTTGTTTGTTTGTTTTTTTTTTTTTTTTTTTGCTTTTCTTAATGGGTTGGCTGTTGTCGATTTTTGTGCTTTGCTCACGATAAGCGACGCGCGCTGCGCCTCTCTGTCGTGTCTTAACGACTTTCCGCAATCTCGTTTCACTGTGCACGTTCGGCGAGCGCGTTTCTGCTTGCGACAAGCTTTTTTGCCAATCGCTAGCTGTCGCGCGCGCGAGGAACGTGCAGAAACCTATAAACGCGTGCCCGCGAGCCTTGCGGTGAAGCTCGATGCGCGGCGACGGCCGCCGCGGAGCGAGTGTCGGCTCTCAATGTTTGGGCTCGCCTTGTGGCCACCATTTTGCTCGTGCTGTCTTTGCGCGTCGGAGACTAATTAGAAATTTGATTAACGTTATCGCTTCTCGGCCTTTTGGCTAAGATCAAAGTGTAGTATCTGTTCTTATCAGCTTAATATCTGATACGAGTCCTATTTGGACTCAAGATATTAAACTAATTTTTGCCATTTGGCGCCGTGAAGGGGCTTGCTCCTCCGGCGCCGCGGGTTGTCCCGGCGTTGCACTGCTGCCGGGTTCGGCCCAAGACCCCCTTCGGGGGGCTGTAATCAAATCCAAAATGAGAGAAACAACCACTATAGGGAAAAAAAGCACTGCACGCTGTGCGCCGCGTTTCGCGACATTCTCTGGCGCTGTGTTCAAGTTCATTTCTCGATACACCGCCTGGTGCAGGCGACGCACTGCTGCTTTTCGGTGCCGTGGTGTGTTTGCGGTGGGTATTTGTTTCGTATACATCGTGTTATATATAAAACTCGGAAATGGCGTCCAAAACAACTACGTGCGTGCATGCGTCTGCTCGCAGCGCGCAAAGTACCACAACGGTAAATACAAAATGATCGCTGCAGTAGGCATTGCTTGCCATACATAATGCTTCGCTGCTGTGTCCTATACTCGAAAACACTCTATCTCTCTCTGTCACACACACACACACTCTCGCTCGCTCGCTCGCTTGCAGCGTCTGAAGCGCTCGCGCAGTTTAGAGGTCAAGCAAAATAAGTGCCGATGCTTGCGCAACTGCCACGGGCTGACCCCTGTACCGCACTGGCAATGGGGCCTTTCTCCGTGTTTGAGGACTACTTTTACGCGATCGAGACAATCTGTTTATACAGGTGCGGCACGCGCGCACACAGACACACAGCTAGTTGGCCCCGCATCTTTTCCGAGTGCTACGAGTTGTGCCGCGCCTCCGCCAGATGGCGCCACGGGTCCCGCGGCCGAGAGAGAAAAGCGCCGGCCGCGTCTCGTCGCTGCCACCGCTCTCGCCTCCCCGAGCAAACCGTCCCGCACCAGTATCAGGTCGACGCCATAGAAACGCGTCGGATCTCCGCAATCGCTGCCCCGAGCGCCTTCCTCGACTAAAAGAAGCGTGCGACCTGGCTGTGCACTGCTTTTTCCGCCGCCACCAAGACCTTGCAGCCGCGTGTGCTCCGCATATCGCCGTTGGAACGCGCGTGCCAACCCGTGCCGACACCCTGGGCCGCTCGTCGACATGTTCACTCGGGTTGCGAATGTTTTCCTTTTTTTTTTTTTTTGTTTGTTTGTTTTTTTTTTTTTTTTTTTGCTTTTCTTAATGGGTTGGCTGTTGTCGATTTTTGTGCTTTGCTCACGATAAGCGACGCGCGCTGCGCCTCTCTGTCGTGTCTTAACGACTTTCCGCAATCTCGTTTCACTGTGCACGTTCGGCGAGCGCGTTTCTGCTTGCGACAAGCTTTTTTGCCAATCGCTAGCTGTCGCGCGCGCGAGGAACGTGCAGAAACCTATAAACGCGTGCCCGCGAGCCTTGCGGTGAAGCTCGATGCGCGGCGACGGCCGCCGCGGAGCGAGTGTCGGCTCTCAATGTTTGGGCTCGCCTTGTGGCCACCATTTTGCTCGTGCTGTCTTTGCGCGTCGGAGACTAATTAGAAATTTGATTAACGTTATCGCTTCTCGGCCTTTTGGCTAAGATCAAAGTGTAGTATCTGTTCTTATCAGCTTAATATCTGATACGAGTCCTATTTGGACTCAAGATATTAAACTAATTTTTGCCATTTGGCGCCGTGAAGGGGCTTGCTCCTCCGGCGCCGCGGGTTGTCCCGGCGTTGCACTGCTGCCGGGTTCGGCCCAAGACCCCCTTCGGGGGGCTGTAATCAAATCCAAAATGAGAGAAACAACCACTATAGGGAAAAAAAGCACTGCACGCTGTGCGCCGCGTTTCGCGACATTCTCTGGCGCTGTGTTCAAGTTCATTTCTCGATACACCGCCTGGTGCAGGCGACGCACTGCTGCTTTTCGGTGCCGTGGTGTGTTTGCGGTGGGTATTTGTTTCGTATACATCGTGTTATATATAAAACTCGGAAATGGCGTCCAAAACAACTACGTGCGTGCATGCGTCTGCTCGCAGCGCGCAAAGTACCACAACGGTAAATACAAAATGATCGCTGCAGTAGGCATTGCTTGCCATACATAATGCTTCGCTGCTGTGTCCTATACTCGAAAACACTCTATCTCTCTCTGTCACACACACACACACTCTCGCTCGCTCGCTCGCTTGCAGCGTCTGAAGCGCTCGCGCAGTTTAGAGGTCAAGCAAAATAAGTGCCGATGCTTGCGCAACTGCCACGGGCTGACCCCTGTACCGCACTGGCAATGGGGCCTTTCTCCGTGTTTGAGGACTACTTTTACGCGATCGAGACAATCTGTTTATACAGGTGCGGCACGCGCGCACACAGACACACAGCTAGTTGGCCCCGCATCTTTTCCGAGTGCTACGAGTTGTGCCGCGCCTCCGCCAGATGGCGCCACGGGTCCCGCGGCCGAGAGAGAAAAGCGCCGGCCGCGTCTCGTCGCTGCCACCGCTCTCGCCTCCCCGAGCAAACCGTCCCGCACCAGTATCAGGTCGACGCCATAGAAACGCGTCGGATCTCCGCAATCGCTGCCCCGAGCGCCTTCCTCGACTAAAAGAAGCGTGCGACCTGGCTGTGCACTGCTTTTTCCGCCGCCACCAAGACCTTGCAGCCGCGTGTGCTCCGCATATCGCCGTTGGAACGCGCGTGCCAACCCGTGCCGACACCCTGGGCCGCTCGTCGACATGTTCACTCGGGTTGCGAATGTTTTCCTTTTTTTTTTTTTTTGTTTGTTTGTTTTTTTTTTTTTTTTTTTGCTTTTCTTAATGGGTTGGCTGTTGTCGATTTTTGTGCTTTGCTCACGATAAGCGACGCGCGCTGCGCCTCTCTGTCGTGTCTTAACGACTTTCCGCAATCTCGTTTCACTGTGCACGTTCGGCGAGCGCGTTTCTGCTTGCGACAAGCTTTTTTGCCAATCGCTAGCTGTCGCGCGCGCGAGGAACGTGCAGAAACCTATAAACGCGTGCCCGCGAGCCTTGCGGTGAAGCTCGATGCGCGGCGACGGCCGCCGCGGAGCGAGTGTCGGCTCTCAATGTTTGGGCTCGCCTTGTGGCCACCATTTTGCTCGTGCTGTCTTTGCGCGTCGGAGACTAATTAGAAATTTGATTAACGTTATCGCTTCTCGGCCTTTTGGCTAAGGGTGCTACATAGTCCCGGACGGTCGTCACAGCGATCCTGACTTAGTTTTTTTCTTGTGAGAGCAACGGCGCGGCCTCAGGTCGCAGTAGAAGTCGCACGAGCTACAAGTTGCCCCAAAGCGAGCGCAAGTGCGCTTCCCCGCACGGCGCGCTGCGCTGCGGGGAAGCCAACGCCGCGCAATGAAGTTCCGAGCGCCGCCTCCAAAGGAGCACTGCTTCGAGTTCAGTGCTCCTAAGGAGGCCACCATCGATGACATAATCGACGGTTTCCACCTGGCCTTGGGACCTGGAGGACTGCGAGCCCTCCAACATCAAGGTGCGACTCGATTCTGTGCAGCGGTAGCTTCGGCGGCCGCTGCAGAGAAGCTCAACACGGCCGGGGACATCACAATCCTCGGAGAGAAGTGCTCGACAACCTGTGTTGGGCCGCAGGTGGTCTTCATGACTGCCTTGCGGCTCAAACTGTTTGTAAGTAATGATGACCTGGCGGCTGCACTCGCCCCCTTCGGACGAGTCATCAGCATCACGGACCAGACTTTTAAAGGCCACCCGACCGTCGACAACGGAACCCGCAACATCAAGCTTGAAATGCACAAGCCCGTGCCGAACTTCATGTTTGTGCGCGGGTGCCGGGTGCAGTTCGAGTACCGGGGGGTTAAGCGCGTGTGTTCCAGGTGTGATCAGCCCGGCCACAACCGTGGAGAGTGCAAAGCCCCCTGGTGCGACCGCTGCCGGGCCTTCGGGCACGTCGCAGAGAGCTGCACCGCCGGGTGCCGCAAGTGTGGCGGCCACCACGCGACCGCCGACTGCATCAAGCCCCGATCGTACGCCGCCGCGCTGGAGGAGTTTCCGGCCCTTTCCGGCGGCGCAGGGGAACAGCCAGGCGCAAGCGGCAACCCGGAATTCGAGGCGGAAGACGCGGCCACCGAACAAGACGACACCGACGACGACAACGCCTCGTTCACCCTGGACGAAGTTTCCTCGCCGCTCTCGCCCTTCGGGGACAGCGACAGTGTCGCGGAGACCAGCGCGGAACACCAGGGCGACACACCCGCCGTCTCAGAGGCGCAACAACCCAACCTCGACGACCACAACACGACTAAGACGACGCCCCTGCCTCCGAGAGGACGCGGGGTAACCAGCCGCGCGAGCGCAAAGGCCGCCAAGCCGGCGTTGCCTGGCGCGAGCGGCGTGGTACGCCCCGCGGCCCCGCCCTCCACGGCCAAGCCCACGTCCCCCTCGGCGACAGCGCCCGCGAGTGCTCCGCCGGACCGTCGAGCGCCACCCCCCAGCAGCGCAGGCGACGCCGCCGACGGCGCCGTGCAGGACATGGACCTAACCAAAGACCCTTCCAAGCGAGGCCCGCCCTCGAGCAGCGACTCCGACGGTGCCAAAGAACACAGTAAGAAGTCCCGACCAACCTGAGTTGTATTTTGTTTAAGAGAAACACATGTCAATGCAAGTAGTGCCATATTTTATTATAATGCTAGTGCATCTTATTTCTTTGAATGCCCAAGGCTTCCGCGGCCTGGACAAGCAAAGGGAAATTATGCACTTCGCACGGGCGCAAAACGTTGACGTGTTGTTTCTTCAAGAGTGCAATTTTCGTTCGCCTCTTGATGTATCTTTATTTCGCTCGCGGTTTTCGGTTGATGCTTTTTTCTCGCTTTCAAACTCGGTTTCTTGCGGCGTAGGCGTTGTATTTTTGCGTGCTGCGCTTCGCCAGAAAGCGCACGTTATCTTTGGTTTAGACGGCCGCACTATCGCGGTCGAATTTGTGCTTGGCTCGCAGCGTGTGCGCGCTGTTAACGTGTACGCGCCTGCGCAGCGCAACCTTTCTTCTGACTTTTTTAGTTCACTCGATGTTTATTTTCTCGATTGTTATCCTACGTTTTTGGTCGGTGACTTCAACTGTGTGTTGGATCCTGTACGAGATGTTCGCGGGCCGGGTCAGGGCAAGCCCTATCGAGGTGCGCGCGCGTTGAGCGAGCTCGTGGGGCAGTTTAGGCTGCGGGATGCTTGGGTGCACCTTCATGGTCACGAATTCGCAGCCACCTGGTCAAGGGGGCGGTCGGGGAGCAGGCTAGACAAGTTTTTCTTGCCGCCTGAGCTAATCAGGTGCCTGGAGAGCTGTCAGGTGCTCACTTTCCCTGACGACGCGCCGCGCATTTCTGACCATGCGCCTGTGTCGGTCAGGCTTCAATGCGCGGAGCTAGGCCCCCGCCAGGACTTGTGGCGGATGGACCCCTGCCTTATGACTGACCCCACGAGCGTGGCTGGCATTAAAAGCGCGTTGGCGGCAGAGGTGGGGGAGGAGAGAGGTTGGGACGCGCTGAAGGAGAGCTTTCGAGAGGTGCTGGTCAGGGCAGGGCGCGAGCGTAAGGTCCGCATCACCCGCGAACTGAACGAGACGCTCCGCAGGTTGCGAATCGTTCAGGGCGCGGGCACGCTCACCTTCGCGATGCGCGACTACGCGGCTCTCCTGAAAGCGCGGTACGACCGCCTCTTGCGGCAGTCGTCGCGCGCTGCTAGCCGCGCTCTTGTCTTAGGCAGGCCGATCGCGGACCCCGCGGTGCTTCGGCACATTAGGGCAGGCGCGATCGACGAGGAAGGGCCAGCGCGCGTGCCTCACGTAGGGCTGCCCGACGGAAGTGTCAGCTCCGACGTGAACGACATTCGCGCGGTCTTTGCAGGCCACTTCGCGCGTTTGTTTACGTCGGAGAGTGATGTTCAGGACGGGGCGCGCCTCCCAGAAGCGGTGAGGGCATTTTGCGGGGACTTACCTTTAGTACCAGACCACTTGGCGGAGCGGCTGACCACGCCCGCCACGTGCGAGGAGGTGTGGGAGGTACTGAAGGGGATGAACGATGCCTCGGCCCCTGGGCCGGACGGCATCCCCCTATCGTTTTACAAAGTCCTCTTCCCCGCGCTCAAAGCACCGCTTCTGCGGATGGTGAACGAATTTCTTGAATGTGGACGCAGACCTGACTCGTTCACCGCGGGTCGGGTCTTCCTGATCTTGAAACCGGGCGGAGACCCTGCGGAGCCGAGCGCGTACCGGCCCATCACGCTGCTGAACGCCGACTACAGGCTGGTGGCATCGCTGTTGGCGAAGCGCGTTAGCGCCACCCTCCCGCATGTCATCAGCTTGTACCAGGCCTGCAGTGTTCCGGGCAGGACAGGGTTCTCCGCCCTCTCCCTGACCAGAGACCTTTTCACGTTTGCGACGCGCACGGGCATAGCCGGGTGTTTCGTCTCGATCGACCAGGCAAAAGCCTTTGATCGGGTCGAGCACCGGTATATGTTCGCTGCGCTGGGCTGCTTTGGCTTCCCACAGGTTTTCGTGGGGAGGCTGGCAGCCCTTTACACGAATTTGACTTCTACCCTGATTGTCAACAACGCCCTCAGCGACCCGTTCGCCGTCACGCGCGGCATAAGGCAGGGCTGCCCGCTCTCGCCCATGCTGTTCGCGATATGTATTGACCCGCTGCTTAGGCGCGTGGCAGATTCCGTCGCGATCAGGGGGTTCCCACTACCCGGCCAGGGTCAGGTGAAAGTCTCCGCCTATGCGGACGACGTGTCCCTGTTCTTGCGGGACGAAGACAGCTACGCAGCGTTTCTACGGCTGTTTGGTTTGTACAGCGAGCTGTCTGGCGCCCAATTGAACAGGGGCAAGAGTAAGGCGTTGCGTTTCGGCGCGTTCGCGTCAGACCTGGCCGGGGATGTGGAGTGGGTGGCAGCCGTGCGAGTGCTGGGCGTGACATTCCACGCGTCCGGGGAGGTCGCAGACGAGAGCTGGCGCGAGCTGCTAGGGAAGGCGGAAGTCAGGCTGGAGGTGGCTTCTCAGTTCCAGCTTTCGTTGGCGGAGCGGAGCTTCGTCATAAGGTCGTGCGTTTCCGCCGCCTTTATGTACGTTGCTCGTGTGGCACGCCCGCCGACGAGAGTGACGAGGAGGCTGGCCACCATGCTTGGCTCGTTCTTCTGGGCGGGGAAAACAGAGCGCGTCAAGCGGGCAGTGTTGCGCCTTCCACGCAACCTGGGAGGGTTCAGCATTCCCCACTTGGAGACTCTCAGCGGCATCCTCGCCTTGCGCTGCTTCCGAGGGCTGTTAGAGAACGAGGATTACCCGGGAAGGCCACTCATCGAGTACTTTCTGGGCACGTCAAGGCGCGATTTCGTTGAGGCCAGCGCAGGGGGGCCGACGGCGGAGCATCCACCTCCATTCTACAGCTACCTGTTGCGCTTCAATCGCCAGCTGAACGCGGAGCTTCCTGAGGCAAGCGTCCTGGCCACGAAGCCAACGGAGCTCTGCGAACAGTTAGCGGTCAAGCGACTGAGCGCGGAACAGCTGCAGCAAGCGCAAGGGGCAGACTGGAAGCTCCTCACTTCCAGCGCGCTCCCTCCTGACGTTCGCGACTTCGGGTGGAGGCGTGGATGGGGGGTGCTGCCCACGGGCGACCAGCTTGCCAGGTGGGGAGTTGCGCCGAACGCGAGTTGCCCGCAGTGCGGCGAACGAGAGACGTTAGGACACGCGCTGCGCGACTGTCGTGTTGCCAAGACGTTCTGGCGTCTTATGACGCGGATGTTCGGGATTTCCCTGGGCACCCACACGCGTTCACGAGACGCATTCGTCTGTTTCCTGTTGGGGGTCGGCGCACTCGTACTATGGAGCAGGCGGGGGGTAGCTTCTTTGCGAGCTCGGCCACACAGAGCCATGTACCCCATGCTGCTTAAAGTGCGAGCGCGGCTGCTGCAACACCTAGAGAATGAACTCGTAGCGCTGGGGGAGGACGCATTCCTCAGACGATGGTCCACTAGGTTTATCAGGGTGGAACACGGCCAGCTACAGGTCGAAGTAGTGGACTATTAACGTCCTCAGAGCGCAGGATAGAGCGCGTCCAGCTGTAAACACAGCACACGAAACCACGCGTATGTCAATGTAAACAAACCGACGCGGGCTGCGGAGGAGGCGAGTTAACATAGTAAGCTCCGCCCACCGCGCCTCGCGCATGCATAAGTGTGCAATCGGGTGCATAATGCGCTGCAGAGGCGGGACGCCCAGGAGCGGCGTGCCGCTTGGGGAACTTGTATATGCCATGACCGGGGCCGCTCTCGCCGTGTATTGATGGACGAATTTTGTTGTAAGTGCGTGTTGCACCGAGTGTGCAGCGCGCACAGCGTTGAAAGTTGTTTTGTGATGTTTCAAGTGTTTGAGCGAAGTACTTGGCGCTGGCCTAAAGGTCAGCAGGATTATCAGACGTGAATATTCACGGGGGGAGGGGAGTGACGTCGTTCTCTTGTGCTTTGTCACGTCGGCCGGCGTCTGCCTGGTGTGAAGTTAATTGCGCGAAAGAAAATCGCGTGTCATGACCCTTCATTTTGACGGCGCCAGGGCGCACATTTCCTTCCAGTTGATTTGTTGGCAAGGCGGTGGAGTAGAACGACAATGTTTACACCGCGCATGCCTTGTTATGAATGTGTGTATGGCTGCTGATGCGGGTTTTCGTCTGCGCGGGGGAGCGACTTGAGTGTGAAAGCCGCTCAGAGCACCCCTGGATAATTATATAGAGTTGTGTGCACAATGGGTGCTGCACAGCGAGCCTTGCGCTTGCGTGCCTGAAACAATGTTGGTTTCCAAAGGAAAAGTCATTCTGGTTGTATGTGAACCCTGTACCTTGTTTCAGAGATGAAATAAACTTCTCTTTTCATCTGTTCTTATCAGCTTAATATCTGATACGAGTCCTATTTGGACTCAAGATATTAAACTAATTTTTGCCATTTGGCGCCGTGAAGGGGCTTGCTCCTCCGGCGCCGCGGGTTGTCCCGGCGTTGCACTGCTGCCGGGTTCGGCCCAAGACCCCCTTCGGGGGGCTGTAATCAAATCCAAAATGAGAGAAACAACCACTATAGGGAAAAAAAGCACTGCACGCTGTGCGCCGCGTTTCGCGACATTCTCTGGCGCTGTGTTCAAGTTCATTTCTCGATACACCGCCTGGTGCAGGCGACGCACTGCTGCTTTTCGGTGCCGTGGTGTGTTTGCGGTGGGTATTTGTTTCGTATACATCGTGTTATATATAAAACTCGGAAATGGCGTCCAAAACAACTACGTGCGTGCATGCGTCTGCTCGCAGCGCGCAAAGTACCACAACGGTAAATACAAAATGATCGCTGCAGTAGGCATTGCTTGCCATACATAATGCTTCGCTGCTGTGTCCTATACTCGAAAACACTCTATCTCTCTCTGTCACACACACACACACTCTCGCTCGCTCGCTCGCTTGCAGCGTCTGAAGCGCTCGCGCAGTTTAGAGGTCAAGCAAAATAAGTGCCGATGCTTGCGCAACTGCCACGGGCTGACCCCTGTACCGCACTGGCAATGGGGCCTTTCTCCGTGTTTGAGGACTACTTTTACGCGATCGAGACAATCTGTTTATACAGGTGCGGCACGCGCGCACACAGACACACAGCTAGTTGGCCCCGCATCTTTTCCGAGTGCTACGAGTTGTGCCGCGCCTCCGCCAGATGGCGCCACGGGTCCCGCGGCCGAGAGAGAAAAGCGCCGGCCGCGTCTCGTCGCTGCCACCGCTCTCGCCTCCCCGAGCAAACCGTCCCGCACCAGTATCAGGTCGACGCCATAGAAACGCGTCGGATCTCCGCAATCGCTGCCCCGAGCGCCTTCCTCGACTAAAAGAAGCGTGCGACCTGGCTGTGCACTGCTTTTTCCGCCGCCACCAAGACCTTGCAGCCGCGTGTGCTCCGCATATCGCCGTTGGAACGCGCGTGCCAACCCGTGCCGACACCCTGGGCCGCTCGTCGACATGTTCACTCGGGTTGCGAATGTTTTCCTTTTTTTTTTTTTTTGTTTGTTTGTTTTTTTTTTTTTTTTTTTTGCTTTTCTTAATGGGTTGGCTGTTGTCGATTTTTGTGCTTTGCTCACGATAAGCGACGCGCGCTGCGCCTCTCTGTCGTGTCTTAACGACTTTCCGCAATCTCGTTTCACTGTGCACGTTCGGCGAGCGCGTTTCTGCTTGCGACAAGCTTTTTTGCCAATCGCTAGCTGTCGCGCGCGCGAGGAACGTGCAGAAACCTATAAACGCGTGCCCGCGAGCCTTGCGGTGAAGCTCGATGCGCGGCGACGGCCGCCGCGGAGCGAGTGTCGGCTCTCAATGTTTGGGCTCGCCTTGTGGCCACCATTTTGCTCGTGCTGTCTTTGCGCGTCGGAGACTAATTAGAAATTTGATTAACGTTATCGCTTCTCGGCCTTTTGGCTAAGATCGAAGTGTAGTATCTGTTCTTATCAGCTTAATATCTGATACGAGTCCTATTTGGACTCAAGATATTAAACTAATTTTTGCCATTTGGCGCCGTGAAGGGGCTTGCTCCTCCGGCGCCGCGGGTTGTCCCGGCGTTGCACTGCTGCCGGGTTCGGCCCAAGACCCCCTTCGGGGGGCTGTAATCAAATCCAAAATGAGAGAAACAACCACTATAGGGAAAAAAAGCACTGCACGCTGTGCGCCGCGTTTCGCGACATTCTCTGGCGCTGTGTTCAAGTTCATTTCTCGATACACCGCCTGGTGCAGGCGACGCACTGCTGCTTTTCGGTGCCGTGGTGTGTTTGCGGTGGGTATTTGTTTCGTATACATCGTGTTATATATAAAACTCGGAAATGGCGTCCAAAACAACTACGTGCGTGCATGCGTCTGCTCGCAGCGCGCAAAGTACCACAACGGTAAATACAAAATGATCGCTGCAGTAGGCATTGCTTGCCATACATAATGCTTCGCTGCTGTGTCCTATACTCGAAAACACTCTATCTCTCTCTGTCACACACACACACACTCTCGCTCGCTCGCTCGCTTGCAGCGTCTGAAGCGCTCGCGCAGTTTAGAGGTCAAGCAAAATAAGTGCCGATGCTTGCGCAACTGCCACGGGCTGACCCCTGTACCGCACTGGCAATGGGGCCTTTCTCCGTGTTTGAGGACTACTTTTACGCGATCGAGACAATCTGTTTATACAGGTGCGGCACGCGCGCACACAGACACACAGCTAGTTGGCCCCGCATCTTTTCCGAGTGCTACGAGTTGTGCCGCGCCTCCGCCAGATGGCGCCACGGGTCCCGCGGCCGAGAGAGAAAAGCGCCGGCCGCGTCTCGTCGCTGCCACCGCTCTCGCCTCCCCGAGCAAACCGTCCCGCACCAGTATCAGGTCGACGCCATAGAAACGCGTCGGATCTCCGCAATCGCTGCCCCGAGCGCCTTCCTCGACTAAAAGAAGCGTGCGACCTGGCTGTGCACTGCTTTTTCCGCCGCCACCAAGACCTTGCAGCCGCGTGTGCTCCGCATATCGCCGTTGGAACGCGCGTGCCAACCCGTGCCGACACCCTGGGCCGCTCGTCGACATGTTCACTCGGGTTGCGAATGTTTTCCTTTTTTTTTTTTTTGTTTGTTTGTTTTTTTTTTTTTTTTTTTTTTGCTTTTCTTAATGGGTTGGCTGTTGTCGATTTTTGTGCTTTGCTCACGATAAGCGATGCGCGCTGCGCCTCTCTGTCGTGTCTTAACGACTTTCCGCAATCTCGTTTCACTGTGCACGTTCGGCGAGCGCGTTTCTGCTTGCGACAAGCTTTTTTGCCAATCGCTAGCTGTCGCGCGCGCGAGGAACGTGCAGAAACCTATAAACGCGTGCCCGCGAGCCTTGCGGTGAAGCTCGATGCGCGGCGACGGCCGCCGCGGAGCGAGTGTCGGCTCTCAATGTTTGGGCTCGCCTTGTGGCCACCATTTTGCTCGTGCTGTCTTTGCGCGTCGGAGACTAATTAGAAATTTGATTAACGTTATCGCTTCTCGGCCTTTTGGCTAAGATCAAAGTGTAGTATCTGTTCTTATCAGCTTAATATCTGATACGAGTCCTATTTGGACTCAAGATATTAAACTAATTTTTGCCATTTGGCGCCGTGAAGGGGCTTGCTCCTCCGGCGCCGCGGGTTGTCCCGGCGTTGCACTGCTGCCGGGTTCGGCCCAAGACCCCCTTCGGGGGGCTGTAATCAAATCCAAAATGAGAGAAACAACCACTATAGGGAAAAAAAGCACTGCACGCTGTGCGCCGCGTTTCGCGACATTCTCTGGCGCTGTGTTCAAGTTCATTTCTCGATACACCGCCTGGTGCAGGCGACGCACTGCTGCTTTTCGGTGCCGTGGTGTGTTTGCGGTGGGTATTTGTTTCGTATACATCGTGTTATATATAAAACTCGGAAATGGCGTCCAAAACAACTACGTGCGTGCATGCGTCTGCTCGCAGCGCGCAAAGTACCACAACGGTAAATACAAAATGATCGCTGCAGTAGGCATTGCTTGCCATACATAATGCTTCGCTGCTGTGTCCTATACTCGAAAACACTCTATCTCTCTCTGTCACACACACACACACTCTCGCTCGCTCGCTCGCTTGCAGCGTCTGAAGCGCTCGCGCAGTTTAGAGGTCAAGCAAAATAAGTGCCGATGCTTGCGCAACTGCCACGGGCTGACCCCTGTACCGCACTGGCAATGGGGCCTTTCTCCGTGTTTGAGGACTACTTTTACGCGATCGAGACAATCTGTTTATACAGGTGCGGCACGCGCGCACACAGACACACAGCTAGTTGGCCCCGCATCTTTTCCGAGTGCTACGAGTTGTGCCGCGCCTCCGCCAGATGGCGCCACGGGTCCCGCGGCCGAGAGAGAAAAGCGCCGGCCGCGTCTCGTCGCTGCCACCGCTCTCGCCTCCCCGAGCAAACCGTCCCGCACCAGTATCAGGTCGACGCCATAGAAACGCGTCGGATCTCCGCAATCGCTGCCCCGAGCGCCTTCCTCGACTAAAAGAAGCGTGCGACCTGGCTGTGCACTGCTTTTTCCGCCGCCACCAAGACCTTGCAGCCGCGTGTGCTCCGCATATCGCCGTTGGAACGCGCGTGCCAACCCGTGCCGACACCCTGGGCCGCTCGTCGACATGTTCACTCGGGTTGCGAATGTTTTCCTTTTTTTTTTTTTTTGTTTGTTTGTTTTTTTTTTTTTTTTTTTGCTTTTCTTAATGGGTTGGCTGTTGTCGATTTTTGTGCTTTGCTCACGATAAGCGACGCGCGCTGCGCCTCTCTGTCGTGTCTTAACGACTTTCCGCAATCTCGTTTCACTGTGCACGTTCGGCGAGCGCGTTTCTGCTTGCGACAAGCTTTTTTGCCAATCGCTAGCTGTCGCGCGCGCGAGGAACGTGCAGAAACCTATAAACGCGTGCCCGCGAGCCTTGCGGTGAAGCTCGATGCGCGGCGACGGCCGCCGCGGAGCGAGTGTCGGCTCTCAATGTTTGGGCTCGCCTTGTGGCCACCATTTTGCTCGTGCTGTCTTTGCGCGTCGGAGACTAATTAGAAATTTGATTAACGTTATCGCTTCTCGGCCTTTTGGCTAAGATCAAAGTGTAGTATCTGTTCTTATCAGCTTAATATCTGATACGAGTCCTATTTGGACTCAAGATATTAAACTAATTTTTGCCATTTGGCGCCGTGAAGGGGCTTGCTCCTCCGGCGCCGCGGGTTGTCCCGGCGTTGCACTGCTGCCGGGTTCGGCCCAAGACCCCCTTCGGGGGGCTGTAATCAAATCCAAAATGAGAGAAACAACCACTATAGGGAAAAAAAGCACTGCACGCTGTGCGCCGCGTTTCGCGACATTCTCTGGCGCTGTGTTCAAGTTCATTTCTCGATACACCGCCTGGTGCAGGCGACGCACTGCTGCTTTTCGGTGCCGTGGTGTGTTTGCGGTGGGTATTTGTTTCGTATACATCGTGTTATATATAAAACTCGGAAATGGCGTCCAAAACAACTACGTGCGTGCATGCGTCTGCTCGCAGCGCGCAAAGTACCACAACGGTAAATACAAAATGATCGCTGCAGTAGGCATTGCTTGCCATACATAATGCTTCGCTGCTGTGTCCTATACTCGAAAACACTCTATCTCTCTCTGTCACACACACACACACTCTCGCTCGCTCGCTCGCTTGCAGCGTCTGAAGCGCTCGCGCAGTTTAGAGGTCAAGCAAAATAAGTGCCGATGCTTGCGCAACTGCCACGGGCTGACCCCTGTACCGCACTGGCAATGGGGCCTTTCTCCGTGTTTGAGGACTACTTTTACGCGATCGAGACAATCTGTTTATACAGGTGCGGCACGCGCGCACACAGACACACAGCTAGTTGGCCCCGCATCTTTTCCGAGTGCTACGAGTTGTGCCGCGCCTCCGCCAGATGGCGCCACGGGTCCCGCGGCCGAGAGAGAAAAGCGCCGGCCGCGTCTCGTCGCTGCCACCGCTCTCGCCTCCCCGAGCAAACCGTCCCGCACCAGTATCAGGTCGACGCCATAGAAACGCGTCGGATCTCCGCAATCGCTGCCCCGAGCGCCTTCCTCGACTAAAAGAAGCGTGCGACCTGGCTGTGCACTGCTTTTTCCGCCGCCACCAAGACCTTGCAGCCGCGTGTGCTCCGCATATCGCCGTTGGAACGCGCGTGCCAACCCGTGCCGACACCCTGGGCCGCTCGTCGACATGTTCACTCGGGTTGCGAATGTTTTCCTTTTTTTTTTTTTTTGTTTGTTTGTTTTTTTTTTTTTTTTTTTGCTTTTCTTAATGGGTTGGCTGTTGTCGATTTTTGTGCTTTGCTCACGATAAGCGACGCGCGCTGCGCCTCTCTGTCGTGTCTTAACGACTTTCCGCAATCTCGTTTCACTGTGCACGTTCGGCGAGCGCGTTTCTGCTTGCGACAAGCTTTTTTGCCAATCGCTAGCTGTCGCGCGCGCGAGGAACGTGCAGAAACCTATAAACGCGTGCCCGCGAGCCTTGCGGTGAAGCTCGATGCGCGGCGACGGCCGCCGCGGAGCGAGTGTCGGCTCTCAATGTTTGGGCTCGCCTTGTGGCCACCATTTTGCTCGTGCTGTCTTTGCGCGTCGGAGACTAATTAGAAATTTGATTAACGTTATCGCTTCTCGGCCTTTTGGCTAAGATCAAAGTGTAGTCTAGGTATATTACCTGACCCTCGGGGGCTCTTTTGAGAGCTCCTGACCCTCCTGGACGAGCTACAACGCCTGGAAATGGACCTGCTGCCCTCGGACCCCTCGGACCTGCTGCGCTGCTGACCGGCCGCCATCTTGGAAGCGCCGGCCGCCTGGATCGCCTCTTGGATCGCCGCCCGGACCCTCTTGGATTCCTGCTGCCCTGGAGGACCTGCTGCTGTTGCATGGGCATGCTATTTTGAAGTGTTGTGCCGCTGCATGCCTGCATGGTTGTTTTGAAGTGTCGCGATGCTCTAGTCATGGATTCTAAAGTGTTGTGATGCTTCTACCTGCCCATAAGGCATGTTGTTTTGAAGTGTAGTGCTGCCACATGAATGCATGGTTGTTCTGAAGTGTTGCGATGCTTTAGTCATGAATTCTAAAGTGTTGTAATGCTTCCACCTGCCCACATGGCGCACCCTGGCGCTTCGGCGATGCTCAGAGTGTAGTGTCAAACACACACTTTGAAGCAACCGTCGCTGGTGCCAGTCTTCGCACCACTTCTGCCCAGAGCGGCCGCCGAACCTCGGCACTGCTCGCAACAGCTTGCTGCCTGCTCTCAGAGGCAGAATGACCAGGATCAGCAGAACCTGATGAAGCGCCACAATGGCAAGCGACAGGGCGCCAGTTGCGAGGCGCCGCAACAGCGGGATCCCGGTACCCACTCCGCGGACCCCTGAAACCCCGCCCACTCCACCGCCAGATGAGGGGCACCAACCTCGCAGAGATGGAGATACTCTCTTTATCTCCTTTCCAGCCCCTCAGCCTTTCAGGTGCACAGAGGCGGGCTGCACGTCAGCATACTCTGCTGCTGCATGGACGAACAGGCGTCAGTCACTGCAGAGGCACCTGGAAGGAGACCACGGCATGCGAATTCGCCGTACGGTCAACGTCTGTGCCCTGTGTGGGGACACGCTAGGTGCAAAGCCCACAACGCACCCCTGCCTGGCCAATGGGAGGGCTAGCGCAGCCCCCACACAACAACGATTCCAGTGCACTGACTGCACGTCGTCCTTCCCTTCTAGGAAGGGCTTGCACAACCACACGCTTTGGCACAAAAAAGAGGAGGCCAAGCGACAGCGTGCAGCCAACTCACAGCAAAGCACCACCCCAGGAGATGACGAGGGGCAGCCGCCGGCACAAGCCACACCGGCATCAGGCAGCACTGCGAGCCGGCTGAACGCCCAAGCTCCCAGCAGCCCAGAACCAGGCCTTGGGGAGGAAAGCCAGACGCTAACCCCCCACCAAAGTAACACCCTTGCCTCGCAGGCCACCGGGGACTCCACTCCTTGCCAGTCGGACCGGTCTGCCACACCCACCCAGCTGTTCTCGCAGGAATGCCCCAGCATGGGAGGGAGTCCGCAGATCGACGACAACGCAGGAGGGGAGGAGGGTGAAGGAGACAACCCAGCAGCCGCGCTTGTCGATGACAGCTCTGTTCTGAAAGAACACACGAAAAAGCTGCAGCGCGTGCTCAAACTGGAGCCAAATGACGAGGCCTGGGACCAGTTCCTTGAGGTTCTCGAAGACGCTATGACCACAGTGGCAAGCACTGTCAAGCTGCCCACTACCACAGGGGAGGGAAGATCCCGGCGCGAGGTCAACGCCGCAAATGCACAGCAGATCCAGACTCTGTACCGTCGCAACCGCCGCCGTGCGGTCCGTCTGATCGCTGAGGGCCCCTCCCAAATGTGTCCAATCCCGCCGGGGGAACTGCAGGAACACTTTTCCGCAGTATGGGGGAACAAAGAGGCAGATACAACACTGCTGACGCAGCGACTGCCAGCCCCAGGGGAGGTGAACATGACCCCACTCACAGCAACAGAAGTAGCGGCAAAACTCCGCCGCTGTGAGAACACTGCCCCCGGCAACGACCGACTTACCTACCACCATTGGAAGTCCGTCGACCCTGAAGGTTGCTTCCTGGCAGTAGTTTTCAATGTCTGCCTGCAACATCGTCGAGTTCCGGACTGCTGGAAGGTGTCCCGCACGGTACTCATCTACAAGAAAGGCGAGAAGAGCGATCCCACAAATTGGCGGCCCATCTCCCTTGGAAACACTATCGCAAAACTGTACGCCGGATGCCTTGCGTCCAGGCTGCAGGGGTGGTTGTGCGACCATGGGGTCCTGTCGCAATGCCAAAAGGGGTTCCTGCCACACGACGGGGTGTTCGAGCACAACTTCGTGTTGCAGGAGCGCCTTGACGCAGCGCGTACGGGGGGGGCTGACCTATGCGTGGCGTTCCTCGACTACGCAAACGCCTTTGGGTCCGTGGCCCACAACGCCCTCGTTGAAGCGGTTCGAGGCGCAGGGGCTGGAGACGCCTTCACCAGCATTGTCCAGGACCTGTACAAGGACAACTCCACCGCCATCATAAGCGAAGGAGGAATGACGGAACCAGTCAACATCAACGCTGGTATCCGCCAAGGGTGCCCACTCAGTGGCCTCTTATTCAACATGGTACTCGACCCAGTGATCAGGGCAGTACAGGGAGGTGAGCGGCAGCATAAGATCCTGGCTTATGCAGATGACCTGACCCCGATAGGCAGCAGCCCAGCAGAACTGCAAACACGCATCAACGTGGTAGCTGCACTATCTAAAAAGCTGGGGCTGGAACTCAACCCGAGGAAATGCCGCACCCTCCACATGTCTGGGCAGACCCCCGTGGGAACCAGGCCCACCACGTTCAAAGTCGGTACCGAGGAGATACCGCACATAGGCGACTTTGAGAGCCATGCTTTTCTTGGCCGCCCTGTTGGCTACAGGGTACTACCTGACACGGCCTGCGTAGATGACGCAATCGCCCTAGGGAAGCGCCTCCTCACGTCAATGCTAGCCCCCTGGCAGAGGCTGGACGCCATCAAAACATTCCTGTACCCGGCACTGAACTTTGCCATGCGAGTCGGAGCCGTGGGAAAAGAGGAATGGCGTCGCCTCGACGACACTCTGCGACCCCTCATCAAGCAGACGCTGTATTTGCCTGCCAATGCATCAAACAAGTACCTGTACGGCAGCGCAGGTGCAGGAACTGCGGGGATTCCAGAGGCAGCCGAAATCAGTGACGCATGCCGCATCGACGGCGCGTTCAAACTGCTCTCCTCACCAGACAGCGAGGTTCGCGACCTAGCACTGCAGGCGCTGACCAAGGTGACGGAACGAAGGCTGCGGCGACCAGTGACGGAGGAGGATATGGAAGCCTACCTATCGGGCGAAACGGAAGGAGACTTCCGGGCCACAGCGACCCAAGTCCAATCAGTCTGGACGGAGGCACGCAAAGCCTCACGACGCATGGGAGTGGCCTGGGAGCTCGGACCAGAGGGGGCGCGGATCACCTGTGGAGACAAGACAATCTCGCCCAAACACAGGCACCAGGTGGTCCGCACCTTGCGAGGCATAGCAACAGCAGCCAATGACCGAGCATTGCAGGAGCAACCCAGCCAAGGCAAGGTGATGGAATGTGTCGCCGCCGACCGTGCCAGCGCACACTTTATGCGGTCCGGTAGGTACACTAGATTCGCCGACTGGCGTTTCGTCCACCGAGCCCGGCTGAACCTGCTGCCCCTCAACGGCGCGCGCCCTTGGGCCTCCGCAGCCGACCAGCGGTGCAGAGCGTGTGGCTACCAGCAAGAAACCTTGCCACACGTCGTCTGCCACTGCATGGTCCAGAGCCAGGCCCTCACACGTCGCCACAACGCCATCGTGGACCGCATCAAAGCGGCCGCCATGCCGCGGTTCACGGTGAGCCACGAGAACCGGCCGGTCGGAAACTCGAGCCTGAGACCGGACCTGGTACTGGTTCGAGGGGAGGAGGCCATCGTCATCGATGTAGCCTGCCCCTTCGACAACCGCCGAGCTGCGTTTCAGGAAGCTCGACGGGCGAAGGAGGATAAGTACGCAGGCATCAAGGAGTACTTGTCCCGGCGCTTCCAGCGAGTCACGGTGGAGGCGGTCATCGTCGGTGCCCTGGGGTCCTGGGATCCAGAGAACGACCGGGTCCTGCGCCGCCTCTGCAGCAAGAGCTACCTGCGGACCATGAAGCGCCTGGTCGTCAGCGAGACCATCATGAGGAGCAGGGACGTCTACGCGGCACATATTGCTGGGAAGCGCTAGGCGCCTCATTTTTTTTTTTTTTTTTTTTTTTTTTTTTTTGTATTGTAGATAGTGTAAATAGCTTTTGTATAAACTCTTTGACAACCCTTTATAGGCACTTATAAATTGTATAAATTCTTTGACAACCCTTTATAGGCACTTATCTTTCTATTTTTTTATTTCCTCTTATTTTTATACTGTATACGTTTTAAACATGTATAATTTAAATCATTTGCACCATCAAATGCTATGAACATATAATAAAAACTCTGTTCTTATCAGCTTAATATCTGATACGAGTCCTATTTGGACTCAAGATATTAAACTAATTTTTGCCATTTGGCGCCGTGAAGGGGCTTGCTCCTCCGGCGCCGCGGGTTGTCCCGGCGTTGCACTGCTGCCGGGTTCGGCCCAAGACCCCCTTCGGGGGGCTGTAATCAAATCCAAAATGAGAGAAACAACCACTATAGGGAAAAAAAGCACTGCACGCTGTGCGCCGCGTTTCGCGACATTCTCTGGCGCTGTGTTCAAGTTCATTTCTCGATACACCGCCTGGTGCAGGCGACGCACTGCTGCTTTTCGGTGCCGTGGTGTGTTTGCGGTGGGTATTTGTTTCGTATACATCGTGTTATATATAAAACTCGGAAATGGCGTCCAAAACAACTACGTGCGTGCATGCGTCTGCTCGCAGCGCGCAAAGTACCACAACGGTAAATACAAAATGATCGCTGCAGTAGGCATTGCTTGCCATACATAATGCTTCGCTGCTGTGTCCTATACTCGAAAACACTCTATCTCTCTCTGTCACACACACACACACTCTCGCTCGCTCGCTCGCTTGCAGCGTCTGAAGCGCTCGCGCAGTTTAGAGGTCAAGCAAAATAAGTGCCGATGCTTGCGCAACTGCCACGGGCTGACCCCTGTACCGCACTGGCAATGGGGCCTTTCTCCGTGTTTGAGGACTACTTTTACGCGATCGAGACAATCTGTTTATACAGGTGCGGCACGCGCGCACACAGACACACAGCTAGTTGGCCCCGCATCTTTTCCGAGTGCTACGAGTTGTGCCGCGCCTCCGCCAGATGGCGCCACGGGTCCCGCGGCCGAGAGAGAAAAGCGCCGGCCGCGTCTCGTCGCTGCCACCGCTCTCGCCTCCCCGAGCAAACCGTCCCGCACCAGTATCAGGTCGACGCCATAGAAACGCGTCGGATCTCCGCAATCGCTGCCCCGAGCGCCTTCCTCGACTAAAAGAAGCGTGCGACCTGGCTGTGCACTGCTTTTTCCGCCGCCACCAAGACCTTGCAGCCGCGTGTGCTCCGCATATCGCCGTTGGAACGCGCGTGCCAACCCGTGCCGACACCCTGGGCCGCTCGTCGACATGTTCACTCGGGTTGCGAATGTTTTCCTTTTTTTTTTTTTTTGTTTGTTTGTTTTTTTTTTTTTTTTTTTGCTTTTCTTAATGGGTTGGCTGTTGTCGATTTTTGTGCTTTGCTCACGATAAGCGACGCGCGCTGCGCCTCTCTGTCGTGTCTTAACGACTTTCCGCAATCTCGTTTCACTGTGCACGTTCGGCGAGCGCGTTTCTGCTTGCGACAAGCTTTTTTGCCAATCGCTAGCTGTCGCGCGCGCGAGGAACGTGCAGAAACCTATAAACGCGTGCCCGCGAGCCTTGCGGTGAAGCTCGATGCGCGGCGACGGCCGCCGCGGAGCGAGTGTCGGCTCTCAATGTTTGGGCTCGCCTTGTGGCCACCATTTTGCTCGTGCTGTCTTTGCGCGTCGGAGACTAATTAGAAATTTGATTAACGTTATCGCTTCTCGGCCTTTTGGCTAAGATCAAAGTGTAGTATCTGTTCTTATCAGCTTAATATCTGATACGAGTCCTATTTGGACTCAAGATATTAAACTAATTTTTGCCATTTGGCGCCGTGAAGGGGCTTGCTCCTCCGGCGCCGCGGGTTGTCCCGGCGTTGCACTGCTGCCGGGTTCGGCCCAAGACCCCCTTCGGGGGGCTGTAATCAAATCCAAAATGAGAGAAACAACCACTATAGGGAAAAAAAGCACTGCACGCTGTGCGCCGCGTTTCGCGACATTCTCTGGCGCTGTGTTCAAGTTCATTTCTCGATACACCGCCTGGTGCAGGCGACGCACTGCTGCTTTTCGGTGCCGTGGTGTGTTTGCGGTGGGTATTTGTTTCGTATACATCGTGTTATATATAAAACTCGGAAATGGCGTCCAAAACAACTACGTGCGTGCATGCGTCTGCTCGCAGCGCGCAAAGTACCACAACGGTAAATACAAAATGATCGCTGCAGTAGGCATTGCTTGCCATACATAATGCTTCGCTGCTGTGTCCTATACTCGAAAACACTCTATCTCTCTCTGTCACACACACACACACTCTCGCTCGCTCGCTCGCTTGCAGCGTCTGAAGCGCTCGCGCAGTTTAGAGGTCAAGCAAAATAAGTGCCGATGCTTGCGCAACTGCCACGGGCTGACCCCTGTACCGCACTGGCAATGGGGCCTTTCTCCGTGTTTGAGGACTACTTTTACGCGATCGAGACAATCTGTTTATACAGGTGCGGCACGCGCGCACACAGACACACAGCTAGTTGGCCCCGCATCTTTTCCGAGTGCTACGAGTTGTGCCGCGCCTCCGCCAGATGGCGCCACGGGTCCCGCGGCCGAGAGAGAAAAGCGCCGGCCGCGTCTCGTCGCTGCCACCGCTCTCGCCTCCCCGAGCAAACCGTCCCGCACCAGTATCAGGTCGACGCCATAGAAACGCGTCGGATCTCCGCAATCGCTGCCCCGAGCGCCTTCCTCGACTAAAAGAAGCGTGCGACCTGGCTGTGCACTGCTTTTTCCGCCGCCACCAAGACCTTGCAGCCGCGTGTGCTCCGCATATCGCCGTTGGAACGCGCGTGCCAACCCGTGCCGACACCCTGGGCCGCTCGTCGACATGTTCACTCGGGTTGCGAATGTTTTCCTTTTTTTTTTTTTTTGTTTGTTTGTTTTTTTTTTTTTTTTTTTGCTTTTCTTAATGGGTTGGCTGTTGTCGATTTTTGTGCTTTGCTCACGATAAGCGACGCGCGCTGCGCCTCTCTGTCGTGTCTTAACGACTTTCCGCAATCTCGTTTCACTGTGCACGTTCGGCGAGCGCGTTTCTGCTTGCGACAAGCTTTTTTGCCAATCGCTAGCTGTCGCGCGCGCGAGGAACGTGCAGAAACCTATAAACGCGTGCCCGCGAGCCTTGCGGTGAAGCTCGATGCGCGGCGACGGCCGCCGCGGAGCGAGTGTCGGCTCTCAATGTTTGGGCTCGCCTTGTGGCCACCATTTTGCTCGTGCTGTCTTTGCGCGTCGGAGACTAATTAGAAATTTGATTAACGTTATCGCTTCTCGGCCTTTTGGCTAAGATCAAAGTGTAGTATCTGTTCTTATCAGCTTAATATCTGATACGAGTCCTATTTGGACTCAAGATATTAAACTAATTTTTGCCATTTGGCGCCGTGAAGGGGCTTGCTCCTCCGGCGCCGCGGGTTGTCCCGGCGTTGCACTGCTGCCGGGTTCGGCCCAAGACCCCCTTCGGGGGGCTGTAATCAAATCCAAAATGAGAGAAACAACCACTATAGGGAAAAAAAGCACTGCACGCTGTGCGCCGCGTTTCGCGACATTCTCTGGCGCTGTGTTCAAGTTCATTTCTCGATACACCGCCTGGTGCAGGCGACGCACTGCTGCTTTTCGGTGCCGTGGTGTGTTTGCGGTGGGTATTTGTTTCGTATACATCGTGTTATATATAAAACTCGGAAATGGCGTCCAAAACAACTACGTGCGTGCATGCGTCTGCTCGCAGCGCGCAAAGTACCACAACGGTAAATACAAAATGATCGCTGCAGTAGGCATTGCTTGCCATACATAATGCTTCGCTGCTGTGTCCTATACTCGAAAACACTCTATCTCTCTCTGTCACACACACACACACTCTCGCTCGCTCGCTCGCTTGCAGCGTCTGAAGCGCTCGCGCAGTTTAGAGGTCAAGCAAAATAAGTGCCGATGCTTGCGCAACTGCCACGGGCTGACCCCTGTACCGCACTGGCAATGGGGCCTTTCTCCGTGTTTGAGGACTACTTTTACGCGATCGAGACAATCTGTTTATACAGGTGCGGCACGCGCGCACACAGACACACAGCTAGTTGGCCCCGCATCTTTTCCGAGTGCTACGAGTTGTGCCGCGCCTCCGCCAGATGGCGCCACGGGTCCCGCGGCCGAGAGAGAAAAGCGCCGGCCGCGTCTCGTCGCTGCCACCGCTCTCGCCTCCCCGAGCAAACCGTCCCGCACCAGTATCAGGTCGACGCCATAGAAACGCGTCGGATCTCCGCAATCGCTGCCCCGAGCGCCTTCCTCGACTAAAAGAAGCGTGCGACCTGGCTGTGCACTGCTTTTTCCGCCGCCACCAAGACCTTGCAGCCGCGTGTGCTCCGCATATCGCCGTTGGAACGCGCGTGCCAACCCGTGCCGACACCCTGGGCCGCTCGTCGACATGTTCACTCGGGTTGCGAATGTTTTCCTTTTTTTTTTTTTTTGTTTGTTTGTTTTTTTTTTTTTTTTTTTGCTTTTCTTAATGGGTTGGCTGTTGTCGATTTTTGTGCTTTGCTCACGATAAGCGACGCGCGCTGCGCCTCTCTGTCGTGTCTTAACGACTTTCCGCAATCTCGTTTCACTGTGCACGTTCGGCGAGCGCGTTTCTGCTTGCGACAAGCTTTTTTGCCAATCGCTAGCTGTCGCGCGCGCGAGGAACGTGCAGAAACCTATAAACGCGTGCCCGCGAGCCTTGCGGTGAAGCTCGATGCGCGGCGACGGCCGCCGCGGAGCGAGTGTCGGCTCTCAATGTTTGGGCTCGCCTTGTGGCCACCATTTTGCTCGTGCTGTCTTTGCGCGTCGGAGACTAATTAGAAATTTGATTAACGTTATCGCTTCTCGGCCTTTTGGCTAAGATCAAAGTGTAGTATCTGTTCTTATCAGCTTAATATCTGATACGAGTCCTATTTGGACTCAAGATATTAAACTAATTTTTGCCATTTGGCGCCGTGAAGGGGCTTGCTCCTCCGGCGCCGCGGGTTGTCCCGGCGTTGCACTGCTGCCGGGTTCGGCCCAAGACCCCCTTCGGGGGGCTGTAATCAAATCCAAAATGAGAGAAACAACCACTATAGGGAAAAAAAGCACTGCACGCTGTGCGCCGCGTTTCGCGACATTCTCTGGCGCTGTGTTCAAGTTCATTTCTCGATACACCGCCTGGTGCAGGCGACGCACTGCTGCTTTTCGGTGCCGTGGTGTGTTTGCGGTGGGTATTTGTTTCGTATACATCGTGTTATATATAAAACTCGGAAATGGCGTCCAAAACAACTACGTGCGTGCATGCGTCTGCTCGCAGCGCGCAAAGTACCACAACGGTAAATACAAAATGATCGCTGCAGTAGGCATTGCTTGCCATACATAATGCTTCGCTGCTGTGTCCTATACTCGAAAACACTCTATCTCTCTCTGTCACACACACACACACTCTCGCTCGCTCGCTCGCTTGCAGCGTCTGAAGCGCTCGCGCAGTTTAGAGGTCAAGCAAAATAAGTGCCTATGCTTGCGCAACTGCCACGGGCTGACCCCTGTACCGCACTGGCAATGGGGCCTTTCTCCGTGTTTGAGGACTACTTTTACGCGATCGAGACAATCTGTTTATACAGGTGCGGCACGCGCGCACACAGACACACAGCTAGTTGGCCCCGCATCTTTTCCGAGTGCTACGAGTTGTGCCGCGCCTCCGCCAGATGGCGCCACGGGTCCCGCGGCCGAGAGAGAAAAGCGCCGGCCGCGTCTCGTCGCTGCCACCGCTCTCGCCTCCCCGAGCAAACCGTCCCGCACCAGTATCAGGTCGACGCCATAGAAACGCGTCGGATCTCCGCAATCGCTGCCCCGAGCGCCTTCCTCGACTAAAAGAAGCGTGCGACCTGGCTGTGCACTGCTTTTTCCGCCGCCACCAAGACCTTGCAGCCGCGTGTGCTCCGCATATCGCCGTTGGAACGCGCGTGCCAACCCGTGCCGACACCCTGGGCCGCTCGTCGACATGTTCACTCGGGTTGCGAATGTTTTCCTTTTTTTTTTTTTTTGTTTGTTTGTTTTTTTTTTTTTTTTTTTGCTTTTCTTAATGGGTTGGCTGTTGTCGATTTTTGTGCTTTGCTCACGATAAGCGACGCGCGCTGCGCCTCTCTGTCGTGTCTTAACGACTTTCCGCAATCTCGTTTCACTGTGCACGTTCGGCGAGCGCGTTTCTGCTTGCGACAAGCTTTTTTGCCAATCGCTAGCTGTCGCGCGCGCGAGGAACGTGCAGAAACCTATAAACGCGTGCCCGCGAGCCTTGCGGTGAAGCTCGATGCGCGGCGACGGCCGCCGCGGAGCGAGTGTCGGCTCTCAATGTTTGGGCTCGCCTTGTGGCCACCATTTTGCTCGTGCTGTCTTTGCGCGTCGGAGACTAATTAGAAATTTGATTAACGTTATCGCTTCTCGGCCTTTTGGCTAAGATCAAAGTGTAGTATCTGTTCTTATCAGCTTAATATCTGATACGAGTCCTATTTGGACTCAAGATATTAAACTAATTTTTGCCATTTGGCGCCGTGAAGGGGCTTGCTCCTCCGGCGCCGCGGGTTGTCCCGGCGTTGCACTGCTGCCGGGTTCGGCCCAAGACCCCCTTCGGGGGGCTGTAATCAAATCCAAAATGAGAGAAACAACCACTATAGGGAAAAAAAGCACTGCACGCTGTGCGCCGCGTTTCGCGACATTCTCTGGCGCTGTGTTCAAGTTCATTTCTCGATACACCGCCTGGTGCAGGCGACGCACTGCTGCTTTTCGGTGCCGTGGTGTGTTTGCGGTGGGTATTTGTTTCGTATACATCGTGTTATATATAAAACTCGGAAATGGCGTCCAAAACAACTACGTGCGTGCATGCGTCTGCTCGCAGCGCGCAAAGTACCACAACGGTAAATACAAAATGATCGCTGCAGTAGGCATTGCTTGCCATACATAATGCTTCGCTGCTGTGTCCTATACTCGAAAACACTCTATCTCTCTCTGTCACACACACACACACTCTCGCTCGCTCGCTCGCTTGCAGCGTCTGAAGCGCTCGCGCAGTTTAGAGGTCAAGCAAAATAAGTGCCTATGCTTGCGCAACTGCCACGGGCTGACCCCTGTACCGCACTGGCAATGGGGCCTTTCTCCGTGTTTGAGGACTACTTTTACGCGATCGAGACAATCTGTTTATACAGGTGCGGCACGCGCGCACACAGACACACAGCTAGTTGGCCCCGCATCTTTTCCGAGTGCTACGAGTTGTGCCGCGCCTCCGCCAGATGGCGCCACGGGTCCCGCGGCCGAGAGAGAAAAGCGCCGGCCGCGTCTCGTCGCTGCCACCGCTCTCGCCTCCCCGAGCAAACCGTCCCGCACCAGTATCAGGTCGACGCCATAGAAACGCGTCGGATCTCCGCAATCGCTGCCCCGAGCGCCTTCCTCGACTAAAAGAAGCGTGCGACCTGGCTGTGCACTGCTTTTTCCGCCGCCACCAAGACCTTGCAGCCGCGTGTGCTCCGCATATCGCCGTTGGAACGCGCGTGCCAACCCGTGCCGACACCCTGGGCCGCTCGTCGACATGTTCACTCGGGTTGCGAATGTTTTCCTTTTTTTTTTTTTTTGTTTGTTTGTTTTTTTTTTTTTTTTTTTGCTTTTCTTAATGGGTTGGCTGTTGTCGATTTTTGTGCTTTGCTCACGATAAGCGACGCGCGCTGCGCCTCTCTGTCGTGTCTTAACGACTTTCCGCAATCTCGTTTCACTGTGCACGTTCGGCGAGCGCGTTTCTGCTTGCGACAAGCTTTTTTGCCAATCGCTAGCTGTCGCGCGCGCGAGGAACGTGCAGAAACCTATAAACGCGTGCCCGCGAGCCTTGCGGTGAAGCTCGATGCGCGGCGACGGCCGCCGCGGAGCGAGTGTCGGCTCTCAATGTTTGGGCTCGCCTTGTGGCCACCATTTTGCTCGTGCTGTCTTTGCGCGTCGGAGACTAATTAGAAATTTGATTAACGTTATCGCTTCTCGGCCTTTTGGCTAAGATCAAAGTGTAGTATCTGTTCTTATCAGCTTAATATCTGATACGAGTCCTATTTGGACTCAAGATATTAAACTAATTTTTGCCATTTGGCGCCGTGAAGGGGCTTGCTCCTCCGGCGCCGCGGGTTGTCCCGGCGTTGCACTGCTGCCGGGTTCGGCCCAAGACCCCCTTCGGGGGGCTGTAATCAAATCCAAAATGAGAGAAACAACCACTATAGGGAAAAAAAGCACTGCACGCTGTGCGCCGCGTTTCGCGACATTCTCTGGCGCTGTGTTCAAGTTCATTTCTCGATACACCGCCTGGTGCAGGCGACGCACTGCTGCTTTTCGGTGCCGTGGTGTGTTTGCGGTGGGTATTTGTTTCGTATACATCGTGTTATATATAAAACTCGGAAATGGCGTCCAAAACAACTACGTGCGTGCATGCGTCTGCTCGCAGCGCGCAAAGTACCACAACGGTAAATACAAAATGATCGCTGCAGTAGGCATTGCTTGCCATACATAATGCTTCGCTGCTGTGTCCTATACTCGAAAACACTCTATCTCTCTCTGTCACACACACACACACTCTCGCTCGCTCGCTCGCTTGCAGCGTCTGAAGCGCTCGCGCAGTTTAGAGGTCAAGCAAAATAAGTGCCGATGCTTGCGCAACTGCCACGGGCTGACCCCTGTACCGCACTGGCAATGGGGCCTTTCTCCGTGTTTGAGGACTACTTTTACGCGATCGAGACAATCTGTTTATACAGGTGCGGCACGCGCGCACACAGACACACAGCTAGTTGGCCCCGCATCTTTTCCGAGTGCTACGAGTTGTGCCGCGCCTCCGCCAGATGGCGCCACGGGTCCCGCGGCCGAGAGAGAAAAGCGCCGGCCGCGTCTCGTCGCTGCCACCGCTCTCGCCTCCCCGAGCAAACCGTCCCGCACCAGTATCAGGTCGACGCCATAGAAACGCGTCGGATCTCCGCAATCGCTGCCCCGAGCGCCTTCCTCGACTAAAAGAAGCGTGCGACCTGGCTGTGCACTGCTTTTTCCGCCGCCACCAAGACCTTGCAGCCGCGTGTGCTCCGCATATCGCCGTTGGAACGCGCGTGCCAACCCGTGCCGACACCCTGGGCCGCTCGTCGACATGTTCACTCGGGTTGCGAATGTTTTCCTTTTTTTTTTTTTTTGTTTGTTTGTTTTTTTTTTTTTTTTTTTGCTTTTCTTAATGGGTTGGCTGTTGTCGATTTTTGTGCTTTGCTCACGATAAGCGACGCGCGCTGCGCCTCTCTGTCGTGTCTTAACGACTTTCCGCAATCTCGTTTCACTGTGCACGTTCGGCGAGCGCGTTTCTGCTTGCGACAAGCTTTTTTGCCAATCGCTAGCTGTCGCGCGCGCGAGGAACGTGCAGAAACCTATAAACGCGTGCCCGCGAGCCTTGCGGTGAAGCTCGATGCGCGGCGACGGCCGCCGCGGAGCGAGTGTCGGCTCTCAATGTTTGGGCTCGCCTTGTGGCCACCATTTTGCTCGTGCTGTCTTTGCGCGTCGGAGACTAATTAGAAATTTGATTAACGTTATCGCTTCTCGGCCTTTTGGCTAAGATCAAAGTGTAGTATCTGTTCTTATCAGCTTAATATCTGATACGAGTCCTATTTGGACTCAAGATATTAAACTAATTTTTGCCATTTGGCGCCGTGAAGGGGCTTGCTCCTCCGGCGCCGCGGGTTGTCCCGGCGTTGCACTGCTGCCGGGTTCGGCCCAAGACCCCCTTCGGGGGGCTGTAATCAAATCCAAAATGAGAGAAACAACCACTATAGGGAAAAAAAGCACTGCACGCTGTGCGCCGCGTTTCGCGACATTCTCTGGCGCTGTGTTCAAGTTCATTTCTCGATACACCGCCTGGTGCAGGCGACGCACTGCTGCTTTTCGGTGCCGTGGTGTGTTTGCGGTGGGTATTTGTTTCGTATACATCGTGTTATATATAAAACTCGGAAATGGCGTCCAAAACAACTACGTGCGTGCATGCGTCTGCTCGCAGCGCGCAAAGTACCACAACGGTAAATACAAAATGATCGCTGCAGTAGGCATTGCTTGCCATACATAATGCTTCGCTGCTGTGTCCTATACTCGAAAACACTCTATCTCTCTCTGTCACACACACACACACTCTCGCTCGCTCGCTCGCTTGCAGCGTCTGAAGCGCTCGCGCAGTTTAGAGGTCAAGCAAAATAAGTGCCGATGCTTGCGCAACTGCCACGGGCTGACCCCTGTACCGCACTGGCAATGGGGCCTTTCTCCGTGTTTGAGGACTACTTTTACGCGATCGAGACAATCTGTTTATACAGGTGCGGCACGCGCGCACACAGACACACAGCTAGTTGGCCCCGCATCTTTTCCGAGTGCTACGAGTTGTGCCGCGCCTCCGCCAGATGGCGCCACGGGTCCCGCGGCCGAGAGAGAAAAGCGCCGGCCGCGTCTCGTCGCTGCCACCGCTCTCGCCTCCCCGAGCAAACCGTCCCGCACCAGTATCAGGTCGACGCCATAGAAACGCGTCGGATCTCCGCAATCGCTGCCCCGAGCGCCTTCCTCGACTAAAAGAAGCGTGCGACCTGGCTGTGCACTGCTTTTTCCGCCGCCACCAAGACCTTGCAGCCGCGTGTGCTCCGCATATCGCCGTTGGAACGCGCGTGCCAACCCGTGCCGACACCCTGGGCCGCTCGTCGACATGTTCACTCGGGTTGCGAATGTTTTCCTTTTTTTTTTTTTGTTTGTTTGTTTTTTTTTTTTTTTTTTTTTTGCTTTTCTTAATGGGTTGGCTGTTGTCGATTTTTGTGCTTTGCTCACGATAAGCGACGCGCGCTGCGCCTCTCTGTCGTGTCTTAACGACTTTCCGCAATCTCGTTTCACTGTGCACGTTCGGCGAGCGCGTTTCTGCTTGCGACAAGCTTTTTTGCCAATCGCTAGCTGTCGCGCGCGCGAGGAACGTGCAGAAACCTATAAACGCGTGCCCGCGAGCCTTGCGGTGAAGCTCGATGCGCGGCGACGGCCGCCGCGGAGCGAGTGTCGGCTCTCAATGTTTGGGCTCGCCTTGTGGCCACCATTTTGCTCGTGCTGTCTTTGCGCGTCGGAGACTAATTAGAAATTTGATTAACGTTATCGCTTCTCGGCCTTTTGGCTAAGATCAAAGTGTAGTATCTGTTCTTATCAGCTTAATATCTGATACGAGTCCTATTTGGACTCAAGATATTAAACTAATTTTTGCCATTTGGCGCCGTGAAGGGGCTTGCTCCTCCGGCGCCGCGGGTTGTCCCGGCGTTGCACTGCTGCCGGGTTCGGCCCAAGACCCCCTTCGGGGGGCTGTAATCAAATCCAAAATGAGAGAAACAACCACTATAGGGAAAAAAAGCACTGCACGCTGTGCGCCGCGTTTCGCGACATTCTCTGGCGCTGTGTTCAAGTTCATTTCTCGATACACCGCCTGGTGCAGGCGACGCACTGCTGCTTTTCGGTGCCGTGGTGTGTTTGCGGTGGGTATTTGTTTCGTATACATCGTGTTATATATAAAACTCGGAAATGGCGTCCAAAACAACTACGTGCGTGCATGCGTCTGCTCGCAGCGCGCAAAGTACCACAACGGTAAATACAAAATGATCGCTGCAGTAGGCATTGCTTGCCATACATAATGCTTCGCTGCTGTGTCCTATACTCGAAAACACTCTATCTCTCTCTGTCACACACACACACACTCTCGCTCGCTCGCTCGCTTGCAGCGTCTGAAGCGCTCGCGCAGTTTAGAGGTCAAGCAAAATAAGTGCCGATGCTTGCGCAACTGCCACGGGCTGACCCCTGTACCGCACTGGCAATGGGGCCTTTCTCCGTGTTTGAGGACTACTTTTACGCGATCGAGACAATCTGTTTATACAGGTGCGGCACGCGCGCACACAGACACACAGCTAGTTGGCCCCGCATCTTTTCCGAGTGCTACGAGTTGTGCCGCGCCTCCGCCAGATGGCGCCACGGGTCCCGCGGCCGAGAGAGAAAAGCGCCGGCCGCGTCTCGTCGCTGCCACCGCTCTCGCCTCCCCGAGCAAACCGTCCCGCACCAGTATCAGGTCGACGCCATAGAAACGCGTCGGATCTCCGCAATCGCTGCCCCGAGCGCCTTCCTCGACTAAAAGAAGCGTGCGACCTGGCTGTGCACTGCTTTTTCCGCCGCCACCAAGACCTTGCAGCCGCGTGTGCTCCGCATATCGCCGTTGGAACGCGCGTGCCAACCCGTGCCGACACCCTGGGCCGCTCGTCGACATGTTCACTCGGGTTGCGAATGTTTTCCTTTTTTTTTTTTTTTGTTTGTTTGTTTTTTTTTTTTTTTTTTTGCTTTTCTTAATGGGTTGGCTGTTGTCGATTTTTGTGCTTTGCTCACGATAAGCGACGCGCGCTGCGCCTCTCTGTCGTGTCTTAACGACTTTCCGCAATCTCGTTTCACTGTGCACGTTCGGCGAGCGCGTTTCTGCTTGCGACAAGCTTTTTTGCCAATCGCTAGCTGTCGCGCGCGCGAGGAACGTGCAGAAACCTATAAACGCGTGCCCGCGAGCCTTGCGGTGAAGCTCGATGCGCGGCGACGGCCGCCGCGGAGCGAGTGTCGGCTCTCAATGTTTGGGCTCGCCTTGTGGCCACCATTTTGCTCGTGCTGTCTTTGCGCGTCGGAGACTAATTAGAAATTTGATTAACGTTATCGCTTCTCGGCCTTTTGGCTAAGATCAAAGTGTAGTATCTGTTCTTATCAGCTTAATATCTGATACGAGTCCTATTTGGACTCAAGATATTAAACTAATTTTTGCCATTTGGCGCCGTGAAGGGGCTTGCTCCTCCGGCGCCGCGGGTTGTCCCGGCGTTGCACTGCTGCCGGGTTCGGCCCAAGACCCCCTTCGGGGGGCTGTAATCAAATCCAAAATGAGAGAAACAACCACTATAGGGAAAAAAAGCACTGCACGCTGTGCGCCGCGTTTCGCGACATTCTCTGGCGCTGTGTTCAAGTTCATTTCTCGATACACCGCCTGGTGCAGGCGACGCACTGCTGCTTTTCGGTGCCGTGGTGTGTTTGCGGTGGGTATTTGTTTCGTATACATCGTGTTATATATAAAACTCGGAAATGGCGTCCAAAACAACTACGTGCGTGCATGCGTCTGCTCGCAGCGCGCAAAGTACCACAACGGTAAATACAAAATGATCGCTGCAGTAGGCATTGCTTGCCATACATAATGCTTCGCTGCTGTGTCCTATACTCGAAAACACTCTATCTCTCTCTGTCACACACACACACACTCTCGCTCGCTCGCTCGCTTGCAGCGTCTGAAGCGCTCGCGCAGTTTAGAGGTCAAGCAAAATAAGTGCCGATGCTTGCGCAACTGCCACGGGCTGACCCCTGTACCGCACTGGCAATGGGGCCTTTCTCCGTGTTTGAGGACTACTTTTACGCGATCGAGACAATCTGTTTATACAGGTGCGGCACGCGCGCACACAGACACACAGCTAGTTGGCCCCGCATCTTTTCCGAGTGCTACGAGTTGTGCCGCGCCTCCGCCAGATGGCGCCACGGGTCCCGCGGCCGAGAGAGAAAAGCGCCGGCCGCGTCTCGTCGCTGCCACCGCTCTCGCCTCCCCGAGCAAACCGTCCCGCACCAGTATCAGGTCGACGCCATAGAAACGCGTCGGATCTCCGCAATCGCTGCCCCGAGCGCCTTCCTCGACTAAAAGAAGCGTGCGACCTGGCTGTGCACTGCTTTTTCCGCCGCCACCAAGACCTTGCAGCCGCGTGTGCTCCGCATATCGCCGTTGGAACGCGCGTGCCAACCCGTGCCGACACCCTGGGCCGCTCGTCGACATGTTCACTCGGGTTGCGAATGTTTTCCTTTTTTTTTTTTTTTGTTTGTTTGTTTTTTTTTTTTTTTTTTTGCTTTTCTTAATGGGTTGGCTGTTGTCGATTTTTGTGCTTTGCTCACGATAAGCGACGCGCGCTGCGCCTCTCTGTCGTGTCTTAACGACTTTCCGCAATCTCGTTTCACTGTGCACGTTCGGCGAGCGCGTTTCTGCTTGCGACAAGCTTTTTTGCCAATCGCTAGCTGTCGCGCGCGCGAGGAACGTGCAGAAACCTATAAACGCGTGCCCGCGAGCCTTGCGGTGAAGCTCGATGCGCGGCGACGGCCGCCGCGGAGCGAGTGTCGGCTCTCAATGTTTGGGCTCGCCTTGTGGCCACCATTTTGCTCGTGCTGTCTTTGCGCGTCGGAGACTAATTAGAAATTTGATTAACGTTATCGCTTCTCGGCCTTTTGGCTAAGATCAAAGTGTAGTATCTGTTCTTATCAGCTTAATATCTGATACGAGTCCTATTTGGACTCAAGATATTAAACTAATTTTTGCCATTTGGCGCCGTGAAGGGGCTTGCTCCTCCGGCGCCGCGGGTTGTCCCGGCGTTGCACTGCTGCCGGGTTCGGCCCAAGACCCCCTTCGGGGGGCTGTAATCAAATCCAAAATGAGAGAAACAACCACTATAGGGAAAAAAAGCACTGCACGCTGTGCGCCGCGTTTCGCGACATTCTCTGGCGCTGTGTTCAAGTTCATTTCTCGATACACCGCCTGGTGCAGGCGACGCACTGCTGCTTTTCGGTGCCGTGGTGTGTTTGCGGTGGGTATTTGTTTCGTATACATCGTGTTATATATAAAACTCGGAAATGGCGTCCAAAACAACTACGTGCGTGCATGCGTCTGCTCGCAGCGCGCAAAGTACCACAACGGTAAATACAAAATGATCGCTGCAGTAGGCATTGCTTGCCATACATAATGCTTCGCTGCTGTGTCCTATACTCGAAAACACTCTATCTCTCTCTGTCACACACACACACACTCTCGCTCGCTCGCTCGCTTGCAGCGTCTGAAGCGCTCGCGCAGTTTAGAGGTCAAGCAAAATAAGTGCCGATGCTTGCGCAACTGCCACGGGCTGACCCCTGTACCGCACTGGCAATGGGGCCTTTCTCCGTGTTTGAGGACTACTTTTACGCGATCGAGACAATCTGTTTATACAGGTGCGGCACGCGCGCACACAGACACACAGCTAGTTGGCCCCGCATCTTTTCCGAGTGCTACGAGTTGTGCCGCGCCTCCGCCAGATGGCGCCACGGGTCCCGCGGCCGAGAGAGAAAAGCGCCGGCCGCGTCTCGTCGCTGCCACCGCTCTCGCCTCCCCGAGCAAACCGTCCCGCACCAGTATCAGGTCGACGCCATAGAAACGCGTCGGATCTCCGCAATCGCTGCCCCGAGCGCCTTCCTCGACTAAAAGAAGCGTGCGACCTGGCTGTGCACTGCTTTTTCCGCCGCCACCAAGACCTTGCAGCCGCGTGTGCTCCGCATATCGCCGTTGGAACGCGCGTGCCAACCCGTGCCGACACCCTGGGCCGCTCGTCGACATGTTCACTCGGGTTGCGAATGTTTTCCTTTTTTTTTTTTTTTGTTTGTTTGTTTTTTTTTTTTTTTTTTGCTTTTCTTAATGGGTTGGCTGTTGTCGATTTTTGTGCTTTGCTCACGATAAGCGACGCGCGCTGCGCCTCTCTGTCGTGTCTTAACGACTTTCCGCAATCTCGTTTCACTGTGCACGTTCGGCGAGCGCGTTTCTGCTTGCGACAAGCTTTTTTGCCAATCGCTAGCTGTCGCGCGCGCGAGGAACGTGCAGAAACCTATAAACGCGTGCCCGCGAGCCTTGCGGTGAAGCTCGATGCGCGGCGACGGCCGCCGCGGAGCGAGTGTCGGCTCTCAATGTTTGGGCTCGCCTTGTGGCCACCATTTTGCTCGTGCTGTCTTTGCGCGTCGGAGACTAATTAGAAATTTGATTAACGTTATCGCTTCTCGGCCTTTTGGCTAAGATCAAAGTGTAGTATCTGTTCTTATCAGCTTAATATCTGATACGAGTCCTATTTGGACTCAAGATATTAAACTAATTTTTGCCATTTGGCGCCGTGAAGGGGCTTGCTCCTCCGGCGCCGCGGGTTGTCCCGGCGTTGCACTGCTGCCGGGTTCGGCCCAAGACCCCCTTCGGGGGGCTGTAATCAAATCCAAAATGAGAGAAACAACCACTATAGGGAAAAAAAGCACTGCACGCTGTGCGCCGCGTTTCGCGACATTCTCTGGCGCTGTGTTCAAGTTCATTTCTCGATACACCGCCTGGTGCAGGCGACGCACTGCTGCTTTTCGGTGCCGTGGTGTGTTTGCGGTGGGTATTTGTTTCGTATACATCGTGTTATATATAAAACTCGGAAATGGCGTCCAAAACAACTACGTGCGTGCATGCGTCTGCTCGCAGCGCGCAAAGTACCACAACGGTAAATACAAAATGATCGCTGCAGTAGGCATTGCTTGCCATACATAATGCTTCGCTGCTGTGTCCTATACTCGAAAACACTCTATCTCTCTCTGTCACACACACACACACTCTCGCTCGCTCGCTCGCTTGCAGCGTCTGAAGCGCTCGCGCAGTTTAGAGGTCAAGCAAAATAAGTGCCGATGCTTGCGCAACTGCCACGGGCTGACCCCTGTACCGCACTGGCAATGGGGCCTTTCTCCGTGTTTGAGGACTACTTTTACGCGATCGAGACAATCTGTTTATACAGGTGCGGCACGCGCGCACACAGACACACAGCTAGTTGGCCCCGCATCTTTTCCGAGTGCTACGAGTTGTGCCGCGCCTCCGCCAGATGGCGCCACGGGTCCCGCGGCCGAGAGAGAAAAGCGCCGGCCGCGTCTCGTCGCTGCCACCGCTCTCGCCTCCCCGAGCAAACCGTCCCGCACCAGTATCAGGTCGACGCCATAGAAACGCGTCGGATCTCCGCAATCGCTGCCCCGAGCGCCTTCCTCGACTAAAAGAAGCGTGCGACCTGGCTGTGCACTGCTTTTTCCGCCGCCACCAAGACCTTGCAGCCGCGTGTGCTCCGCATATCGCCGTTGGAACGCGCGTGCCAACCCGTGCCGACACCCTGGGCCGCTCGTCGACATGTTCACTCGGGTTGCGAATGTTTTCCTTTTTTTTTTTTTTTGTTTGTTTGTTTTTTTTTTTTTTTTTTTGCTTTTCTTAATGGGTTGGCTGTTGTCGATTTTTGTGCTTTGCTCACGATAAGCGACGCGCGCTGCGCCTCTCTGTCGTGTCTTAACGACTTTCCGCAATCTCGTTTCACTGTGCACGTTCGGCGAGCGCGTTTCTGCTTGCGACAAGCTTTTTTGCCAATCGCTAGCTGTCGCGCGCGCGAGGAACGTGCAGAAACCTATAAACGCGTGCCCGCGAGCCTTGCGGTGAAGCTCGATGCGCGGCGACGGCCGCCGCGGAGCGAGTGTCGGCTCTCAATGTTTGGGCTCGCCTTGTGGCCACCATTTTGCTCGTGCTGTCTTTGCGCGTCGGAGACTAATTAGAAATTTGATTAACGTTATCGCTTCTCGGCCTTTTGGCTAAGATCAAAGTGTAGTATCTGTTCTTATCAGCTTAATATCTGATACGAGTCCTATTTGGACTCAAGATATTAAACTAATTTTTGCCATTTGGCGCCGTGAAGGGGCTTGCTCCTCCGGCGCCGCGGGTTGTCCCGGCGTTGCACTGCTGCCGGGTTCGGCCCAAGACCCCCTTCGGGGGGCTGTAATCAAATCCAAAATGAGAGAAACAACCACTATAGGGAAAAAAAGCACTGCACGCTGTGCGCCGCGTTTCGCGACATTCTCTGGCGCTGTGTTCAAGTTCATTTCTCGATACACCGCCTGGTGCAGGCGACGCACTGCTGCTTTTCGGTGCCGTGGTGTGTTTGCGGTGGGTATTTGTTTCGTATACATCGTGTTATATATAAAACTCGGAAATGGCGTCCAAAACAACTACGTGCGTGCATGCGTCTGCTCGCAGCGCGCAAAGTACCACAACGGTAAATACAAAATGATCGCTGCAGTAGGCATTGCTTGCCATACATAATGCTTCGCTGCTGTGTCCTATACTCGAAAACACTCTATCTCTCTCTGTCACACACACACACACTCTCGCTCGCTCGCTCGCTTGCAGCGTCTGAAGCGCTCGCGCAGTTTAGAGGTCAAGCAAAATAAGTGCCGATGCTTGCGCAACTGCCACGGGCTGACCCCTGTACCGCACTGGCAATGGGGCCTTTCTCCGTGTTTGAGGACTACTTTTACGCGATCGAGACAATCTGTTTATACAGGTGCGGCACGCGCGCACACAGACACACAGCTAGTTGGCCCCGCATCTTTTCCGAGTGCTACGAGTTGTGCCGCGCCTCCGCCAGATGGCGCCACGGGTCCCGCGGCCGAGAGAGAAAAGCGCCGGCCGCGTCTCGTCGCTGCCACCGCTCTCGCCTCCCCGAGCAAACCGTCCCGCACCAGTATCAGGTCGACGCCATAGAAACGCGTCGGATCTCCGCAATCGCTGCCCCGAGCGCCTTCCTCGACTAAAAGAAGCGTGCGACCTGGCTGTGCACTGCTTTTTCCGCCGCCACCAAGACCTTGCAGCCGCGTGTGCTCCGCATATCGCCGTTGGAACGCGCGTGCCAACCCGTGCCGACACCCTGGGCCGCTCGTCGACATGTTCACTCGGGTTGCGAATGTTTTCCTTTTTTTTTTTTTGTTTGTTTGTTTTTTTTTTTTTTTTTTTTGCTTTTCTTAATGGGTTGGCTGTTGTCGATTTTTGTGCTTTGCTCACGATAAGCGACGCGCGCTGCGCCTCTCTGTCGTGTCTTAACGACTTTCCGCAATCTCGTTTCACTGTGCACGTTCGGCGAGCGCGTTTCTGCTTGCGACAAGCTTTTTTGCCAATCGCTAGCTGTCGCGCGCGCGAGGAACGTGCAGAAACCTATAAACGCGTGCCCGCGAGCCTTGCGGTGAAGCTCGATGCGCGGCGACGGCCGCCGCGGAGCGAGTGTCGGCTCTCAATGTTTGGGCTCGCCTTGTGGCCACCATTTTGCTCGTGCTGTCTTTGCGCGTCGGAGACTAATTAGAAATTTGATTAACGTTATCGCTTCTCGGCCTTTTGGCTAAGATCAAAGTGTAGTATCTGTTCTTATCAGCTTAATATCTGATACGAGTCCTATTTGGACTCAAGATATTAAACTAATTTTTGCCATTTGGCGCCGTGAAGGGGCTTGCTCCTCCGGCGCCGCGGGTTGTCCCGGCGTTGCACTGCTGCCGGGTTCGGCCCAAGACCCCCTTCGGGGGGCTGTAATCAAATCCAAAATGAGAGAAACAACCACTATAGGGAAAAAAAGCACTGCACGCTGTGCGCCGCGTTTCGCGACATTCTCTGGCGCTGTGTTCAAGTTCATTTCTCGATACACCGCCTGGTGCAGGCGACGCACTGCTGCTTTTCGGTGCCGTGGTGTGTTTGCGGTGGGTATTTGTTTCGTATACATCGTGTTATATATAAAACTCGGAAATGGCGTCCAAAACAACTACGTGCGTGCATGCGTCTGCTCGCAGCGCGCAAAGTACCACAACGGTAAATACAAAATGATCGCTGCAGTAGGCATTGCTTGCCATACATAATGCTTCGCTGCTGTGTCCTATACTCGAAAACACTCTATCTCTCTCTGTCACACACACACACACTCTCGCTCGCTCGCTCGCTTGCAGCGTCTGAAGCGCTCGCGCAGTTTAGAGGTCAAGCAAAATAAGTGCCGATGCTTGCGCAACTGCCACGGGCTGACCCCTGTACCGCACTGGCAATGGGGCCTTTCTCCGTGTTTGAGGACTACTTTTACGCGATCGAGACAATCTGTTTATACAGGTGCGGCACGCGCGCACACAGACACACAGCTAGTTGGCCCCGCATCTTTTCCGAGTGCTACGAGTTGTGCCGCGCCTCCGCCAGATGGCGCCACGGGTCCCGCGGCCGAGAGAGAAAAGCGCCGGCCGCGTCTCGTCGCTGCCACCGCTCTCGCCTCCCCGAGCAAACCGTCCCGCACCAGTATCAGGTCGACGCCATAGAAACGCGTCGGATCTCCGCAATCGCTGCCCCGAGCGCCTTCCTCGACTAAAAGAAGCGTTCGAGATGGCTAAGTTCGAGAAGTTCGAGATGGCTAAACCGGTCCCCAACTTCGTCAGTGTGAAGGGGGAAAGGGTACAATGTGAGTATAAGGGTGTGCGGCGGGTCTGTTCGCGGTGCGGGCAGCAGGGCCACAGCGGAGTTGACTGCAAGGTGCCCTGGTGTGTGAGGTGTGGTGTGTTTGGCCACAGCGCTGGAGAGTGCACGGAGCGGTGTCGGCGGTGCCAGGGCGACCACGCTACGGCCGACTGTTTGCGACCGCGGTCCTACGCGGCCGCACTCCACGACTTCCCAGCTCTACCGAACAGCGCAGCGGCGGCTACGGGTGCGAACGCGGTGGTGGACAGCAAGGTGGAGCGGAAGGTACAGCCTGACGAGAACGACGGAGACTCCGACGACGGAGCGAGCTCGTTTGTGTTTGGTGAGGCACCCTCCCCGCTTTCCCCATTCGGAGACAGTGACGACGACCTTGCTTCGAGTAGCGAGAGCCAGCGAAGGGACCTAGCTGCTGCTTCAACCTCGGAGGCCACGACGAGCTCGTCGTCAGAGCCAGCAAGCGCCCGGGAGACCTCGAAGGAGGTACCGGCGCCGCCCCTACCAGCCCGCGGCCGCGCAAACCCCTTGCGTGGTAACAGTAAGCCGGCGAAAGCAGTCAAGCCGGGCGGAGCGGCCGCAGCCACTCCTGCAGCAACACCGCCCCCGGCTGCCTCGCAGACGACGCCCGGAACCGCCCCCAAGGACCCCAGCACGACCGACGACCTGCCCCTCGATTCCCAAATGGACACCACGAACAATACCCGCATCGACCCAACGAAACGCGCCCTGCCCTCGTCCGCCGACTCGGACAGCGCCGGCGAAAATAGTAAGAAGTTGCGAGTCCCTGACCAGTCTGTTTAGTTTATCTTCGGTTGTGAAAAGAAAAGTATGTCAACGATAAGTAGCGCATTAATTATTCAAATGCTGGTGCACCTTCTTTCTTTGAATGCCCAAGGCTTTCGAAGCGCGGACAAGCAAAGAGAGATTATGCACTTCGCAAGGGCGCAAAACGTTGACGTTCTTTTCTTGCAGGAGTGCAATTTTCGCACTTCTCGCGATGTTTCCTTGTTTAAAGAGCGCTTTTCAGTTGATGCTTTCTTTACGTTATCAGACTCAGTTGCTTCGGGTGTTGGCGTCGTTTTTATGCGCTCGAGCATGCGCACCCGAGCCCACTGTATCTTTGGTTTCGACGGCCGCACTTTGGCTGTTGATTTTTATCTGTTTTCGCGTCGCGTTCGCGCAGTTGTTGTGTACGCGCCTGCGCAGCGCAACCTTTCTTCTAGTTTCTTTAGTTCGCTCGATATGTTTATGTTGGAGAGTTACCCTTGTTTTTTGGTCGGGGATTTTAACTGTGTGCTGGACCCGCAACGAGATGTGCGCGGGCCGGGCCAGGGCAGGCCGTATCGTGGTGCTCGTGAACTTTGTGAGCTAGTATCGAACTTTCGCCTTCGAGACGCGTGGGTGCACTTGCACGGTAGCCAGTTCGCGGCGACGTGGGCGAGGGGGATAGCGGGTAGCCGGCTGGATAAGTTTTATTTTCCCCCCGAGCTCACGAGCTGTCTGGTTAGCTGCGAGGTGCTCGCGTTCCCGCAGGGGACTCCGCGCGTGTCGGATCACTTTCCGCTCTCGTGCAGGCTACAGTGCGCCGCCAGCGTACCTCGCCACGACATGTGGCGCATGGACCTGGCCTTGTTGACGGACCCCCTAAGTGTAGCGAGCCTCAGCGCCTCGTTGGCGGCTCAGAACGCATCCGAGGCGAGCAGCGAAGGGTGGGACGCTCGAAAGGTCAGGTGGCGCGAGTTGCTGGTAGGCGCGGGCCGGGAGAGGAAGGCGCGCATTACGGAGGAGCTCAACACCACGCTGAGGAGGCTGCGTATCGTAAAGGGCGGGGGCAACCTCACCTTCGCCATGCGCGATTACGTCGGTCTCCTTCAGGCAAGGTACGAGCGACTCCTGCGGCAGTCCTCGCAGGCAGCTAGCCACGCGTACGTGCAGGGAAGGCCTGTGTCGGACCCAGCGGTCCTTAGACATGTCAAGGTGGCTGCTACAGATAGACAGGGCCATGCGCGCGTGCCCCACGTAAAACTCGAAGGCGGAGAGTTGAGTGAGTCGAGCGAAGACATTACGCGAGTGTTCGAGGGCTACTTCCGAGGTTTGTTTACGTCAGGAGCGTCAGCGCTTGACGACGCAGATTTCGAATGTGGGTTGCGAGACTTCCTCGGGGATCTCCCGCGTGTACCGCAGGAATCGCTGGCCCAGCTCGTAGCGCCGGTCTCGGCAGCTGAGCTATGGGAGGCGGTCAGCAGCGCAAACGCGGCTTCCGCGCCGGGCCCAGATGGAATCCCGGTTGGTTTTTACAGGGAGTTTTTCCCAGTAGTGCGCGACCCACTCCTGGAGATGATAAACAGGCTAATGACGGAGGGCACGAAACCTGGCAGCTTTAGCGAAGGGAGGGTTATTCTACTCGCTAAGGAGGGTGGGGATCCGGCAAGCCCCAGCGGCTACCGGCCGATTAGTCTACTAAACGCGGACTATAAGCTGGTGGCCGCAATCTTAGCAAGGCGTGTCAGTTTCGTCTTGCCCGAGGTTGTTAGCCTGGCCCAAACGGGCAACGTTCCTGGCAGGACAGTCTTTGCGTCCCTGGCTCTCACGAGGGATTTGTTTGAGTTTGCAACGCGTTGCGGCATCGCCGGTTGCTTCGTGTCGGTCGATCAGGCGAAAGCCTTCGACCGGGTGGAGCACCGGTACTTGCTGGGCGTGCTGCGCGCGTTTGGTTTCCCTCGTGAGACAGTGGCACTGATAGGACTGTTGTATTCGAATCTGACCTCCAGGCTGCTCTTAAATGGGCAGCTGGGCTCCCGTTTACAGGTTACTCGAGGCATTCGGCAGGGCTGCCCTCTGTCTCCTCTCCTGTTTGTGCTCTGCATCGACCCACTACTTAGACGCGTTTCGGACAGCGCGGACATCCGCGGCTTCCCCCTGCCCGGCCAGGGCCAGGTCAAGGTGTCAGCCTATGCGGACGACGTGTCCCTGTTCTTGCGGGACGAGGACAGCTTCGCAGCGTTTTTACGGCTGTTTGTGAAGTACAGCGAGCTGTCGGGTGCCCAGCTGAACAGGGGCAAGAGCAAGGCGCTACGCTTTGGCTCGTTCGCGTCCGACCTGCCTGGCGGGGTCGAATGGGTGGCAGGCGTTCGAGTTTTGGGGGTGGTGTTCCACGCGTCAGGTGAGGTGGCGGGGCATTTCTGGAGGGAGATGTTGGCGGCCGCCGAGAAGAAACTGAGTGTAGCCTCGGAGTTTTCGTTATGCCTGTCCGAACGGGCTTACATAATTAACTCGGCAGTAGCGGCGGCGTTCTTCTATGTCGCTCGGGTGGCCCGACCTCCTACGCGAGTGGCAAGGAAGCTCGCCAAGCTGTTCGGGTCGTTTTTCTGGGCAGGGAAGACCGAGCGCGTCAAACGCGCTCTCCTTCGTCTCCCTCGCAAGATGGGAGGCTTCGGGATTCCCTGCCTACACACGATGTTTAAGGTACTGGCTCTGCGTGGTTTCGCCGATTTGGTGGACGACGCAGAATTTCGAGGCAGGGCTCTCCTGCAGTATTTCCTGGGCACGGCGCGGCGCGACTTCTTTGGGGACAGGGCAGTTGGCCCCATGGCAGAGGAATCGCCGGCCTTCTATAAACACGTCATCAGCGCCTTCAGGATGCTGCAGGAGAGCGCCCCGGAACTAGATTGGAGGGTGTTGCGGCCCACAAAACTATGCGAAGAGCTAGCGGTAAAGTCTCTCGCGGAAGGGGAGGCCGAGAGGGCCGGAAGAATTAACTGGCGACAGTTAACCTCTCAGGTTTTGCCCCCTGAGGTGAGGGACTTCGGTTGGAAGCGAGGGTGGGGGGTTCTCCCAACCGGAGACACATTGGCTGCATGGGGAGTAACCCGAAATGCCCGGTGTCCGCAATGCGGTCAGACGGAGAACCTGGGTCACGCCCTCCAGGACTGTCGCGTGGCCAAAACCTTTTGGCGGCTGTTGAAACGAATGTTCGGGGTGACGGTAAGCGCCGACACGCGTTCCCGCGACGCCTTCACACTGTTTTTGGCATGTGTGGGGGCGTACGTCATCTGGACAAGAAGGGGGGTAGCGTCGCTCCGCGCACAACCACAGCGCGCTATGTTTCCGCTGTTGTGGAAAGTCCGAACGCAACTGATCCGGCACCTTGAAACGGAGTTCGCCACGCTCGGGGAAGAAGCCTTCCTCAGGCGTTGGTCGACCCGTTTCATCCAGGTTACGGACAACCAGTTGCGAGTAACAGTTGCGCCCTACTAACGCTAGCAGAACGTAGAAAGGCGCGCTAGCGAACGTAAACATAGCGCGCCGAGCAGAGCAAGAGAATGTAAACAAACCGGCGTGGTCTGCGACGGCCAGGGCAACGCGCATGCATAAGTGCAGCAAAGCGTGCATAATGAGCGGCGGAGGCGGGGCTTTGGACAGGGCGCGCGGTTTGAAGCGGCTACATCCACGCGGCTCAGTAACGAGTTCAGCGTGCTTCGGTAGCGTGTTTTGGTGGTGTGTTATCGAATTCTCCACCATACGAGTCGGCTGCGCGTGCTAAAACCTGCGCGCAGTATTGGGGGGGCAAGCATTGGCGGTTGACAGTGTGTGAGCACTGAATGGGAGGTGGTCGACAGACCGAAATGTATGTGTAATCTGTTGGAATGCACGGCAGAACCGGCTGGTTTGCCGGCGCGAAGTAGCGTGGGCCAGCGACCGTCAGGCTTTTAAACCGGACAGTCGCTGGCCGAACGTGGCTCAAATGGAAATAGAAACCAGAACGTAATGTTTATTGCGTGGAAAGAATTGTACACCGTGGATCGTCAGTTAGTTGACGCCACGGCGCTCACTTGCCTTGTTTATTTACATATGATTTGTACAGTGAGCTACGTACGAACGGCGCATTACTGAGTTGTTTCGTGCGCACAATGCGATATGTTTTTTCCTCAGTGTGCTTTGATGCGCAGCTCTGCGTTAAGAGCGGTGCTGAGTAAGCCTTTGGAAACCGAGCTGTTTTAGTTGTGAGCTGCTATTGCGCTCGGAATCTCTTGCTTCAGTTGCTAAAGCAATGTTGTGTTTAAAAGGAAAAGTTACCCTTGTGACTCGAAGTATGTCAATCTTGTATTTGTATTTGAAACAAGGATGTAATAAATTCTCTTTACATCTGTTCTTATCAGCTTAATATCTGATACGAGTCCTATTTGGACTCAAGATATTAAACTAATTTTTGCCATTTGGCGCCGTGAAGGGGCTTGCTCCTCCGGCGCCGCGGGTTGTCCCGGCGTTGCACTGCTGCCGGGTTCGGCCCAAGACCCCCTTCGGGGGGCTGTAATCAAATCCAAAATGAGAGAAACAACCACTATAGGGAAAAAAAGCACTGCACGCTGTGCGCCGCGTTTCGCGACATTCTCTGGCGCTGTGTTCAAGTTCATTTCTCGATACACCGCCTGGTGCAGGCGACGCACTGCTGCTTTTCGGTGCCGTGGTGTGTTTGCGGTGGGTATTTGTTTCGTATACATCGTGTTATATATAAAACTCGGAAATGGCGTCCAAAACAACTACGTGCGTGCATGCGTCTGCTCGCAGCGCGCAAAGTACCACAACGGTAAATACAAAATGATCGCTGCAGTAGGCATTGCTTGCCATACATAATGCTTCGCTGCTGTGTCCTATACTCGAAAACACTATCTCTCTCTGTCACACACACACACACTCTCGCTCGCTCGCTCGCTTGCAGCGTCTGAAGCGCTCGCGCAGTTTAGAGGTCAAGCAAAATAAGTGCCGATGCTTGCGCAACTGCCACGGGCTGACCCCTGTACCGCACTGGCAATGGGGCCTTTCTCCGTGTTTGAGGACTACTTTTACGCGATCGAGACAATCTGTTTATACAGGTGCGGCACGCGCGCACACAGACACACAGCTAGTTGGCCCCGCATCTTTTCCGAGTGCTACGAGTTGTGCCGCGCCTCCGCCAGATGGCGCCACGGGTCCCGCGGCCGAGAGAGAAAAGCGCCGGCCGCGTCTCGTCGCTGCCACCGCTCTCGCCTCCCCGAGCAAACCGTCCCGCACCAGTATCAGGTCGACGCCATAGAAACGCGTCGGATCTCCGCAATCGCTGCCCCGAGCGCCTTCCTCGACTAAAAGAAGCGTGCGACCTGGCTGTGCACTGCTTTTTCCGCCGCCACCAAGACCTTGCAGCCGCGTGTGCTCCGCATATCGCCGTTGGAACGCGCGTGCCAACCCGTGCCGACACCCTGGGCCGCTCGTCGACATGTTCACTCGGGTTGCGAATGTTTTCCTTTTTTTTTTTTTGTTTGTTTGTTTTTTTTTTTTTTTTTTGCTTTTCTTAATGGGTTGGCTGTTGTCGATTTTTGTGCTTTGCTCACGATAAGCGACGCGCGCTGCGCCTCTCTGTCGTGTCTTAACGACTTTCCGCAATCTCGTTTCACTGTGCACGTTCGGCGAGCGCGTTTCTGCTTGCGACAAGCTTTTTTGCCAATCGCTAGCTGTCGCGCGCGCGAGGAACGTGCAGAAACCTATAAACGCGTGCCCGCGAGCCTTGCGGTGAAGCTCGATGCGCGGCGACGGCCGCCGCGGAGCGAGTGTCGGCTCTCAATGTTTGGGCTCGCCTTGTGGCCACCATTTTGCTCGTGCTGTCTTTGCGCGTCGGAGACTAATTAGAAATTTGATTAACGTTATCGCTTCTCGGCCTTTTGGCTAAGATCAAAGTGTAGTATCTGTTCTTATCAGCTTAATATCTGATACGAGTCCTATTTGGACTCAAGATATTAAACTAATTTTTGCCATTTGGCGCCGTGAAGGGGCTTGCTCCTCCGGCGCCGCGGGTTGTCCCGGCGTTGCACTGCTGCCGGGTTCGGCCCAAGACCCCCTTCGGGGGGCTGTAATCAAATCCAAAATGAGAGAAACAACCACTATAGGGAAAAAAAGCACTGCACGCTGTGCGCCGCGTTTCGCGACATTCTCTGGCGCTGTGTTCAAGTTCATTTCTCGATACACCGCCTGGTGCAGGCGACGCACTGCTGCTTTTCGGTGCCGTGGTGTGTTTGCGGTGGGTATTTGTTTCGTATACATCGTGTTATATATAAAACTCGGAAATGGCGTCCAAAACAACTACGTGCGTGCATGCGTCTGCTCGCAGCGCGCAAAGTACCACAACGGTAAATACAAAATGATCGCTGCAGTAGGCATTGCTTGCCATACATAATGCTTCGCTGCTGTGTCCTATACTCGAAAACACTCTATCTCTCTCTGTCACACACACACACACTCTCGCTCGCTCGCTCGCTTGCAGCGTCTGAAGCGCTCGCGCAGTTTAGAGGTCAAGCAAAATAAGTGCCGATGCTTGCGCAACTGCCACGGGCTGACCCCTGTACCGCACTGGCAATGGGGCCTTTCTCCGTGTTTGAGGACTACTTTTACGCGATCGAGACAATCTGTTTATACAGGTGCGGCACGCGCGCACACAGACACACAGCTAGTTGGCCCCGCATCTTTTCCGAGTGCTACGAGTTGTGCCGCGCCTCCGCCAGATGGCGCCACGGGTCCCGCGGCCGAGAGAGAAAAGCGCCGGCCGCGTCTCGTCGCTGCCACCGCTCTCGCCTCCCCGAGCAAACCGTCCCGCACCAGTATCAGGTCGACGCCATAGAAACGCGTCGGATCTCCGCAATCGCTGCCCCGAGCGCCTTCCTCGACTAAAAGAAGCGTTCGAGATGGCTAAGTTCGAGAAGTTCGAGATGGCTAAACCGGTCCCCAACTTCGTCAGTGTGAAGGGGGAAAGGGTACAATGTGAGTATAAGGGTGTGCGGCGGGTCTGTTCGCGGTGCGGGCAGCAGGGCCACAGCGGAGTTGACTGCAAGGTGCCCTGGTGTGTGAGGTGTGGTGTGTTTGGCCACAGCGCTGAAGAGTGCACGGAGCGGTGTCGGCGGTGCCAGGGCGACCACGCTACGGCCGACTGTTTGCGACCGCGGTCCTACGCGGCCGCACTCCACGACTTCCCAGCTCTACCGAACAGCGCAGCGGCGGCTACGGGTGCGAACGCGGTGGTGGACAGCAAGGTGGAGCGGAAGGTACAGCCTGACGAGAACGACGGAGACTCCGACGACGGAGCGAGCTCGTTTGTGTTTGGTGAGGCACCCTCCCCGCTTTCCCCATTCGGAGACAGTGACGACGACCTTGCTTCGAGTAGCGAGAGCCAGCGAAGGGACCTAGCTGCTGCTTCAACCTCGGAGGCCACGACGAGCTCGTCGTCAGAGCCAGCAAGCGCCCGGGAGACCTCGAAGGAGGTACCGGCGCCGCCCCTACCAGCCCGCGGCCGCGCAAACCCCTTGCGTGGTAACAGTAAGCCGGCGAAAGCAGTCAAGCCGGGCGGAGCGGCCGCAGCCACTCCTGCAGCAACACCGCCCCCGGCTGCCTCGCAGACGACGCCCGGAACCGCCCCCAAGGACCCCAGCACGACCGACGACCTGCCCCTCGATTCCCAAATGGACACCACGAACAATACCCGCATCGACCCAACGAAACGCGCCCTGCCCTCGTCCGCCGACTCGGACAGCGCCGGCGAAAATAGTAAGAAGTTGCGAGTCCCTGACCAGTCTGTTTAGTTTATCTTCGGTTGTGAAAAGAAAAGTATGTCAACGATAAGTAGCGCATTAATTATTCAAATGCTGGTGCACCTTCTTTCTTTGAATGCCCAAGGCTTTCGAAGCGCGGACAAGCAAAGAGAGATTATGCACTTCGCAAGGGCGCAAAACGTTGACGTTCTTTTCTTGCAGGAGTGCAATTTTCGCACTTCTCGCGATGTTTCCTTGTTTAAAGAGCGCTTTTCAGTTGATGCTTTCTTTACGTTATCAGACTCAGTTGCTTCGGGTGTTGGCGTCGTTTTTATGCGCTCGAGCATGCGCACCCGAGCCCACTGTATCTTTGGTTTCGACGGCCGCACTTTGGCTGTTGATTTTTATCTGTTTTCGCGTCGCGTTCGCGCAGTTGTTGTGTACGCGCCTGCGCAGCGCAACCTTTCTTCTAGTTTCTTTAGTTCGCTCGATATGTTTATGTTGGAGAGTTACCCTTGTTTTTTGGTCGGGGATTTTAACTGTGTGCTGGACCCGCAACGAGATGTGCGCGGGCCGGGCCAGGGCAGGCCGTATCGTGGTGCTCGTGAACTTTGTGAGCTAGTATCGAACTTTCGCCTTCGAGACGCGTGGGTGCACTTGCACGGTAGCCAGTTCGCGGCGACGTGGGCGAGGGGGATAGCGGGTAGCCGGCTGGATAAGTTTTATTTTCCCCCCGAGCTCACGAGCTGTCTGGTTAGCTGCGAGGTGCTCGCGTTCCCGCAGGGGACTCCGCGCGTGTCGGATCACTTTCCGCTCTCGTGCAGGCTACAGTGCGCCGCCAGCGTACCTCGCCACGACATGTGGCGCATGGACCTGGCCTTGTTGACGGACCCCCTAAGTGTAGCGAGCCTCAGCGCCTCGTTGGCGGCTCAGAACGCATCCGAGGCGAGCAGCGAAGGGTGGGACGCTCGAAAGGTCAGGTGGCGCGAGTTGCTGGTAGGCGCGGGCCGGGAGAGGAAGGCGCGCATTACGGAGGAGCTCAACACCACGCTGAGGAGGCTGCGTATCGTAAAGGGCGGGGGCAACCTCACCTTCGCCATGCGCGATTACGTCGGTCTCCTTCAGGCAAGGTACGAGCGACTCCTGCGGCAGTCCTCGCAGGCAGCTAGCCACGCGTACGTGCAGGGAAGGCCTGTGTCGGACCCAGCGGTCCTTAGACATGTCAAGGTGGCTGCTACAGATAGACAGGGCCATGCGCGCGTGCCCCACGTAAAACTCGAAGGCGGAGAGTTGAGTGAGTCGAGCGAAGACATTACGCGAGTGTTCGAGGGCTACTTCCGAGGTTTGTTTACGTCAGGAGCGTCAGCGCTTGACGACGCAGATTTCGAATGTGGGTTGCGAGACTTCCTCGGGGATCTCCCGCGTGTACCGCAGGAATCGCTGGCCCAGCTCGTAGCGCCGGTCTCGGCAGCTGAGCTATGGGAGGCGGTCAGCAGCGCAAACGCGGCTTCCGCGCCGGGCCCAGATGGAATCCCGGTTGGTTTTTACAGGGAGTTTTTCCCAGTAGTGCGCGACCCACTCCTGGAGATGATAAACAGGCTAATGACGGAGGGCACGAAACCTGGCAGCTTTAGCGAAGGGAGGGTTATTCTACTCGCTAAGGAGGGTGGGGATCCGGCAAGCCCCAGCGGCTACCGGCCGATTAGTCTACTAAACGCGGACTATAAGCTGGTGGCCGCAATCTTAGCAAGGCGTGTCAGTTTCGTCTTGCCCGAGGTTGTTAGCCTGGCCCAAACGGGCAACGTTCCTGGCAGGACAGTCTTTGCGTCCCTGGCTCTCACGAGGGATTTGTTTGAGTTTGCAACGCGTTGCGGCATCGCCGGTTGCTTCGTGTCGGTCGATCAGGCGAAAGCCTTCGACCGGGTGGAGCACCGGTACTTGCTGGGCGTGCTGCGCGCGTTTGGTTTCCCTCGTGAGACAGTGGCACTGATAGGACTGTTGTATTCGAATCTGACCTCCAGGCTGCTCTTAAATGGGCAGCTGGGCTCCCGTTTACAGGTTACTCGAGGCATTCGGCAGGGCTGCCCTCTGTCTCCTCTCCTGTTTGTGCTCTGCATCGACCCACTACTTAGACGCGTTTCGGACAGCGCGGACATCCGCGGCTTCCCCCTGCCCGGCCAGGGCCAGGTCAAGGTGTCAGCCTATGCGGACGACGTGTCCCTGTTCTTGCGGGACGAGGACAGCTTCGCAGCGTTTTTACGGCTGTTTGTGAAGTACAGCGAGCTGTCGGGTGCCCAGCTGAACAGGGGCAAGAGCAAGGCGCTACGCTTTGGCTCGTTCGCGTCCGACCTGCCTGGCGGGGTCGAATGGGTGGCAGGCGTTCGAGTTTTGGGGGTGGTGTTCCACGCGTCAGGTGAGGTGGCGGGGCATTTCTGGAGGGAGATGTTGGCGGCCGCCGAGAAGAAACTGAGTGTAGCCTCGGAGTTTTCGTTATGCCTGTCCGAACGGGCTTACATAATTAACTCGGCAGTAGCGGCGGCGTTCTTCTATGTCGCTCGGGTGGCCCGACCTCCTACGCGAGTGGCAAGGAAGCTCGCCAAGCTGTTCGGGTCGTTTTTCTGGGCAGGGAAGACCGAGCGCGTCAAACGCGCTCTCCTTCGTCTCCCTCGCAAGATGGGAGGCTTCGGGATTCCCTGCCTACACACGATGTTTAAGGTACTGGCTCTGCGTGGTTTCGCCGATTTGGTGGACGACGCAGAATTTCGAGGCAGGGCTCTCCTGCAGTATTTCCTGGGCACGGCGCGGCGCGACTTCTTTGGGGACAGGGCAGTTGGCCCCATGGCAGAGGAATCGCCGGCCTTCTATAAACACGTCATCAGCGCCTTCAGGATGCTGCAGGAGAGCGCCCCGGAACTAGATTGGAGGGTGTTGCGGCCCACAAAACTATGCGAAGAGCTAGCGGTAAAGTCTCTCGCGGAAGGGGAGGCCGAGAGGGCCGGAAGAATTAACTGGCGACAGTTAACCTCTCAGGTTTTGCCCCCTGAGGTGAGGGACTTCGGTTGGAAGCGAGGGTGGGGGGTTCTCCCAACCGGAGACACATTGGCTGCATGGGGAGTAACCCGAAATGCCCGGTGTCCGCAATGCGGTCAGACGGAGAACCTGGGTCACGCCCTCCAGGACTGTCGCGTGGCCAAAACCTTTTGGCGGCTGTTGAAACGAATGTTCGGGGTGACGGTAAGCGCCGACACGCGTTCCCGCGACGCCTTCACACTGTTTTTGGCATGTGTGGGGGCGTACGTCATCTGGACAAGAAGGGGGGTAGCGTCGCTCCGCGCACAACCACAGCGCGCTATGTTTCCGCTGTTGTGGAAAGTCCGAACGCAACTGATCCGGCACCTTGAAACGGAGTTCGCCACGCTCGGGGAAGAAGCCTTCCTCAGGCGTTGGTCGACCCGTTTCATCCAGGTTACGGACAACCAGTTGCGAGTAACAGTTGCGCCCTACTAACGCTAGCAGAACGTAGAAAGGCGCGCTAGCGAACGTAAACATAGCGCGCCGAGCAGAGCAAGAGAATGTAAACAAACCGGCGTGGTCTGCGACGGCCAGGGCAACGCGCATGCATAAGTGCAGCAAAGCGTGCATAATGAGCGGCGGAGGCGGGGCTTTGGACAGGGCGCGCGGTTTGAAGCGGCTACATCCACGCGGCTCAGTAACGAGTTCAGCGTGCTTCGGTAGCGTGTTTTGGTGGTGTGTTATCGAATTCTCCACCATACGAGTCGGCTGCGCGTGCTAAAACCTGCGCGCAGTATTGGGGGGGCAAGCATTGGCGGTTGACAGTGTGTGAGCACTGAATGGGAGGTGGTCGACAGACCGAAATGTATGTGTAATCTGTTGGAATGCACGGCAGAACCGGCTGGTTTGCCGGCGCGAAGTAGCGTGGGCCAGCGACCGTCAGGCTTTTAAACCGGACAGTCGCTGGCCGAACGTGGCTCAAATGGAAATAGAAACCAGAACGTAATGTTTATTGCGTGGAAAGAATTGTACACCGTGGATCGTCAGTTAGTTGACGCCACGGCGCTCACTTGCCTTGTTTATTTACATATGATTTGTACAGTGAGCTACGTACGAACGGCGCATTACTGAGTTGTTTCGTGCGCACAATGCGATATGTTTTTTCCTCAGTGTGCTTTGATGCGCAGCTCTGCGTTAAGAGCGGTGCTGAGTAAGCCTTTGGAAACCGAGCTGTTTTAGTTGTGAGCTGCTATTGCGCTCGGAATCTCTTGCTTCAGTTGCTAAAGCAATGTTGTGTTTAAAAGGAAAAGTTACCCTTGTGACTCGAAGTATGTCAATCTTGTATTTGTATTTGAAACAAGGATGTAATAAATTCTCTTTACATCTGTTCTTATCAGCTTAATATCTGATACGAGTCCTATTTGGACTCAAGATATTAAACTAATTTTTGCCATTTGGCGCCGTGAAGGGGCTTGCTCCTCCGGCGCCGCGGGTTGTCCCGGCGTTGCACTGCTGCCGGGTTCGGCCCAAGACCCCCTTCGGGGGGCTGTAATCAAATCCAAAATGAGAGAAACAACCACTATAGGGAAAAAAAGCACTGCACGCTGTGCGCCGCGTTTCGCGACATTCTCTGGCGCTGTGTTCAAGTTCATTTCTCGATACACCGCCTGGTGCAGGCGACGCACTGCTGCTTTTCGGTGCCGTGGTGTGTTTGCGGTGGGTATTTGTTTCGTATACATCGTGTTATATATAAAACTCGGAAATGGCGTCCAAAACAACTACGTGCGTGCATGCGTCTGCTCGCAGCGCGCAAAGTACCACAACGGTAAATACAAAATGATCGCTGCAGTAGGCATTGCTTGCCATACATAATGCTTCGCTGCTGTGTCCTATACTCGAAAACACTCTATCTCTCTCTGTCACACACACACACACTCTCGCTCGCTCGCTCGCTTGCAGCGTCTGAAGCGCTCGCGCAGTTTAGAGGTCAAGCAAAATAAGTGCCGATGCTTGCGCAACTGCCACGGGCTGACCCCTGTACCGCACTGGCAATGGGGCCTTTCTCCGTGTTTGAGGACTACTTTTACGCGATCGAGACAATCTGTTTATACAGGTGCGGCACGCGCGCACACAGACACACAGCTAGTTGGCCCCGCATCTTTTCCGAGTGCTACGAGTTGTGCCGCGCCTCCGCCAGATGGCGCCACGGGTCCCGCGGCCGAGAGAGAAAAGCGCCGGCCGCGTCTCGTCGCTGCCACCGCTCTCGCCTCCCCGAGCAAACCGTCCCGCACCAGTATCAGGTCGACGCCATAGAAACGCGTCGGATCTCCGCAATCGCTGCCCCGAGCGCCTTCCTCGACTAAAAGAAGCGTGCGACCTGGCTGTGCACTGCTTTTTCCGCCGCCACCAAGACCTTGCAGCCGCGTGTGCTCCGCATATCGCCGTTGGAACGCGCGTGCCAACCCGTGCCGACACCCTGGGCCGCTCGTCGACATGTTCACTCGGGTTGCGAATGTTTTCCTTTTTTTTTTTTGTTTGTTTGTTTTTTTTTTTTTTTTTTTTTGCTTTTCTTAATGGGTTGGCTGTTGTCGATTTTTGTGCTTTGCTCACGATAAGCGACGCGCGCTGCGCCTCTCTGTCGTGTCTTAACGACTTTCCGCAATCTCGTTTCACTGTGCACGTTCGGCGAGCGCGTTTCTGCTTGCGACAAGCTTTTTTGCCAATCGCTAGCTGTCGCGCGCGCGAGGAACGTGCAGAAACCTATAAACGCGTGCCCGCGAGCCTTGCGGTGAAGCTCGATGCGCGGCGACGGCCGCCGCGGAGCGAGTGTCGGCTCTCAATGTTTGGGCTCGCCTTGTGGCCACCATTTTGCTCGTGCTGTCTTTGCGCGTCGGAGACTAATTAGAAATTTGATTAACGTTATCGCTTCTCGGCCTTTTGGCTAAGATCAAAGTGTAGTCTAGGTATATTACCTGACCCTCGGGGGCTCTTTTTGAGAGCTCCTGATCTTGGTGGACCATCTACAAGCCATGGACTCGGACCTGCTGCCCTCGGACCCCTCGGACCTGCTGCGCTGCTGACCGGCCGCCATCTTGGAGGCGCCGGCCGCCTGGATCACCGCTTGGATCGCCACCCGGATCGTCTTGGCTGCCTCTTGGATTCCTGCTGCCCTGGAGGACCTGCTGCTGTTGCATGGGCATGCTATTTTGAAGTGTTGTGCCGCTGCATGCCTGCATGGTTGTTTTGAAGTGTTGCGATGCTCTAGTCATGGATTCTAAAGTGTTGTGATGCTTCTACCTGCCCATAAGGCATGTTGTTTTGAAGTGTAGTGCTGCCACATAAAAGCATGGTTGTTTTGAGGTGTTGCGATGCTTTGGTCATGAATTCTAAAGTGTTGTAATGCCTCTACCTGCCCACATGGCGCACCCTGGCGCTTCGGCGATGCTCAGGGTGTAGTGTCAAACACACATTTTGAAGCAACCGTCGCTGGTGCCAATCTTCGCACCACTTCTGCCCAGAGCGGCCGCCAAACCTCGGCGCTGCTCGCAACAGCTTGCTGCCTGCTCTCAGAGGCAGAATGACCAGGATCAGCAGAACCTGATGAAGCGCCACAATGGCAAGCGACAGGGCGCCAGTTGCGAGGCGCCGCAACAGCGGGATCCCGGTACCCACTCCGCGGACCCCTGAAACCCCGCCCACTCCACCGCCAGATGAGGGGCACCAACCTCGCAGAGATGGAGATACTCTCTTTATCTCCTTTCCAGCCCCTCAGCCTTTCAGGTGCACAGAGGCGGGCTGCACGTCAGCATACTCTGCTGCTGCATGGACGAACAGGCGTCAGTCACTGCAGAGGCACCTCGAAGGAGACCACGGCATGCGAATTCGCCGTACGGTCAACGTCTGTGCCCTGTGTGGGGACACGCTAGGTGCAAAGCCCACAACGCACCCCTGCCTGGCCAATGGGAGGGCTAGCGCAGCCCCCACACAACAACGATTCCAGTGCACTGAATGCACGTCGTCCTTCCCTTCTAGAAAGGGTTTGCACAACCACACGCTTTGGCACAAAAAAGAGGAGGCCAAGCGACAGCGTGCAGCCAGCTCCCAGCAAAGCACCACCCCAGGAGATGACGAGGGGCAGAATGAGGGGCAGCTGCCAACACAAGCCACACCGGCATCAGGCGGCACTGCGAGCCGGCAGAACTCCCAAGCTCCCAGCAGCCCGGAACGTGGCGACGGAGAGGAAAGCCAACAGAGCACCCCCCGTCTAACAAACACCCCTCTCCCGCAGGCCAGCAGGCGGTCTACTCCTAGCCAGTCGGACCGGTCTGCCACACCCACCCAGCTGTTCTCGCAAGAATGCCCCAGCATGGGAGGGAGTCCGCAGGCTGACGACGATGCAGGAGGAGAGGAGGGCGATGAAGCCGTCCCAGCAGCCGCGCTAATTGACGACAGCTCTGTGCTGGCCGAGCACACCAAAAAGCTGCAGCGCGTGCTCAAGCTGGAGCCAAATGAGGAGGCCTGGGACCAGTTCCTAGAAATCCTAGACGACGCAATGACCACAGTGGCAAGCACAGTCAAGCTGCCCACCACAGGGGAGGGAAGACCCCGGCGCGAGGTCAACGCCAACAATGCCCAGCAGATCCAGACGCTGTACCGACGCAACCGTCGCCGCGCAGTCCGTCTCATCGCTGAGGGCCCCTCCCAAATGTGTCCCATCCCACCAGACGAGTTGGAAGCGCACTTCTCCACAGTGTGGGGGCACAAAGAGGCAGACACAACGCTACTCACACAGCGACTGCCCGCCCCCGGGGAAATGGATCTAACCCCACTCACGGCCACTGAAGTAGCGGCAAAACTCCGCCGCTGTGAGAACACTGCCCCCGGCGGCGACCGACTTACCTACCACCATTGGAAGTCCGTCGACCCTGAAGGGTGCTTCCTGGCAGCAGTCTTCAATGTCTGCTTGCAGCACCGCCGGGTTCCTGACTGTTGGAAGGCGTCCCGCACGGTACTCATTCACAAGAAAGGTGAAAAGAGTGACCCCACCAACTGGCGCCCCATTTGCCTTGGGAACACGATTGCAAAACTGTACGCTAGGTGCCTAGCATCCCGGCTGCAGATGTGGTTGTGCAACCACGGGGTCCTGTCGCAATGCCAAAAGGGCTTCATGCCGCACGATGGAGTGTTTGAACACAACTTCGTGCTGCAGGAGCGCCTGGACGCAGCGCGCACAGGAGGGGGTGACCTCTGCGTAGCATTCCTCGATTATGCAAACGCCTTTGGGTCCGTGGCCCACAATGCCCTCGTTGAAGCGGTTCGAGGTGCAGGGGCTGGAGACGCCTTCACCAGCATTGTCCAGGACTTGTACACGGACAACTCCACCGCCATCATAAGCGAAGGAGGAACGACGGAGCCGGTCAGCATCAAGGCAGGGATACGACAAGGCTGCCCACTAAGCGGCCTCCTGTTCAACATGGTGCTAGACCCAGTGATCCGGGCGGTACAAGGAGGAGAACGCCAACACAAGATCTTGGCTTATGCGGATGACCTGACCCCACTAGGCAGCAGCCCAGCAGAGCTACAAACACGAATCAACGTGGTAGCGGCACTGTCTTCAAAGTTGGGGCTGGAGCTGAATCCCAGCAAATGTCGAACACTACACATGTCTGGGCAGACTCCCGTGGGAACCAGGCCCACCACGTTCAAAGTCGGAGGAACAGAGATCCCCCACATCGGCGACTTCGAGAGCCACGCATTCCTCGGCCGCCCTGTGGGCTACAGAGTCCTGCCCGACACTGCCTGTGTAGACGACGCAATCGCCTTGGGCAAGCGGCTGCTAACGTCAATGCTAGCCCCCTGGCAGAGGCTGGACGCCATCAAGACGTTCCTGTACCCAGCACTCAACTTCGCAATGCGAGTCGGGACAGTTGGAAAAGAGGAATGGCGCCGCCTCGACGACACCCTGAGACCCCTGATAAAACAGACGCTGTACTTGCCAGCCAACGCGTCAAACAAGTATTTGTATGGCAGCGCAGGTGCAGGAACTGCAGGGATCCCGGAGGCCGCTGAGATCAGCGATGCGTGCCGCATTGACGGCGCTTTCAAGCTACTCTCGTCACCGGACAGTGAGGTTCGTGACCTTGCGCTGCAGGCACTTACCAAGGTGACAGAGCGACGACTGCGGCGACCCGTGACAGAGGAGGACGTGGAGGCGTTCCTGTCCGGGGAAACTGAAGGAGACTTCCGGGCCACAGCTACCCAAGTCCAGTCGGTATGGACAGAGGCTCGCAAAGCCTCCCGACGCATGGGAGTGGCCTGGGAGCTCGGACCAGAGGGGGCGCGGATCACCTGTGGAGACAAAACAATCTCGCCCAAACACAGGCACCAGGTGGTCCGCACACTGCGAGGCATCGCCACAGCAGCCAATGACCGGGCACTGCAGGAACAACCCAGCCAGGGCAAGGTGATGGAATGCGTCGCCGCCGACCGCGCCAGTTCCCACTTCATGCGGTCTGGGCGATACACGCGATTCGCCGACTGGCGCTTCGTCCACCGAGCCCGACTGAACCTGTTGCCCCTCAATGGCGCACGGCCTTGGGCCTCCGCAGCTGACCAGCGGTGCAGAGCGTGTGGCTACCAGCAAGAAACCCTGCCACACGTCGTCTGCCACTGCATGGTTCAGAGTCAGGCCCTCACTCGCCGCCACAATGCCATCGTGGACCGCATCAAAGCGGCAGCCACGCCGCGGTTCACGGTGAGCCATGAGAACCGGCCGGTCGGCAACTCAAATCTGAGACCGGACCTGGTCCTGGTTCGAGGGGAGGAGGCCATCGTTATTGATGTAGCCTGCCCCTTTGACAACCGCCGAGTTGCACTCCAGGAAGCTCGGCGGGCAAAAGAGGACAAATACAAGGGCATCAAAGAGTATTTGTCCCGGCGCTTCCAGCGTGTGACGGTGGAGGCGGTCATCGTCGGGGCCCTCGGGTCCTGGGATCCAGGAAACGACCGTGTCCTCCGCCGGCTGTGCAGCAAGACCTACCTGCGCAAGATGAAACGGCTCATTGTCAGTGAGACCGTCATGCGCAGTAGGGATATCTACGCTGCCCACATTGCTGGAAAGCGCTAGGCACCCCTCTGAAGAGGGAGTGCTTTTTTTTTTTTTTTTTTCTTCTCTTTTTTTTTCTCTTCTTCTTTTCTTTTTTTTTTGTTTGTTTATTTTATTGTTTTTATAGTGTTGTATAATTTCTTGCTGTTGTTGTAAATAGTTTTTGTATAAATTCTTTAACAACCCTATTTGGGCGCTTATAAATTGTATATATTCTTCTTTTTTTTCCCTATCTTCTTCATTTTACTCTTATTTTTCTACTGTATACAATTAAAAAACATGTATAATTTAAATCATTTGCGAAATCAAATGTGAAGAACATGCAATAAAAACTCTGTTCTTATCAGCTTAATATCTGATACGAGTCCTATTTGGACTCAAGATATTAAACTAATTTTTGCCATTTGGCGCCGTGAAGGGGCTTGCTCCTCCGGCGCCGCGGGTTGTCCCGGCGTTGCACTGCTGCCGGGTTCGGCCCAAGACCCCCTTCGGGGGGCTGTAATCAAATCCAAAATGAGAGAAACAACCACTATAGGGAAAAAAAGCACTGCACGCTGTGCGCCGCGTTTCGCGACATTCTCTGGCGCTGTGTTCAAGTTCATTTCTCGATACACCGCCTGGTGCAGGCGACGCACTGCTGCTTTTCGGTGCCGTGGTGTGTTTGCGGTGGGTATTTGTTTCGTATACATCGTGTTATATATAAAACTCGGAAATGGCGTCCAAAACAACTACGTGCGTGCATGCGTCTGCTCGCAGCGCGCAAAGTACCACAACGGTAAATACAAAATGATCGCTGCAGTAGGCATTGCTTGCCATACATAATGCTTCGCTGCTGTGTCCTATACTCGAAAACACTCTATCTCTCTCTGTCACACACACACACACTCTCGCTCGCTCGCTCGCTTGCAGCGTCTGAAGCGCTCGCGCAGTTTAGAGGTCAAGCAAAATAAGTGCCGATGCTTGCGCAACTGCCACGGGCTGACCCCTGTACCGCACTGGCAATGGGGCCTTTCTCCGTGTTTGAGGACTACTTTTACGCGATCGAGACAATCTGTTTATACAGGTGCGGCACGCGCGCACACAGACACACAGCTAGTTGGCCCCGCATCTTTTCCGAGTGCTACGAGTTGTGCCGCGCCTCCGCCAGATGGCGCCACGGGTCCCGCGGCCGAGAGAGAAAAGCGCCGGCCGCGTCTCGTCGCTGCCACCGCTCTCGCCTCCCCGAGCAAACCGTCCCGCACCAGTATGTTTTCCTTTTTTTTTTTTTGTTTGTTTTTTTTTTTTTTTTTGCTTTTCTTAATGGGTTGGCTGTTGTCGATTTTTGTGCTTTGCTCACGATAAGCGACGCGCGCTGCGCCTCTCTGTCGTGTCTTAACGACTTTCCGCAATCTCGTTTCACTGTGCACGTTCGGCGAGCGCGTTTCTGCTTGCGACAAGCTTTTTTGCCAATCGCTAGCTGTCGCGCGCGCGAGGAACGTGCAGAAACCTATAAACGCGTGCCCGCGAGCCTTGCGGTGAAGCTCGATGCGCGGCGACGGCCGCCGCGGAGCGAGTGTCGGCTCTCAATGTTTGGGCTCGCCTTGTGGCCACCATTTTGCTCGTGCTGTCTTTGCGCGTCGGAGACTAATTAGAAATTTGATTAACGTTATCGCTTCTCGGCCTTTTGGCTAAGATCAAAGCGATAGTGCTGGTAAATTACCTGGGCATCTACCGCTGGTCCACCTTGGATCGGCGGGGATTCAACCCCCCCCCCTGGAGCCTGGTCGACACCCCACCCAGAATCGTCCAGTTGCATGGGCTTGGGCTGCTCGCAGCCACTGCATGTTATCTGCACGTCTTGCATGCGAAGTGTGATTGCTTTTTGTGAAGTGTATTGCCGCATCCCAACCCCCCCCCCTCCCTACCCGATTCCTGACCCCCCTCCTCCTCCCCACCCTTGGAGGCGCTTGGTTGACTCATCTGGCCTGGGACTTCGGTTCCGGGCCAGCCTGGCGTCACTATCCTGCCCGGTGGGCCTGAACCTGTGAAGGAAGGACTGCCCCAGCCTCGGCTGGGGTTACAACATCCTCTGGGGCCCTCGTCGGCCTCAACAACGGGAAGTCATGCCTCCACCCAGGAGTAATGCCTTTACCATCAAGTTACCCGTGGGCTGCACCGCCGATGACATCATCGACGGGGTGGCCCGCATTGTCACAATCCAAGAAGTGTACTGTGTTCAACACATGGGAGCCCGAAACTATGAAGTTACAGTTAACACAAGAGCAGCTGCCACCACACTTGTACAGTTCAAGAACGTTCGTCTTGGCGACCAACTTGTCCCCCTCGTCCCCATCGGCCCGGCTTCAACCAGCATCACTTGTTTGTTCTTGCCTGCAGCCATCACCAATGAAGCACTCATCCGATCACTATCCCCGTACGGCGAAGTCACAGCGATCCGGAACGGCACTTTCAAAGGTCAACCTACCGTCCTCACGGGCACTAGGTACGTCGAGATGAGAATGAAAGAAGACAACCCGGTACCCAACTACATCAGGGTGGCCGGGCATCGTGCTGTCTTCGACTATCCTGGTGTCCGTCGGGTGTGCCGCCGCTGCAGACAGGAGGGCCACATTTCCACCGAGTGTTCAGCCCCCTTCTGCGAGCGGTGCGGCATATTCGGCCACGAGACTGCCCCGTGTGACCTGCCGTGCCGTCGCTGCGGACAAGCCCACGCCACCACAGCCTGCGAGGTTCCCCAGCTGTACAGCTCGGTGGCTGGAGGGTCTAGCAGCCAAGTGACGTCAAACCTCAACAACGAATCCTTCCCGCTACTACAGCCAGGCCAAGACCTGGCAAACAGGAACAGCGCGCCATCACAACCAAGCCACACCGCAGAAGTCCAAGCCGTTCAACCCCAACCCCAAGAAAAAACCGTTCAATCACCACAGGAAGACAACCTACAGACACCCGACAAGCTCCCACCTGAAACAAGCAATGCAAAAGAAAACAACACCACCTCCGACTTCCCTGAGCCAGCCACATTGGCGGACGTCAACAGGGATCTCCAGCTCAGCGAAGAATGGGAAGAAGACATGCAGGGCATAAGTACGGATTCCAAGAGACAAGCTTCAAGTGACGACACAAGCACATCGATGAAAAAAAAGAAAAAACCCTCCCGTTCCCCCAAGAAGAAGTAGAACACAACATGGACAAATTCCCTACTACACGCCTACAATGGAGCCTGGATGCAACAGAGTGCCGCGCAGTACTATACGGTTGTGTGCTGGGCGGCGGTGTGCTCCAAGGCGCAACGAACTCAGTGCTTCAGGACTCACTCCTAAAGATGACAGACTGGACTACAGACTACCCCATGGACCTTCCCAAAGCTTTTGTGACTGTTCAAGCTTTTGGAACAGTGCGGTGCGGACAAGGTGTGTGTGTGCAACTTAGTGCGGCAGGACTTACACTTCTGCAAGCGACGCCACACTGAGGACCACACCGCACGAGCCCCACCTGCAACAAAAGTAAGCGGCCAAGAGTTTTTGTTGTTAGGAGAGTACCTGGTGATAGGATGTTGTTGTGGCCCGCGGTCTAAGGTTGCCCATTGGGCATGCGGGTGTAGTAAGGGTGTACAATGTCATAGTAGGATACGTGTATTTGCATTTCCTCTTACACAGCGTCTTGTTGTCGAGCCCCCAAGTACGGTCATTCACAACCCACATAATGAAGAGTCACGGTCGGTTTCAAGAAAGGGGTAGAAGAGTAGTCATGTCACTAGCCCTCTTGCTAAGGATCACTATCCTCACTCTTAATGTCCAAGGGTTTAGAAACCCGGACAAGCAGAGAGAAGTAGTGCACTGCCGAAGAGATCATCGACAGCGTAGCACACATCGTCACCTTACAAAAGATCTATTGCGTCCAGCACATGGGAGCCAAGAATTGCCAAGTAACAGTGAATTCACGACAAGCCGTTACCACGCTCATGCAGTTCAAGAACATCCGACTAGGAAACCAAGTCGTCCCCCTGATCCCCGTTGGCCCACCAACAACCAGTGTATCCTGCTTGTTCCTGCCTTCAAGCGTAACAGACGAGACCCTCATCCGAGCTCTCCTGCCCCACGGAAGCGTCACCGAAATTCGTCACGGCACATTCAAAGGCCAGCCGGCCGTCCTTACTGGTGTACGCTACATAACCATTAGGATGAAAGATGAGAACCCAGTGCCCAACTACCTTCGTGTCGGAGAACACCGTGTGGAGTTCGACTACCCGGGTATTAAGCGAGTGTGCCGCCGGTGCAGGGAGGAGGGGCACATTAGCGCGGACTGTACTGCAGTCCTGTGCGAGAGATGCGGTATATATGGATATCAAACGCCCTGCGAACTGCCTTGCCGGCGCTGTGGGCAGGCGCATGCCACTACGAGCTGCGACACACCATGGCTCTACAGCTACGAGTGTACCGCCCTGACCGCATGAAGTGAGAGCTGGCGCGGTCAGCGGCGACACACTCCATTGCCTTCCCCTGGCTGGGCTGTTGGTGCAGTGCCGCGTCTTGTGCTGCGGTGGTGATGCCTCGTAGCGTTCGGATCACCTTGTGGCGCTGCTTCGGGGACAGGGTGGTGCCGCCACAGGTGATCCTGGCTCCTTCGGGCACCAGCTCCCAGGTAACGCCGGAACGTCGGGAGGCCTTGCGGGCCTCTGCCCAGACCGACTGGAGCTGCGTTGATGTGGCCCGGAAGTCGCCCTCGGTGTCGCCGGACAGGTAGGACTCCACGTCTTCTGTAGTCACTGGTCTCCTCAGCCGCTTCTCCGTCACCTTGGACACCGCCTGCAGGGCCAGGTCACGAACCTCGGGGTCCAGCGATGAGAGCAGCTTGAAGGCGCCATCGATTCTGCAGGCGTCGCTGATGTCCGCTGCTTCCGGGATCCCCGCGGCTCCTGCACCTGCACTGCCATAAAGATACTTGTTAGAAGAGTTGGCAGGCAGATGCAGGGTGTCTTTGATGAGTGGCCGCAGGGTGTCGTCCAGCCGGCGCCACTCCTTTCCCACGGCTCCCACCCTCAAGGCGAAGTTAAGAGCCGGGTAGAGGAAGTTTTTATTGCATCTAGCCCCTCCCATACGGCCACCATGCACCTCAGAAGGCGTTTCCCTAAGGTGATGGCGACGTAGACACGGGCGGTGTCCGAGAGCAGTCGGTAGCCAACGGGGCGGCCGAGGAAGTTGTGGCTCTCAAAGTCTTTCATGTTTGGGATTGCCGATTGCCCGATGTGGAACGTGGTGGGTCTGGTTCCCACGGGTTGCTTCCTCGGCACGTGCAGTGTCTGACACTTTCCTGGGTTGAGTCTCAGCCCGAGCCTTGAGGATAGGGCCGCCACCACGTTCACGCGGACCTGGAGTTAAGTTGGGCTGTTTCCGAGAGGGATGAGGTCGTCGGCGTAGGCGAGGATCTTGTGTTGTCGTTCGCCTCCCTGCACCGCCCGGACCACAGGATCGAGGACCATGTTGAAGAGCAGCCCGCTGAGTGGGCAGCCTTGCCGGATCTCCGCTTGGATGGCGATGGGCTCGGTTGCTCCTCCGGTGCAGATGATCTCTGTGGTGTTGCCCTCGTACAGGTCCCGGATGATGTTGGCGAAGGCATCTCCGGCTCCGGCACCTCAAACTGCGTCAATAAGAGCATTGTGAGCAACAGATCCGAAAGCGTTTGCATAATCCAGAAACGCCACGCACAGGTCACCACCACCTGATCGCGCTGCATCAAGGCGTTCCTGCAGCACGAAGTTGTGTTCGAAGACTCCGTCGTGCGGCAGGAACCCCTTTTGGCATTGCGACAGGATCCCGTGTTCACACAACCACCCCTGCAGCCGGGATGCTAGGCGTCCAGCGTACAGTTTGGCGATCGTGTTACCAAGGGAAATGGGGCGCCAGTTTGTGGGGTCGCTGGGCTCGCCTTTCTTGTAGATCAGGACTGTGTGTGATGCCTTCCAGCAGGCAGGAACCCGTTGATGCCGGAGGCAGCAGTTGAACGCTGCCGCCAGGAAGTGTCCCTCTGGGTCCACGGCGCGCCAGTGCTGGTACGTGAGTCGGTCGCACCCTGAAGCGGTGTTTTCGCACCTTCGGAGTCGTCCGGCTACCTCGTCCTCCGTGAAGGTTGCCAGGTTCATTTCACCAGGAGCAGGCATCCGTTGTGTGAGGAGCGACGTGTCGGCTTCCTTTGGTCCCCACACAGTGCTGAAGTGTTCTTCAAGCTCGCCAGGTAGAATGGGGCACATTGTCGATTGACCCTCCGTGATCAGCCGAACTGCACGGCGTCGGTTGCGGCGGTAGAGGGACTGGATTTGCTGGGCGTTTTCAGGATTGATTTCCTGCCGTGGTCGCCCTTCTGAGGTTGCTTCGGGTAGCTTTACTGTTGCGCTCACCACGTTGATAGCATCCTCAAGTGTAGCCTCGAACTCTGCCCAGTTGTTGTCGTCCGGTGGGCTTTTGAGGAGTTGTCGGAGTCGCTTGGTGTGCTCTGCCAGGACCAGGCTGCTGTCTTCGAGTGCAGCTGGTGGAGTTTCTGGCGTTCCCTCCTGTTGGGTGCTTTCCGGTTGATCGTCTTCACCTTGGCCGGAACATTCTTGGGAGAACAGGCGGGTTGGTGTGGCAGAGGCATCCTGGGAGCTTACTACTGTGGCCTGGGGGCTCTCACCTGGTTCCCCTCTGAACGTGGTATTAGGGGTGGAGCTGCTTTGCGGGCTCATGGGATGAGGGTTTGCCTCGTTCTGTTGCCCCTCCACATTGTCCCCTTCGGCAGCTGTCGCCGGCGTGGCCGGTAGCTGGTCTGTGACCGGTCTGCTACTTTCTGCGCGCAGTCGTTTGGCCTCCTCCTTGCTGTGCCATTGGAGGCGATTGTTCAGGCCTTTTTTGGACGGAAATGACTGCGGGCACTCACTGCACTGGTACCGTTGTTGGGTGGGTGCTGCTACAGCTCTCCCGTTTGCCAGGCAGGGGTGCAGGGTTGGCTTTGCTCCGAGCGTGGCCCCACACACGGCACAGAGGTTGACCGTACAGCGAATTCGCATACTGTGGTCTCCCTCGAGGTGCCGCTGCAGGGACTGACGCTTTGCCGTCCATGCGGTTGCGGTGTAGGCCGACGAGCAGCAGTAGGCCGACGAACCTCAGTGGATGCAGAAGTACGAACAATGGCACTCCAAGCGCTGTCGGACGTCGTCTCACGGAGGCTTAGACGACCAGCCGAAAAAGAAGACATGGAAGCTTATCTGACCGGCGACACAGAGAGTGACTTTCGGGCGACCTCAAGCCAAGCTACCACGGTATGGGCGGAGGCAAGGAAGGCGTCGAGACGACTGGGAGTACAATGGGAGCTGCATCCTAACGGCGCCCGAATCACCACCAGTGGAACGTCGCTTGCACCCAAACATCGATCCAAAGTAATGAAGATGATACGCAGCCACCTGCAATCGGAACACGATGCCTCTCTCCATTCCAAGCCGAATGAAGGAAAGGTACTCCAGTGTGTCACGGCGGATCGTGCGAGCTTGCATTTCATGCGCACCGGTAACTACACACGATTTACGGACTGGAGGTTTATCCACAAAGCGCGCCTCAACCTCTTGCCCCTGAACGCAGCGCGGCCTTGGAACACCACCAGCGACAAAACCTGCAGGGTATGCGGAAGACAACAGGAAACCCTCCCACACGTAATTTGTCACTGCATGACCAGCACAGCTACGACCGACAGGCACAACCGAATTGTCAACAGAGTGAAAAACGCGGCAAAGAACAAGTTCACGGTGACGCCCGAGGCCCTCCTCAAGGCCAGAGAACACAAGGTCGAGAAATATGAACCGCTACGCAGATGGCTCCTGCGAAGGTACCAGCAAGTAACGGTGAGTGCGGTAGTGGTTGGGGCCCTTGGCTCATGGGACCCGGCCAATGACCGCATTCTACGCCGGTTCTGGAGTTGCTCATATCTGAAGACGATGAAGAAGCTTGCAGTGAGCGGAACTGTGGCCTGTTCACGGAACCTATACGCAATGCACGTAACTGGGAAGCGACAAACTCTCGACCTGCCAACGAGAGGAGGTTCTGATGACCGCTTCTACCCAGCAACGGGATAGAAGCAATGCTTTTCCTCCTTTTCTTTTTTTCTTTGTCATTTGTTGTTGTAATTGTTTTTGTTATTGTAATTGTTACAATTATTACTTTACTGCCAGTTACATTGTTAAGTGGATGATTTACTAATATCGCGTTATTTGCTTGTATTTGCGTTGTCCTAATTTCTACCCCGTTGTGTATTGTTTGAAGCATTTGAATAAACTCTGTTCTTATCAGCTTAATATCTGATACCATCTGATAATATCGCACCAGAACCAGTGGATACCGCAAGATTTACACAGGAAGAAGTAGCAACGCGACCACGCCGATACGAGAGTACTGCCCCTGGTAGTGACCGGCTCACTTACAACCACTGGAGAACAATTGATCCTGAGGGAGCGTTCCTGTCCGCGGTGCTCAATGTCTGTCTCAAATTCCGCCGCACACCTGCTGCCTGGAAGGAGTCACGCACCATACTGATATATAAGAAGGGCGACCCACAGGATCCAGCAAACTACCGCCCGATTACGTTAGCAGCACCATTGCAAAATTGTACGCTGGCTGCCTGGCGTCCAGACTACAGGAATGGCTAGAATGTCATGCAGTGCTATCCAGATGTCAAAAAGGGTTCATGCCATGCCCATGCCAGTTCATTCATGCCAGGGTTCAGGGTTCATGCCAGGGTTCATGCCATGCCATGCCAGTTCATTCATGCCCACAGAACCAATCAAGATCGCATCTGGCATCCGCCAGGGGTGCCCTCTGGGTGGCCTGCTGTTTAACCTGGTAGTGGACCCCGTAATAAGAGCGCTACAAGGAGGCAGCGGTGAGCATAACATCTTGGCCTATGCCGACAATCTCACCCCCCTTGCGGACAATCCAGCGGCTTTGCAGCAACGCATCAGAACAGTTGAGTCACTTGCTGGGCAGCTTGGCATAGTACTTAAGCCGTCCAAATGCAAGAGCATACACCTATCCGGCAAAGCTCCCGTCGGAACGAGACAGACCACCTTCAATGCGAACGGTGAAGCCATACAAACCCTCACGGACTACGAGGATCACCACTTCCTTGGACGGCCCGTGGGGTACCGTGTGGTCAGCGACGGAGGGACAGTAAAAGAGGCCATCAAAACCGGCCAGAAGCTGCTGAAGTCAATGCTGGCGCCGTGGCAGCGACTGGATGCTATCAAAACGTTTCTGTTCCCGGCCCTCAACTTTGCAATGAGAATGGGCACCTGCGGAAAGGACGAGTGGAAGAGGCTGGATGAGGCCCTCCGCCCCCTTCTCAAAAAGACACTCTATCTTCCGGCAAACGCGACGAACGACTACATATACAGCTGCAGCAAAGGGGGAGCGGCTGGGATGCCAAACGCAGCCGAGACAAGTGATGCCTGTCGCATAGACGCAGTTTTCAAACTGCTGTCTTCAATCGACCAAGAAGTCCGCGACATGGCAGTGACAGCATTGAAAGATGCTGTGACAGAACGACTAAGACGCCCGGCAGAACAAGCAGATATTGAGGCGTTTCTGAACGGAGATACGGAGGACGGTACATCTGTGTGGGCAGAAGCACGGAAGGCGTCCCGTAGTATCCGGGTGGAGTGGGAGCTCCACCCAGATGGTGCACGGATAACGACGAATGGGACTTCCCTCTCCCCCAAACACCGATCCAAGATCATGAAGATGCTGCGTGGCCACCAGCAGGTGAACTTCGATGCCTCCCTCATCAACAGACCAAACCAGGGAAAGGTGTTGGAGCGCGTCGCAGCAGACCGCGCAAGCTCTCATTTCATGAGGACGGGGCAGTAGTACACCAGTTTCGTTGATTGGCGCTTCATTCACAAGGCACGTTTCTATCTGCTCCCACTCAACACAGCCGGGCCCTGGAACCACTCAGGCGACCAGCGGTGCAGGGTGTGCGGCGATCAGCCCGAAACCCTTCCACACGTCCTGTGCCACTGTATGAAGCATAGCCCGGAGATGACAGCCCGCCACAACAGAATAGTCACCTGCATGAAAATAGCAGCAAGGAGCAAGTTCACCATCATATACGACACCACACTACGCCCCGACCTAGTGATGGCGCGAGGGGAGGAGGCCATTGTGGTAGACGTGTGTTGTACATTCGACAATCGCCTCAGTGCCCTGCATGAAGCCCGAGAACATAAGATTGCTAAGTATAAACCGGTGCGACAATGGCTCTAAGGCGATACCAGAACTTGATGGTTGACGCAGCTGTTGTCGGAGCGCTGGGATCGTGGGACCCTGCCAATGACCGAGTCCTGCGGCGGTTCTGCAGTAGGTCATATCGGCGAGTAATGAAACAGTTAGCAGTAAGCGAAACGGTTGCATCGTCAAGGAATATCTACGCATCCCACGTGACCGGACAACGACAAACACTTGAACTGCCAGCCTTAACTTGATGAATTTTTTTGTTGTTGTTTTTATGCTGCTATGTTTCGTTACAGGGTGCACACAGGTCCTTGAAAACCTTGAATACCCTTGAATTCCAGAAGTCTGTTTTCAAGGCCCTTGAAAACCTTGAATTTTTTACAAGTCCTTGAAAAGTCTTGAATTTCTTGAATTCTAGATTTAATTTAGTAATTGTCATCAAGAAAACGGACTTTGTTGCTGAACTTTTGTTCTTGTTTAATCATTCTGAACCGCAGTCAAGAAAACACCGGTTTTTATACCTCTGTAGCCGATTCTGTTAGGCAGCTGGCAACACTGAAGACAACGAGCCGTTTCCATCCCCATCGCTATCGCATCGCTACCTCGCCATCACTCGCTGAGTCATACGGCCGCGTCCGTGCGCTAGTATTCGTCTAATCGTGATTTCAGCGCTTTTTGAACGTGGCTTCTTCGGTTCAGTGAAAGTGATGTGTTGATATGTGAGACAATGCCCGGGAAAAGCAAGTTTCAGACTACGTGGCTCCACCATGACGACTACAAGCAGTGGATTGCACCGGACACAACAAGTCCGCATCGGGCTAAGTGCAAGCTTTGCTGCAAAACCTTTGATGTGACTGCCATGGGTGAATCGGCTTTGAAAAGCCACATGAAAAGTGCCAAGCATATTGCTGCAGTGAATATAACGCAAGGTCGCGTGTTGGACAGCCATCTCACTGCTGTCGCGAGAGAGACAGGGCAGTCCGCTACCACGGCTCCGTTGCCGTCACCAAGCCTAAACGACGCTTGCAAAACGCACGAGCTTGTTACTGACGCTGAAATTATTTGGACTCTGAAAGTCGTCACATCCCACATGTCGTACCGGATGTCATCGCAAGCAGGGGAGTTATTTCAGCGCATGTTCCCGGACAGTGAAGTGGCAAAGGCGTTTTCGTGTGGTGAAAAGAAATGCGCCTATGTGACATGTCATGGTCTGAGGCCTTTCTTTCTCTCAGCTTTGCAGCGAGAGATAGAACAGTGTGAAGTTTTTGTGGTACTTTTCGTTGAGTCGGCAAATGACTGTCTCCAAAGCAAGCAAATGGATGTGCACGTGAGGTGTTGGGACTCCGCTCAGAAAGTGACGACGAGGTATTATACCTCCGTTTTTCTGGGGCATTCTACAGCTGATGACATCCAGGAGAAGTTGCTGAGTGCCCTTGAGCCATTGCCCCTTGCAAAAGTTCTTCAGATATCTATGGATGGTCCAAATGTTAATCTGAAGTTCTTTAGGCACATCCAAGTGCACTTGCAACAAAATTACCAGGTTCAATGTGTGGACTTAGGCACTTGCGGCCTTCACACAGTGCACAACGCTTACAGGGCAGGAGTTTCAGCAACTAAATGGGGACTTGATTGCCTGTTGTCTAGTCTGAATGCACTTTTTGAAGATGCCCCAGCACGGAGAGAGGACTTTTCTGCAGTCACCGGCCAGCACACTTTTCCTCTCAAGTTTGTCGCCCACCGGTGGTTAGAGAATGTCCCTGTAATTGAGCGAGCGTTGTTGGTGTGGTCTGACATCAACAAGTACATTGAGGCTGCTAGAAAAAAAGCTCTCAACCTGCCTAAATGTGCCTCGTTTAACAACTTGTTGGAGTTCAGCTGTGATGCTTTGCTCCCAGCAAAGTTGAATTTTGCATTGTGTGTGGCAAATGCACTGAAGCCTTTTTTGGTAGAGTACCAGACAGACAAAGCAATGGCCTTTTTCCTCGCAAGGGATTTAGAGACTGTTCTAAGGAAGCTGTTCACAAAGTTTCTGAAATGTTCAGTCCTGTCTGCCAAAGGAATCGTGGGCCTGCTGAAGGTCGACCTTGAGAATGCTGAGAACCATATTCCACTAGAAAAGGTGGATATAGGCTACAAGGCAGAGCAAATCATCAAGAATTCTCATGCAAGCGCAAAGGATGTGTTTCAGTTCCGGATGGAATGTAAACAGTTCTTGATCTATGCCACAAAGAAGGTTCTAGAGAGAAGCCCCCTGAAGTTTGCATTTGTTAGGGGCCTTTCTTCACTGGACCCAAGACAGATGTGTACAAAGCCAGACGAATGCCTTCCTCTTTTCAGAAAAGTGTTGGATACCCTCATCACTGTGGGTAGAATGGCTGACCATGTTCGAGACACAGTGTTGGCTGAGTACACGGAGCTCCTGCATGAGCAAAAACATAAACTTAGACAATTTGACAAGGGCACTGATAGGCTGGATGAATTCTATGCTGACCTCTTGAAGTTCAATTCAACCTACTCGGCGTTCTGGAGCATTGTGAAACTTCTGCTTGTCCTCAGTCACGGCCAAGCAACAGTTGAACGTGGATTCAGTGTGAACCGGCAGGTGTGCGTAGAGAACTTGAAGGAGCTTTCATACGTGTCGCAACGGGTTGTGTGTGATGCGGTTGAGAAGGCAGGTGGTGTCCTACAAATTCCAATCACTAAGGAACTGAGGATTGCTGTGTCGGCAGCTAGGCAGAGGTACGGAGCATACCTGGAAGCCCAGAAAAAGCAGGACCTTGATGCTTCAAAGCAGAGGAAAAAGCACTGCATAGAGGAAGAGCTTGACGCAATGAAAAGAAAGAAACAAAAGCTGGAAGCCACAATTGATGACCTCGTGGCTTCTGCAGATGCCTATGCGGAAAAAGCAGAGGCAGAAAATGATGTGACACACACTGTCAAGTCAAATAGCCTCAGGAAGACGGCAAAGGACAAGACAGCTGAGCTTCACTCGATCAAGGTCCAAATTCAGCAAAAGCGACTGGAGCTCCCCTGAAGAGGGTGGCTAGGAGGAGCTGCTTAATTGTTTTTTGCTTTGTGCAGTTAATGCTATTTGGGGCAATAGAACAATTTTCTATTGTGTGTGACATGAACAAATCTGCATTGTGATATATGATAAACCTATTCTTATTTTTTCTGTTCAGTGCAAGCAAATTTGCATTGTGAGATTTTTTTCTTTGTGCAATAAATATGTCGGGCCTTTTGAAAGCCTTGTCTGCAGATCTTTGATGTAAAAAAATCAAAATAACCTCGCGCAGAGGGCCTTGAAAAATCCTCCCACAGGGGCTTGAAAGTCCTTGAAAACCCTTGAATTTTTCTCTTCGAAACCTGTACGAACCCTGCGTTAGTACCTCTTTCTTTTACTTACATTACTTACAGTGTTCGATGTGATTTTCTTGTGTACTATTATTGTTTATTCGTTTTTTTTTTTTGCAGTGTTCGCCATTATGTGCCCTTTTTTGCGTTGTCACTTTACTACCCCTTTTTGTATTGTGCAAAGCATTTATAAAAATCACTTCTCGGCCTTTTGGCTAAGATCAAAGTGCATACCTGACCCTCGGGGGCTTCTCTCCGAGCTCCTGACCCTCCTCGACGCCTTCAACCCCTGGAACCTGGACGTGCTGCCCTCGGACCTGCTGTGCTGCTGACCAACCACCATCTTAGAGGCACCGGCCGCCTCAATCGCCGCCCGGATCGTCTTGGCTGCCTCCTGGATTCCTGCTGCCCTGGAGGACCTGCTACCTGGAGGACCTGCTGTTGTTGCATGGGCATGCCTGCATCCCTGCCTGCCATCTTTCCTTTTCTGCTAATACCATAATGCATCGCTACCAGGAAGTAACCCCCTTTCCCCCCCCCCCCCCATTTTTTGTCTTTGTTTCTTCTTTCACCATGGGGTCAAACCACTGTTTCGCATTGCTGCAGGCGCTGCGCGGACGATCAGGCCTGGAATGTCCAGGGTGGCCCTCTACCAAGCCCTAGACCTGCTGGCCTGCCTGCCAGAGGAAAATGACGCCAGAGCAGCCGCCTGGAACGAGACAACGCAGTGGCATCCGTGTCTGGACACCGCAGACGCCAACGTTGGCTGAACCTCCAACACCACCACAGCCATTACCTTCTGATGGAAAGCAGCCGCGCCGGGAGGGGGATACGCTTTTCGTCTCCTTTCTGGCCCCCCACGTCTTCAGATGCACGGAGGAAGGTTGAACGTCCGCCTACTCTGCGGCAGCCTGGACTGCAAAGAGGCAATCGCTCCAAAGGCACCTGGAACATGACCACGGTATGCGAATTCGCCGTACAGTCAACCAGTGCCAGCTGTGTGGGGAAACACTTGGATACAGACCAACGTTGCAACCCTGCCTGGTGAATGGACGAACATCTGCAGCACCTAGCCAGCAGTGCACAAAATGCCAGCTCTCCTTCACGACGAAGGGGCTGCACAACCATCTGATGTGGCACAACAAAGAAGAGGCAACCACCCAAGCTCCCCAACGCACAGCCGGCCAACCACCTGCAGACCATTATTGGTACCCCGCACTGCGGAACCACGAGCCGAGACCCCTGCCAGGGACACCACGGTCAGCAGGGAGCCAGTGCCATCTGACCAAGATCAAATAGCGACACCCGAAGCAGCCAACACCAAGCAAGAGATTAGCGGCACCACCAGCCAAGAGACCAACCTGCGGCCAGCTCCCAAGCTGCCGAGGACGGCCCTGAGAACAACATGCAAGAGGGACCAGAAAACTCCCCAGCACGCGAGGTAATCAACGACAAACGTGTCCTCGCCGACCACACAGACGCCTCTGCCAGCTAAGAACGGAGCCCGCATCCCCAGAGGCCTGGGACCAGTTCACCAGCATCCTGAGTGACGCCATCGACGTTGCAGCCCGGACAGTCAAACTTGCTCAGGCTGCACCTGAGGGGGGCTCTCGTCATGAGAACGCGGAAAAACCAAGGCATATCCAGGCCCTGTACCGGAGGAACCGGCGGCGTGCAGTGCGGTTGATTGTGGAGGGGCCCTCTTCCCTCGCCCGATACCCATCTCCACAGTGGAGGCACACTTCACAGCGACATGGGCAGCCAGAGAGGTGGACACCAGTATCTCCCGCCACCGAAGTCAGGCCTCAAGCGAGGTAAGCCTTACCGCCTTGACTGCAGATGAGGCCCTAGCACGCCTCCAGAAATGCGAAGACACGGCACCCGGGACTGACTGCCTGACTTGCCAACACTGGCGGACGGTCGACCCCGAGGGAGCTTTCCTGGCTGCCGTGTTCAACCCGTGCCTCCACCATCGCCGGGTCCCAGACACCTAGAGGGCCTCCAAAACTGTCCTTATCCACAAGAAGGGCAGCAAGGACGAACCAGGCCACTGGCGGCCTATCGCACTAGGCTGCACAATAGCCAAGCTCTACACTCGCTGCATGCATGCAGCAATGGTTATGTGACGAGGAAGTCCTTTGCTGCTGCCAAAGGGCTTCCTCCCCCATGATGGTGTCTTCAAGCATAACTTTGTTTTGCAGGAGCGCCTAGATGGAGCCCAAACGAGCGGCGGAGACCTGTGCGTGGCCTTCATGGACTTCCGAGTGAAAAAAAACAGCGCTAAAAAGACAGGACAAGAAAGGACACAGGACCACGGCGCTGTGTCCTTTCTTGTCCTGTCTTTTTAGCGCAGTTGTTTTCACTCGTAATCATGAACTAACCAGCCCAAATGCGTACCTTATTGCAGTTCATGGACTTCGCCAACGCCTTCGGGTCCGTCGCTCACAATGCCGTGGTCGAAGCAGCCCGCAGCGCAGGTGCCGGTGACACCTTCAGCGAAATAATCCGGGACCTGTACCGCAGCAACACCACATCCATCTTGGTGGAAGAGGGCTTGACGGCCCCGATTCACTTGGCTGCAGGCATTGGGCAGGGCTGCCCACTGAGTGGGTTGCTCTTTAACCTGGTCATCGATCCGGTCGTTCAAGCTGCCCAGGGTGGGGGCCGGCGCCATGCTGTCCTGGCCTACGCTGATGACCTGAACCCCCTGGCCGACGATCCAGACACCCTCCAGACCAGGATCAACACAGTCGGAACCCTAGCAGGAAGGCTAGGGCTTCACCTCAATCCTGCCAAGTGCAGGTCACTCCACCTGTCGGGTACAACCCCGGTGGGGACCCGCCCTACCACCTTCCACATCGGGGGCCAGCCGATCCCACACATCGAGGACTTCGCCAGCCACGACTTCCTGGGGCGCCCGGTGGGCTACCGCGTCCTGACCGAAGAAGCCACTGTAGACGACTCCATCACCCTGGGCAAGCGGCTTCTCACCTCCATGCTGGCCACATGGCAGAGGATTGATGCAGTGAAAACGTTCCTCTTTCCTGCGTTGAACTTTGTCATGCGGGCTGGCACACTGGGGAAAGAGCAGTGGAAACGCCTCAATGATGCCTTCCGGCCGCTTCTCAAGCGGACGCTTTACCTGCTTGGGAACGCGGCCAACGGATACTTGTACGGGAGCACCACAACTGGAGCGGTGGTGATCCCCATCGCAGCCGAGACAAGCGACGCCTGCAGGGTCGACAATCTTCAAGCTACTCTCCACTACCGACCTGGAGGTGAGGGACCTGGCGCTGCAGGCCGTCATGGGGGTGGTGCCCAAGAGGCTCCGGCACCCGGCATCCACCGACGACATCGGAGCCTACCTCTCCGGGGAGACCGAGGGCGACTGCGAGTAATGCTGGAATATCGGGGCATGAAGCGGGTATGTGCCAAGTGCGGGCCTGAAGGGCATATGGTGGCCGGATGCAAGACTACTCCGTGCCTGCGGTGTGCGATCTTTGGCCACGCTACCGAAGATTGCCAGGAGAAATGCAGGAAATGTCAAGGTGATCACGCCACCGTCAACTGTACACTGCCGCGCTCATACACCATGGGAGTGTACCCTCCCGATGAGACACCACCCCCGGAAAACAGCGAGGCCGCAGCAGCGGCAGCCACAGACTTGTCACCACGAGTAGACCTAACCAGCAACAAAGAGGAAAACCCAAGTCACACTGAGCTCCACCACGATACTGCGTCACACACAGAAGAAGCACCATCAAGTGGCGCGCTGCCCACACCAGGCCAACGGACACCACATCAGCCCAAAGCCCTGCAGCAGCACACCCCCGGGCTAAAGAATCCGATTAACCAGGTTGCGGATCTTCTGCCACTAGCCTACGAAGCCGCAGAAGTACGCTTTAGTCAGGAAGACAGCAGCGGCAACGGCATGCGGGCTGGTCCCAGCAACAAACTCTCAAGACCCGACGCGAACAAAAGAGCCCTGACTACGACCGACAGCACATCTCCCCGATCTTCCAAGAAAACATCGAAGAAAAAGAAAAGGCTCCCAGGAGAACTGGAAAAACAGATGGAAATCGTATCTTCAACAGACTCGGAATACTAAATGGACGCTCATCGGATCCTCCTCCCTTCGCTAGCGGTTGACCTCATGGCTGGCTCTCGTCGGTGTGTAGTGTGCAAGAGTGTGTGGTGTGTGTCCAACGCGTGCGGCCAGCATGTGAGGTGTGGGGTGGTGCTGGCCTGCGCACGGCAACCGACACCGGACAGACAACAGCTACATCACTGCAACACCGGCCAGTGTGTGAGTGCGTGTTTTGAACACCATCTAAGTGAACCCAGGCAACTAGATGGTGTGAATCTCGTGTGGAACAATCTAGGACGTTGTGTGCCCAACCCTACAGTCGTTTTGGGAGGAAGTGGGACGGATATAAACGCCAAGGTCACCGAGATTAACAATGCACCTACTCTCCTGGGCAGTGAGGTTGGACACCAGTATTGTGTACGAACTAAAACCTCGCCAGCCCTCAACACAGCCACCTTAACGATTACAGCCACTTAACGATCACTTAAACGATTGCTATGGATAAAGTGCTCCTTTTTTTGTATATGTTTCTTAACAACCTTACATTGAACGTGCAAGGTTTTCGTAGTGTACACAAGCAACGTGAAGTTGTGCAATTTGCTCGTAAACTGAGAATAGACATACTATTCTTGTAGGAGGTTAACTTCCAGCACATGAGTGAAGTACGGTCTTTTAACAACTTTTCAGTGAACAGTTTCTCTTCACTAAGCCCGGCTAGAAGTCGGGGTGTGGGTGTTGTCTTGAGGAAAAGCCTACTTCACAATATTCATTGTATTTTTGACCCAGAAGGAAGGGTGATAACGTTTGATTTCTATTTAGGGGAGCAAAAGATGCGGCTGACGAATGTGTACGCGCCAGCCGATCACTCTGAGACGAATAATTTCTTTTGCACACTTAGCACCGTTTTTGTTATATGACCAACCACTGATCCTGGTCGGGGACTTCAATTGCGTCCTGGACCTGGATAGGGATAGCAGGGGGGAAGGCCGCAGGAGGACAGTCAAACACGCAGAGGAGCTCCGTCGGATCATTCTGGAATATGACTTAACTGATGCCTGGTGCGCACTCAGAGGCGAGCAAAATGGACCAACCCGCTATGGACGTCGAAGTTCAAGCCGTCTAGATCGAATTTCTGTATTTCGAGCAGTTCAGGTGCAATTAAGCCAATGTCAGGTATATGACTTAGAAGTAGAAGCGGGACATGTATCTGACCATAGACCGGTCACTGTAATGCTCTCTTTCGAAGGTTGTCCAGGAGAGAGGACAAGCAGCTGGCGCGTAGATGTTTCCATACTTCAGGACGACCAAGCCTTACGAGAAGTCCAGGAAGCAGTAACTGGCTCGCTAGAACAACCACAGGCGTGCGAAGCCTGGGACGGAGTTAAGGCGAAGTGGAAGGAGGCGTGCATCCATGCAGGAAGACGGAAAAAAGAAAGAGAGGCAGTGGAAATCAACGAATGCGCATGGCGCATGCGTATAGTCGGAGCGGGCGGCTCCAAAACCCCCTTAATGCAGACGTAACTCAAGTACCAGTGTGAGCGGTACTCTCGCCTACTCACGGCTTCCTCCAAGATGGCAGCAAGGAACGCACTCATGGAAGAACCAACTCTGGAACCAGAGGAGCTCCGACTGGCCCAACACGTACATCACCTGAACAAACGAAGACAAAGCGTACAACGGGTTTTGACAGAAGAAGGAGTAGAAAGTGACAATAGTCGAGACATTGAAAGAATCTTCTATAATTATTTTGCAAACATTTATGCGAGTAAGACGGAGTGGGAAGATCTGCAATGAGTGCAAGAGACGCAATGTCCCTAGATAAACCGGTTACTCTGGAGGAACTTGAGTTGGTGATCAAGGGTATGAACAATGGGGCAACACCGGGAGTGGACGAACTGCTGGTGGAGTTTTATTGGGCATGTTGGCCACAATTGAAGTCCGCCAAGACCTCTTTAATGAAATTATGAGTCGACAGTTCCTCCCACACTTTTGTTCAGAAGGGCGCGTGAAACTCCTGGCCAAGGAAGGACAGGACTTACGTCGGCCTGCATGACGGAGGCGGATCAGATTACTGAATAGGGATTACAAGACATTCACCGCACTTTCGACGCGCCGGTTGCAAAGAGTACTGCCTCACTTGATTTCTGGGCATCAATTTTGCTCGGTGCCGGAACGAAGCATCTTTGCTCCTTTGAACTTGACACGAGACCTAATCGAATATACTAACGGCAGAAGGGCCCAGGGGATCATCATTAACATGGAAAAGAAGGAATTCAAACGCCTAAAACACAGATACATCATGGAGGTCCTGAGAAGCCACGGCATTCCACAGACCTTTATACAACTGTTGACGTTCTTATACCAAGGCATGAAATAAGACTTATTAATCAACGGACACACAACCCCACGCTTCGCAGTGACAAGGGGGTGAAACAGGGCTGTGCTCTCTCGCCAGCCCTTTTCGTAATGGCGATCGACCCGCTTCTGTGGCAGATAGATCACTGCCCATGGCTGAGGGGACTCGCATTGCCTGGGAGTAATGAGGTTAAGGTGATGGCGTACGCAGACGATGTCACGCTATTCACCCGCAACACTGAAGACCTGATTGCCTTGCACGACTTGTACAACCAGTAGCCCGTATTTCGGGAGCCAAACTCAATGTGGGCAAGTGCAAAGCACTGGTGCTGGGAGAGTTGGATGCCCAGATCCCAGAAAACATTGCAGTAATGGAATCAACCAGGATTGTGGGCATAATTTTAAAGGCAAGAGGGGTCTCCCCAACAACATGGATCGAAACATAACTCAAGCCAAAGAGCTTGAGTCTTCCCGCAATCTTGTGTTACTGTGCACATTCGGAGAGCGCATTTCTGCTTGCGACAAGCCTTTTTGCTAAGCGTTAGCTGTCGCCCGAAACGAGGAATGTACAGCCATATAAACGCGTGCCCGTGAGCCTTCCGGTAAAGCTCAATGCGTGGCGAAGGCCGCCGCGGAGCGAGTGTCGGCTCGCAATGTTTGGGCTCGCCTTGTGGCCACTGTTTTGCTCGTGTTGTCTTTGTGCGTCGGATACTAATTAGAAAGTTGATTAACGTTATCGCTTCTCGGCCTTTTGGCTTAGTTCAGCAATAAGTTGGGGTATATTACCTGGACTGTTGTCACTCTGTCTACCCCTGACGGAGCGGCACTGTCACCCTCGGCACCAATCAGGCCTGGACCTGGATCTGCTGGGACCAGCTGCTGTTGCACGGGCATGCGATTGACTCGCTCAATGACCGCATGTCTCAGCCTGTTTGCATGCTAGTGTACTAACCTGCCTTCCCTCGAATAACTTGCCGCCCCACCTGGAGTACTTGGACCCGGGCTTGGACTGCCTCGTGACGTCCGAGGACCTGGTGTTGGGGCACCCACCCTGGCATCAACCTGGTGTTCCGGGACCCCTTTGGCGTTCGAGTGCTTGGGCCTGGACCCCAGGATTTCCCCTGCTGACGGCAACAAGCCTGGGCCCCTGCCTGGCGCCGGTGCCCATTGGGCACCCCCGTCGTCAGGCATGCCTCCACCTCGGAGCCACGCTTTCGACTTAAAATTACCAGCGGGTTCAATGGCGGATGACATCATCACCAGCGTGGCCCGCATTGTCAACCTCAACGAGATCTACAGTGTGCAACATATGGGTTCAAACAACTTTCAAGTCACATTAACTCCAGAGCAGCAGCAACCACCCTTGTGCAGTTCAAGTCCATCCACCTCGGAGATCAAATAGTTCCCCTTGTTATAGTCGGCCCCCTTGCAACCAACGTCACCTGCCTCTTCTTGCCGTCCAGCGTACCTGACGAAGCCCTCACCCAAGCTCTCCGCAACCATGGCACCATCACGGAAATGAGGCACGGAACTTTCAAGTCACAACCGTCTGTTCGCACCGGCTCCCACTACGTGATGATGAGGATGAAAGAGGAAAACCCGGTTCCTAACTACGTCCGCGTCGGCAGCCACCGGGCAGTCTTTGATTACTAGGGGGTCAAGAGGGTGTGCCGACATTGTAAACAAGGCCACATCGGTGCTGAGTGCGCGGCCCCCTTTTGTGAGCGGTGTGGTATTTACGGTCACCCAACGGAACCCTGCGATCTCCCTTGCCGGTGATGCTCCGAGCCCCATGCCACATTGACTTGTCAGACACGCCCCCTGTACAGCGAGGTGGCCGGTGGCTCGGAGGGCAGGGTTCAGCCAGCCACACTCGGCAGCACAGACTCCTTCCCCCCCTTGGTAACAGCGAAACTCACCGACACCGGAAAACTTCCCAGCAGCCCCCCAGTTAACCCACAAGAAGCAGCAAAAGGTCATGCTGATGTCCCATCCTCTGGAGCCCCAGCAACGCCTCCACAGCAAAAAGAAAATCAAGAACAGCACCTCGTGAAAGATGACGATGACAACAAGCCCAGCAAGCCAAGTTCTCTGCCGGCACCTGTCTCCCGACATCCAGGTCCTAGTAAGGAACTTGGAACATTGCACAGGAATTCTTAAGGAAGCAGACGGCAAGGGATCACCACCGAACTGACCGGGTTGGCCACGATGGGAGGGCTCCAGCGAGGAAGAACAGTTCGAGGAGGAGATGACGGACATGGAATCCGAAGTGCCTACAATTGAAGGGAAAAGGACACGTTCAAGCGACGACGGCACTGTACTTTCCTCGGCCAGTGCAGCAGCAGCAGCCCCTAAGAAGAAAAACAACCGAACAACGGGAAAGAAAAAGTGATTGAATAATGAACCTTCCTCTCAATAACAAGATAAAAGCCCTGCGGACTGAGTGTGTGTGGTGTAGTGAACATGCAATGTGCGAGTGCCGCACCGAACTCTTGACTCCACCCCCTGGTCCGTTGCTTCGGGCTGTGGACTCCACTGCTGGATGGCATACCAGATGCTATACAACAGCAGACGACGAGCCTAAACGAACCAGGTCCTCTGATGATACCTCATCCACTCCATCTACGAAGAAATAGAAGCCCACCGAAAACCACCTAAGTAAAGTCACCTGCAACATGTCCAACAACTACACGAACATTACGCAGAATGAGAAATGTGAATTCGTGATGTGCAGTGCAAATCATGAGTGCGATGGGAAGTGCCCCAACCAGAACGCAACGAACCGCAACGTGAACAACGTGAACCATTACCCCGGCCCGCCCTGCGGAGAAACTACCATGATTGAATACCGCGCACCCCCTCCCAAGGCGCACTGTTTCAACTTCGTTGCTCCAGCGAACTCGACCGTCGACAGCATCGTCGATGGATTTGACGCGGTCCTCGGACCCAAGCAACTCGACACCCTGCAACACCAGGGCGGCATGCGCTTCTGCGTGGTAGTGGTTTCGGCTGCTGCTGCCGCAAAGCTCAACGCCGCAGGCTGCGTCACCCTGAGCGGCGTGAAGACGCCCGTCCAATGCATCGGCCCGAAGGTGATAGTCGTCAGCGTCCTGCGACTGCTGCCTTTCATCAGCGAGGCGGACCTAGGAACTGCCCTGTCGGCCTACGGCAGGGTAATGTCGATTCAATACCCGACGTTCAAGGGGTTCTCCTTCCTGAAGAACGGCCAGCACATCGTGAAGATCGAGATGCGCAAGCCCATTCCCAACTTCCTTGAGGTCCGTGGAGTACGTGTACGGTGCAAATATCGCGGGGTCAAGCGGGTGTGTGCACGTTGTAACAAGCCTGGACACAACGGGAACGAGTGCAAGGCGTTGTGGTGCGCTCGGTGCCTAAGCTTTGGCCACGAAGACTAGGCATGCGAGGCTGGCCGTAGAAGATGCGGAGGTCGGCATCCCACTGCTGTCTACTTGCGGCCGCGCTCCTACGCAGCGGCCGTGGCCCTGCGTAGGAGTCCTCCGTTTCCCTACTCTGGCATTAGCTTCGGAGGTAGTGCGCCGACCATCGATACACCACCGGAAAATAAACAGCCAACGCCTGAACAGGTCCCGCCTATAACAGAGTCGTTGGACGAAAGTAGCTCCTTCGACATCGAGGACGCACCGTCTCCGCTTTCGCCTTTCGGCGACAAGGACGAAGTATTCACCAGTTCCATCTCAGAGATGCCTTCGGAGCCGGAGACCGTCGCGGCGCCCGCTAAAGAGACGCCTCCTGCGCCCCTCCCTTCCCGCGGACGTGCGGGACGGAGCTGCAAAGGAGGAAAAACAACAAGAGTGACGTGACGGCGGCCAACCCAGCTGCCGCTGCGCCAATCCCTGCCCCTTCGACGTCGATCCGAAACGCCCCCAAGGACTCCTGTGCTGTGAACAATTCCACCACACTCTCGACGACTTACCGGCCCGCCCCCACGGACTACTTCCCCACCGACGACGAGCTCGCAATGGACACTTCGGGCCCAGCCCGAATGGACCCAGCCAAGTGCGGCCTCCACTCGTCTGGCGAATCGGACAGCGCCGCCGAAATAAGTAAGAAGGCACGGGTCCCCAGCCAGTCTCTGTAGGTTCACTCAATCGGTTGAAAGGAAAAGCAGATCAATGATAAGTAGCGCATTTATTATTATAATGCTTGTGCATTTTTTGTCTTTGAATAGTCAAGGCTTTTGTAACTTGAATAAGCAAAGAGAGATTATGCACTTCGCTAGGGCACAAAACATTGATGTGCTTTTCCTGCAAGAATGTAATTTCCGCACCCCTCGAGATGTTAGTCTATTCCAAGATCGGTTTTCTGTTCAGGCTTTCTTTTCGTTGTCCATTTTGGCCTCCTCGGGGGTTGGTGTAGCATTTCTGCGCCCCTCTGAGCGCGAGAGCGCACGCGCAACTTTTGGTTTAGATGGCCGAGTCATTGTAGTAGATTTTTATTTGTTCTCTCAACGGGTGCGCACTGTTAATCTGTATGCGCCAGCAGAGTGCCAACATTCGGCTGATTTCTTTAATGCGCTTGATATGTATTTGCTAAATTCATACCCTTCTTTCCTGGTGGGGGGACTTACACTGTGTTACAGATCCTGTGCGTAATGGTCGTGGGCCCGGGCAAGGTCGCCCGTATCATGGGGCCTTTCTAAGGACGTTCTTGGCGATTATAGAGTTCCTGAGTGTATACATACACATATATGTTACTGTGTGGGTATTTCTGCTGCCTGTTCCTGTTCTTCTGTCCCCCACCTTGCTCAGGACCAAAATGGACCAGCTCGGACTGTCGACCCAACAGGACGAGGACACTGACCCTGGGCATGAGGTTGGGGAACCCCTTCCTGAGGGCAGACAGCCCCTACGGAACGAAAACACGCTGACGGTCTTCTTCCCTGCTCCTTCGACGTTCAACTGCACGGAGGCTGGATACAGCGCCAGCTACTCCCCCGCAGTTTGGACTCGAAAGAGAGCACAACCTCGGCATTGGTGAGACCATCAACCGCTCCTCACTCTGCGATTTGACACTGGGGATGCGACCTACCATGCACAATTGCCATGCCGGAGGCACATTACACGCTAGACCAACTAGACAGCGTCATGGTTGCGAACAATGCCCCATGCCTTTTCCATCCCGCAAGGGGCTCGACAACCATGTTCAATGGCATCGTCGAGAGCACGCTAAACAAATGCGCTCCGCGCAACATCACCAATCGCAGCAGGAAGAGCTGCCCGCCCCACGTGTTCACACACAAGTTCAACAAGGCTCCCACCACCGAGAGCTTCCCCAGCAAGAAAATGGTGACACCTCCCGCTCTTGCTCCCCCGACGGGCATGATAGCCAGCCAGCATTGACATGTTCGACAAGCAACCAAGAAGCAATAGAAGCGATGCACCTGGCAGAAAGTCCGCCTCATTTGGAGGGCCCAAGAACGTCCACTCCAAGCCGCTATACACCAGACATTCCACCACAGTCTAACAGACCAGACAGCCCACAAGATGGCCGCAGTACAGAAGATAGTGAAGGGACACGGGACAGCTACTCCGGCTCATCCCGCTCAACAGCCACCACCTGAGTGAATGATCAGCAGGGCACAAGGCAAATAGAAGAGTCCAAAGAGACACCGGAAACTTCAGTGAGCATACTTCAGGGTTCGTACAGAATATTTGACTGAAAATTCAAGGACTTTTCAAGGATTTCAAGGATGAAAATGGGCAAAATTCAAAAAGTGTTAGCAAAATTTTATTTGCTTACAAGACTTATGAAAGCAGTGCAGTTTTCGCATGGATTTCTTTTTCCACAGAAGCTGTTTGCCTTGACTAAGTAGGTGAGGTTGTTTTTCGCTTCAGCTTCTTCCGAAAAACGGTCCGCGGATTCCAGCAGGCACTTGAGAGTTTTTTGAAGCTTTGACTTCCTCCCTTGCACCTTATCGAGCTCTTGCTCGAGCTCTTTCCTCTTTGAAGTTGCCTGCCGTGACAGTGCTTGTTTCTTTTGTTTGTCTAGGTATGCAGCATACCTATGCCGGGCTTGGCGCACTGACGCCTTCAACTCTTTTGGAATTGGAACATTCAGCAGGCCGCCATGGTTTTTCACAGCCTCGCAGATAACTCGTTGAGAAATATACGACAGCTCTGCCAAATTCTCGACCGCAACCTGCTTGTTGATGCTGAAGCCTCTTTCCACTGAGGCCTGCCCATGTCTCAGGAGGAGAAGAAGTTTCATCACAGCCCATAACTCTCGTAACTCCCGTGCTCCGTATTATTTTTGGACTGAAACTTGCACTTTCCGCCTGGCATCCTGTCAAAGTAAAGTCAGACCGAGTACCGACCGTATGGTGTCTGGAAGACACATACCGACCGACCGTTGATGCCACTTACGTTGGATTGGATTGGATTTCTGGCTCGCATTTGTTGCGAGACGACGCAGGCGCTGCCGGTTTCGAAACTGAAACTTGCTGCTATTGCTCTTCTGTCAAGACTACTTGTTTTCGCTGTCATTCCTCAGTAAACGCATTTTTGAAATCAGTACAACTTGCGGAAATACGTCGTTCATTTGCTTTACTGGAACAAAGTCCACTAAATTTTCAAGTATTACAAGGAGCTCACTTATATTTAAGGAGTTTCAAGGGCCCTTGAATTAATGTTATCAAATTCAAGGATATTCAAGGATTTCAAGGGTCTGTGCGAACCCTGATACTTCTGCAAGAAAACCAAGAGGCGCCACTCCACGAACACACGAAAAAGCTCTGCCAAATTGCCAGCGGGCCGGTAAACGACCAAACGAGGAAAGAAGCAATGACGATCATAGATGACGCATTCACCATGGAACAAAAGACAGTAAAGATAAAACCAACGGACGGCGACAGGCCATGACGGAAACAGATCAACCTGGAATGCGTTAAGGACATCCACAAGTTTTATATAAACGCAACCGTCGCCAGGCAGTCCGGCTCATCTTAGAAGGCCCTCCAACACCATGCCCCATCCCCCCCATGAAGTTACAAGAGCAGTTTGAGGAGGTCTGGGCCGAGAGGACCGCCAACACGTCACTACTGACAACAAGGCTCCCAGCATCTGAGGCCGTTGATACACAACGGTTCCTCGATCAGGACGTGGGAGAAAGGCTTATGAGTTGCAAGAGAACGACACCGGGGGCAGATAGGTTGACAAACCAACACTGGAAGACCGTGGACCCGGAAGGGGCATTTCTTGCCGCCACGTTCAACGTCTGCCTCCGCTTCCGCTGAACACTGGCCTCCTGGAGAAACTGTCGAACAATATTACTGCCAAACAAGGGAGACCCCGCTGACCCTGCAAAATACAGACCGATAAGCCTTGGAAACACAATTGCCAAGCTTTATGCGGCATGTTTGGCAGGATGGCTACAGGAATGAATTTCGACAGACACCATTCTTTCCCGCTGCCAGAAGGGATTTCTAGTATACGATGGGGTCTTCGAACATAATTTCGTGCTGACAGAGAGACTGGACGCCGTGCAAAAAGGCAACCAAGGCGAAAAATCAATTCAGAAAACGCCCAAAAATCCAGGCCCTCTATTGCCGCAAGCGACACCGCGCAGTTCAGCTAATCATGGAGGGTCAATCGACAATGTGCCCCATTCCACCTGGCGAACTGGAAGCGCACTTCAGCACTGTGTGGGGACCAAAGGACGCCGACACGTCGCTCCTCACACAACGGATGCCTGCCCCTGGAGAACTGAACCTGGCAACCTTCACGGAGGACGAGGTAGCCGGGCGACTCTGAAGGTGCAAAAACACCGCTCCAGGGTGCGACCGACTCACTTATCAGCACTGGCGGACCGTGGACCCGGAGGGATACTTCCTGGCGGCAGCGTTCAACTGCTGCCTGCGGCATTACAAGTTCCTGCCTGCTGGAAGGCGTCCCGCACAGTCCTCATCTTCAAGAAAGGCGAGCCCGGTGACCCCACAAAGTGGCGCCCCATTTCCCTTGGGAACACGATCGCCAAACTCTTGATCCCATTCTCGATCCTATGGTCCGGGCGGTGCAGGGAGGCGAGCGGCAACACAAGATCCTCGTTTACGCCGACGACCTCACCCCCCTCGGAAACAGCCCAACTTAGCTCCAGGTCCGCGTGAACAGGGTGGCGGCCCTATCCTCGAGGCTCGGGCTGAAGCTCAACCCGACAAAGTGTCGGACACTGCACGTGTCGGGGCAGCAACCCGTGGGCACCAGACCCACCACGTTCCATATCGGGGAATTGGCAATCCCCAACATGAAAGACTTGGAGAGCCACAACTTCCTCGGCCGCCTCGTTGGCTACCGACTGCTCTCGGACACCGCCTGTGTCTACGTCGCCATCACCTTAGGGAAACGCCTTCTGAGGTGCATGGTGGCCGTATGGGAGGGGCTAGATGCAATAAAAACTTCCTCTACCCGGCTCTTAACTTCGCCATGAGGGTGGGAGCCGTGGGAAAGGAGGAGTGGCGCCGGCTGGACGACACCCTGCGGCCACTCATCAAACACACCCTGTATCTGCCTGCCACCTCTTCTAACAAGTATCTTTATGGTAGTGCAGGTGCAGGAGCCGCGGGGATCCCGGAAGGAGCGGACAAGAGCGACGCCTGCAGAATCGATGGCGCCTTCAAGCTGCTGTCATCGCCGGACCCCGAGGTTCGTGACCTGGCCCTGCAGGCGGTGTCCAAGGTGACAGAGAAGCGGCTGAGGAGACGAGCGAGTGGAGAGGACGTGGAGACAGCATTAATGCTCTAGTCCAAGACCTCACACATTATGCACAACTGTCAGGTGGAAAGCTAAACATGGATAAAGTACCCTTCAACCCCTTGAATCAGAGAAGCACCACACCCCACTGGTTTCGGCCGGGTAGCACAAAGATTCTTGGTCTGTGGTTCGACCGAGAGGGTACCTCTCCTAACCAGTTTCACGAGCTGGTTGAAGAGGTATGCAAGAAAGTTGAGCGGGCCAATTCCTTTCCCTTCTCATGCAGTGAAGAGGCATACCTAGTAAAATGTATTTTGTTCCCAAAGTTTCTCTATGTAGTCCGAGTCGCACTTCCTGCAGAACCCATAGTCAACAAATTGACTCGGTTGATGTTCCGGGTTGGCCCGAGACGCGGTCCACCTGCCGAGGCGTCTAGGGAGCTTCGTTTTGCCCTGTATCGATACCACAGCCCGGCTACTGACGTCCGCCAAACTCAGCCTTCGAGGCTGTGTGAACAACTCGTTGTACACAGAGCGGCGCATAGGGTAGAGCCTCCCGAGTTCCCGTGGAGGGCCCTAGCAATAGGGTACCTCCCAGAGTCGGCGAAAGATATACAGTGGGAGAGAGGATGGCGCATCCTTCCCACGAAGGACCGCCTCAAGAGGTGGGGGGTGACGGCTAATGCCGATTGCCCCAACTGCGGACAGCATGAGACCACCGAGCACGCAGTGGCCAGCTGCGGAGTGGCAAAAGCCTTTTGGAGGCTGGTCCACAGGGCTGCCCCAGGGCTTGGACTGGCTCAATACTTTGCAAGGGGCAGGTGCCCCCGAGACGCCTTCGCGAGGCTGTGCCTAGTAGTAGGAGAGGAGGTTTTATGGAGGAACCGATGTAACGCGGCGGGGCAGCAAAGGAGGCTTAGGTTGCTGTGGCCACTCCTGGCCAGGTATAGACAAGAAATAAAATCACATCTTGAGGCCCAGTTTTTTTGGCTGGGAGAAACTGAGTTTCTGCTGCGGTGGGCTAGCGCCTACGTCAAAGTGGCGGATGGCAAGGTCCACATAGCGTTGGAACTTCCAGACATGCTAGTGTGATTAGAAACATCATAACGCGACGAGATCGAGGTACACTGTCCACTCTTCCTATGTCATCTGAGGACAAGTCGTTGGTTCTTCTCCCTGTCGTATGTTTTGAGTTCAGGGAGCGCAGGTTTGCGCGACCTGGTTGGTTTTGAGGTGCGAAGGTACAGCGCTCGTTTTAGTTAGTCGCAGAGGAAGCGAGTGTATCTGTTAAGTTAGCTCACCGACAAGTGAGCTTAATAAGGGGGAGAGCAAACGTACCATGCTCGCATAGAGCAGTGTCCAAGCGTGTGTAGGAGGAAGTAGGAGGTGGCGAGAAGAAATGGTATTGGAGGTCCAGGCTTGTGGAGTTTAGTATGGCACTTTGTGTCTCCTCCTCCCTAGCCCCACCCCTACCAAAGGTGTGGTTTAGTGTTGAGGGGCTGACGATTGTGCAATGCTTAAGGTAGTGACATATAATCGCTAAATGTCAACTAAGGGGCTAAAACTGTGACCATGCATAGTCTGTATAACACATGCCTTGTATTGGAATACTGTTGTACGTGTGGGGGCATCTTTTGAATCTGGTAATTCTTGGCGTGTATACAGTTCCCAGAGTCTCCCTGGATGAAAGGGAGGGTTGTTGAGGTGAAGAAGATGGTAGTAGTGTGGTGAGATGAAGGTGTTGAGGAGAAGAAGGTGGTAGTAGATGTAGAGGCGAAGAAGGTTGCAGTATTGTGTTGAAGTGAGGGCGTTGAGGCGAAGAAGGTAGTAGGAGTGTCTATAGTAGCAGCTAAGCGGCCTCCTCCCCAGCGCGCTAGTGATGCCGCCAGTATATAAAGCCGCTATGGGGCTCTACAGGGAGCTAACGAGCTTGGACCTGGCCTTGAGGGTGCTCATGAATATAATACACGATTCCAGCTCTCCTGCTAGAACCCTTGCTGTTTTCTTTCTTGGTCCGTCGAGGCGGCTTTTTGCCCCTCATTTAGGCGGCAACTTGTTCCCCAGTGCGGGTAGTCGGCCACCCATGTATAAGGCCGTGATAGAGGTCCATAAAGAGCTTTTGGCTATGGACCCGACCTCTGATGCACAGGAGACCCAACCGGCCCGACTTGGGGAAGCACTGGTAATGAGGAGAGCGAGGCAAAGGGTGGACCCGCCCGAGTTTCCGTGGGGGGCCCTCACGGCAGGTAACCTCCCTGAACGGGCGAAAGACATCCAGTGGCAGCGGGCATGGAGGGTCTTACCCACGAAGGACCGGCTTCGCCACTGGGGCATTAGAGGAAACAATCGCCCCGATGTGGTCACCCAGAAACGACTGAGCATGCTGTGTCCGGCTGCGCGGTGGCGAAATGTTTTTGGCGGTTGATCCACCGAGCATCCCCGGGGCTGGGGCTGGGCAAGTACTGTGCGGGGGGCCGGTGTCCCCGAGACTCTTTCGCCAGGCTGTGCATCGTCCTGGGCGAACAGGTCCTGTGGCAGAATAGGTGTAAAGCAGTGGCACAGGACAGGCGCCTTCGGCTCCAGTGGCCACTTATTGCTCACTTTAGAAGAGAGGTAACATCTTTCCTGGGTAGACAGCTGTTCCGACTGGGTGAGGAGGAATTTTTGCATTACTGGTCGTGCCCCTTCATCGGAGTACAGTCTGGGTACATAAAACTTGGCTTACAGTTTCCCAATGTTTTTGTGTGAGCCACCGGTTATAGGTGCCAAGTTCACTTCTGCCAGCCTGGCAGAAGTGCATTTGGACCTACACCTGAGCGAGGAATCGGAGGAGGACATGCAAGCTGTCGCCTCCGATGCAAAGAGGACAATTCCAAGCGACGATGCACCGCATCTTCGAAGAAAAATAAAAAACCTTCCCGATCCCCCAAGAAAAAGACTTAACACCAACATGAACAGCGACCTTAATTCAAGCCTTTTAAACATAGTCTTCGTGTGACAGTGTGCTGGAAAGTTCTGTGCTGCGCAGAGATGTGCGGTGGAGTAGCGATGCAAAGAAAACAGTGGTGCAGGACTGAAAGCTCAACACCGCAGACTGGCCTAAAGACTGCGTCATGCACTACCCCAAAACCTACTCGAGTTTGAGACTGCGAGGGACAGTGTGGAGCGGTGCAAACATAGTGTGCGTGTCAAACTCAGTTCTGCAGGACTTTCCACTAAGCAAGCAACGCCGGAGTGAGGACTGCACCACACAGCCCGTGCTCAGAGGAAACGTAAGCAGACAACGACAGTTTTTGACTTTAGCAAAGTGCGATGTCGTAGAATGTAGCTTTTTTTGGCCTGGGGTCGGGAGTATCCCCGAGGGCGAGTGCTCGTGGTAGGATTGTGCAATACAGGTGTCTGGTACGAGGTTATGTCACTTCCTTAGCATTGTGTCTTTTTTTCCTAAGCCACCTAATGAACATCTGGAAGGGTTGTTGTTGGAACGGAGAAAGGCGTAGAGGAGCAGGGCAGTTTCTTACTCCCCTGTTGACGTTCAACATCCTTTCACTCAACGTCCAAGGGTTTAGAAACCCGGAAAGAGGGAAGTGGTCCATTTTTTGCGGCAAAACAGAGTGGATATAGCGTTCCTGCAGGAAGTTAATTTTTATACAACTCAGGATGTACGGTGTTTTGAAAGGGCGTTCAGCATTGCCTCTTACTTTTCCTTAGGGTCGTCTAGGTCGTGCGGGGTGGGGTTCTGGCGTTGAATCCAAACATTTGGAGTTCAGGGTTCTCCTCTGTAGACAGCGAAGGCAGGCTGTTATCCTTCACCTTCAACCAAGGTGGCACTCAGTACAAAATCATAAACATATATGCGGCAGCCAAAACATCAGCGTCCAATAGCTTCTTTCGTTAAATAGGGGTCTATCTTCTCCACTCACGTCCAGTCATTTTCTGCAGAGACTAACTGTGTTCTAGACAGCTACAGAGACGTTAGAGGGCCAGGTCAGGGCAGACCTACATGCAATGCGGCCGAACTGAGTCTGTTGGTGAGAGACTTTGGTCTAGAGGATGCATGGGTTTTAGGACAGGGAAACACCTTCGAGGCCACTTGGCGGCGGAGCACCTCGCAAAGCCGCCTTGATAGGTTCTACATAAATAATCAGGCAAAGACACACATAACAGATATTGAAGTAGTCAGTTTTCCAAGTGATGCAGGCTACGCGTCAGATCACAGGCCGATCATTCTTTCCCTCAGTGCAGACTTAAACCACCTTTCAAGGCAGGGGCACTGGCGCCTAGACACGAGAATCCTACAGGACGAGATAGCCCGCACTTCATTAGGCAGCATCCTTGAGCTGACCGCTGAGAATCACATAGATTCTTGTAGCTGGGATCAGCTTAAACAAGAGTGGAAGACGCGTACAGGCAGAGGCGAAGGAGAAAAAAGGAAGAGACACTACACACCTGAACGACACACTCACCCCAATACGGATCGTAAAGAGAGGAGGCTCCTTCTCGCCAGAAATGACCGAGTACCTGGAGGAGCTGAGGAGACGGTATTTCCTCTGCCTACAACGTCTGTCCCCACCTGGAACTGCCTTTAATAGGCACGGGCCGTGTGGGGGGAGCAGGGAAATAAACCGCTTCCAGGCAACCAAGGAAAAACTGACTGTGATTACCGATGTGACACTGCCAACAAACACTGTGTGTCCTCATCCAGACGACATCAAGACATGGTTTACCAATTTTTTCAATGAACTTTAGAGGCAGGACCCCACACAGTTAGAAGAGAACAGCCCATTAGAGGGAATCGCCACTCTTGGGGGGGCAACTCCCCCAGGTAGACAGGGAAATAAGTGAAAACTTCTTACGTCCAACAACAAATGAAGAGCTATATGACATTCTGAAAAATATGAAACCAGGTTCCTCCCCTGGGCCTGATGGCCTGCCCACAGAGTTCTATAGGACATTTTGGCACATTATAGGAAACCAAATAGTTGAACTTGTGAACAATATCCTAACAACCAACAACATCCCACAATCTTTTAGGAGAAGACGCCTGGTTTTCCTTCACAAAGAAGGAAAAGACCGAAACTTCCATGCTCGTATAGGCCTATCACAGTTCTAAATAGTGACTACAAGTTATTCGTGTCTCTCTAATACCCCAGCCACACGACAAATTCAATGTCATTCCCATCGAATGTCATTTGTTTAAAACGACATTTGCTGCCACACGAGAAAATGTAATGACATTCGATCAAAATGAATTTGCGGAATTTATTCCACTGCATTCTGCCAGGAAATGTTTTATCTCGACACCAGAGACTCAGTGGGAATGTTGACACAAAACAGCCACTAAAGCGTCATTACCATTATATTATACTTACATGCGTATAATTTTTAATCATTTATTTATTTATATGAAAGAAGCCAAATAGTGTAGCAAAAAGAAAACTGCTGGCCTCGCTAGCAGGGCAGCCTCAGGCGGTGTTTGTTTATATGTTTCATGCTGTTGTGACGGCAGTGTTTAGTCGTGTTCACTAAATTGCTGCAACTGTGCATAAAGTGCATTCAAAGCTGCAGTAAAGGTGCTTAAGCTCTTCTCGCTCAGTATTCGCAAGTATTGAAGCACTTACAAACAATGAGTGCAGCGGTCGTTTTGTATTTACCGTGTTGGTACTTTGCACGCTGCGAGGAGGCTTCAGAGTAGATGCATATACGCACAGAGTTGTTCTACGCAGATTTTGCAGTAGGTCCTACTTACGAATCATGAAAAAGTTGGCCGTGAGTGAGACCTTGGCAGCCTCGCGAAATATCTAAACGACACACGTAACTGGCCAGCGTGAGACTCTCGAATTGCCGACATAAGCTCGAGGGAAAAGAGGCACGTTCCTCTTCTCCAAAGTTGTTGTTGCCGATTCTTTGTTGCTTTATTTGTTTTTTTTCCTTGTCTTTTTTCATTGTATTTAAACTTAGTGTTCTGAATAATTGTATTTGCTTAACCTTGCCTATTACCATTGTGTTTATTTTGCACTGTTCGCCTTTTCTTGCGTTTATTTGCCTTGTCAGTTTGTACTACCCCAATCTGTATTGTTCAAAGCATTTTAATAAACACACTTCTGGGCCTTTTGGCTAAGAGTTGTGCCACATCCCGGACACTCTCTTTGGCCATTTTTTCTAGGTAGGAGTGACGGCACTGCGACAGGTAGCGGGAAGGTCTCACCAGCCGAGAAGTTACCCCAAGCCAGGCGCAAGTGCGCTTCCCCGCACGATGCGCTGCACGCCGGGAAGCCCACGCAGCAGTATGAAGTTCCGGGCGCCGCCTTCGAAGGAGCACTGCTTCGAATTTAGTGCTCTTAAGGAGGCAACTGTTGACGACATTATTGATGGAATTTACCTGACCGTTGGACCTGGAGGGCTCCAAGCTCTTCAGCACCAAGGTGCTACCCGGTTCTGCGCAGCGGTGGCTTTGGCGGCGGCTGCGGAGAAGTTGAACACGCCCAGGGAGTTAAAAATCCCAGAGAAAATGTGCCCGATAACTTGTGTAGGGCTGCAGATGGTTTTAGTGACTGCCTTGCAGCTCAAACTTTTCTGGTAATAGCGAGGACGCGGCCACAGGTCGCAGTAGAAGTTCAAGTGCGCCGAAGTTGCCCCAAGCGGAGCACAAGTGCGCTTCCCCGCACGGCACGCTGCGCTGCGGGGAAGCCAGCTCCGCTATGAAGTTTAGACCGCCGCCTCGAAAGGAGCACTGCTTTGAGTTTAGCGCTCCTAAGGAGGCAACCATCGACGACATCATCGACGGTTTTCACCTGGCCTTGGGACCTGGAGGACTGCGAGCCCTCCAACACCAAGGCGCGACTCGACTCTGTGCAGCGGTAGCTTCGGCGGCCGCTGCAGAGAAGCTCAACATGGCCGGGGACATCACAATCCTCGGAGAGAAGTGCTCGACGATGTGTGTTGGCCCGCAGGTGGTCTTCATGACTGCCTTGCGGCTCAAACTGTTTGTAAGCAACGACGACCTGGCTGCTGCACTCGCCCCCTTCGGACGAGTGCTAAGCGTGACAAGACATGACCCGAAAAATGACTAGGCTTCGTTCAAGTTGGACGACGTTTCGTTGCCGCTCTCGCCCTTCGGCCATAGCGACAGCGTCACAGAGGACAGCGCGGAGAAACAACCGGACACACTCGCCCCTCCAGAAGCCTGCCCCATCATCCAAGAGCAGCAAAAACAGTTTCGACAACCCCACTACCACCGATAGGACGTGGGGCGCCCAGTCGTGTAAGCGCAAAGGCCACCAAGCTGGCCTGCCTGGAGGACCTACTGCTGTTGCATGGGATTGATATTTTGAAGGGTTGTGTCGCCGCATGCCTGCATGTTGGCTTTGGTGTTGCTATGCTCTAGTTGTGCATTATAAAATGTAGTGATGCTGTTGCCTGCCTGCATGGCGCTCGCTGCCACTTTGGATTTGCTCAGAGTGTAGTTTCACACACGCGTTGTGAAGCGATTGTCGTTTTGTGCCGAACTTCGCTCCGCTTCTGCCCCGGACGCCTGCTCACCCTCGGCGCTGCTCGGACCAACTGCCGGCCCGCTCCTCTCTCACCTACTTGCTTTAGTTCTGCTCTAACCTTTCCCTCATAATGGGTTCCAAAACCGCACTGCTCGTGCTTGCTTAAAAGCTATCACAATGTAAACAAACCGCCACCTGCTCGCTAGCTGTTTTTTTCCTGTGCATTCTCTCTTCATTCTTCTACCTCTCCCCAGCATAACAATGCACAAACTGCCCGAAACAAAACCTCGCCCACATGTAGGGGTTGTGTCTGCAAACACCCACCTACACGCTTGGTTCTTTGCTGCACCCCGCACTTTCTTTCTTGCTTCGCTGTTGTTCTGTTGTGTGTAGGAGCAGAATGACCAGGCCTAGCGCAACCTCACACACCGCCACAATGGCAAGCGACAGGGCTCCAGTCGCCAGGCGGCGCAAAAGCGGAATTCCGGTGCCCCCACTGCGGACACCTGAAACTCCAACCACTCCGCCACCAAATGAGGGGCACCAACCCCGCAGAGATGGATATTCACTGTTTATCTCTTTTCCAGCCCCTCACGTCTTCAGGTGCACAGAGACGGGCTGCACGTCAGCCTTATCTGCTGCTGCATGGACGAACAGGCATCAGTCACTGCAGAGGCACCTCGAGGGAGACCACGGCATGCGAATTCGCCGTACGGTCAACCTCTGTGCCCTGTGTGGGGATACGCTAGGTGCAAAGCCCACAACGCACCCTTGCCTGGCCAATGGCAGGGCCACCGCAGCTCCCACACAGCAACGGTTCCAGTGCACTGACTGCCCGTCATCCTTCCCTTCCAGGAAGGGCCTGCACAATCACACGCTTTGGCACAAGAAAGAGGAGGCCAAGCGACAGCGTGCAGCCAGCTCCCAGCAAAGCACCACCCCAGGAGATGACGAGGGGCAGAATGAGGGGCAGCCGCCAACACAAGCCACACCGGCATCAGGCGGCGCTGCGAGCCGGCAGAACACCCAAGCTCCCAGCAGCCCAGAATGTGGCGACGGAGAGGAGAGCAGACAGCGCACCCCCCCGTCTAACGAATACCCCTTTCCCGCAGGCTAGCGGGCGCTCAACTCCTAGCCAGTCGGACCAGTCTGCCACACCCTCACGCCTGTTCTCGCAGGATGGCCCCAGCCAGGGAGGGAGTCCGCAGGCTGACGACGATGCAGGAGGAGAGGAGGGCGATGAAGCTGTGCCAGCAGCCGCGCTAATCGATGAGAGCTCTGTGATGGCCGAGCACACCAAAAAGCTGCAGCACGTGCTAAAGCTGGCACCAAATGCAGAGGCCTGGGACCAGTTCCTGGAGATCCTTGACGACGCAATGACCACAGTGGCAAGCACAGTCAACCTGCCCACCCCAGGGGAGGGAAGACCCCGGCGCGAGGTCAACGGAGCCAATGCCCAGCAGATCCAGACGCTGTACCGACGCAACCGTCGCCGAGCAGTCCATCTCATCGCTGAGGACCCCTCCCAAATATGTTCCATCCCACCAGAGGAGTTGGAGGCGCACTTCTCCGCAGTGTGGGGGCACAAAGAGGCAGAACAAAGCTACTCACACAGGGACTGCCCGCCCCCGGGGAGATGGATCTGACCCCACTCACAGGAACTGAAGTAGCGGCAAAACTCCGCCGCTGTGAGAACACTGCCCCCGGCGGCGACTGATTTACCTACCAAAATTGGAAGTCCGTCGACCCTGAAGGTTGCTTCCTCGCAGCAGTCTTCAATGTCTGCTTGCAGCACCGCCGGGTTCCCGACTCCTTGAATGTGTCCGTAGCCCACAATGCCCTCGTTGAAGCGGTTCGAGGTGCAGGGGCTGGAGATGCCTTCACCAGTATTGTGCAGCATTTGTACGAGGGCAACTCCATCGCCATCATTAGGGAAGGAGAAATAATGAAGCCGGACGCGTCCAACACAGATTAGAAAGTTGATTTACGTTACTGCTTCTCGGAATTGTGGCCAAGACCGGTTTTGTTCGGCCTCCAGGCTATGAATGGCACCATGCCCCGGACAATGGTAGTCGCGATTTTAGACCCGCAACGACAGCGCGAACTCCTGTGCACAGCAGGGCCCGCGCCGCGATTACTTGACCCAAGCCGAGCGCAAGTGTGCTTTCACGCATAGCGCGCCTGCCGTGAGGCAAGCGCGCTATGCAGCATGGACTTTCGTGCCCCCCCACCGAAGGCCCATTGCTTCGACTTGGAAGCCCCGGCCAATGCCACAATCCACGAGCTTATAACCAGAATTGAGGCTACTGTAGGCCACCGTGGCCTGAAGACCCTGCAGCACCAGGGCGGAATGAAGTCCTGAATTGTTGTCGCCACCCCAAGGGCGGCCGCAAAGCTGAACGAGCTGGGAGAAGTTACGATCCGAGGGAAGAAGACGCGGCGGAGTGTGTTGGGCCTCAGGTGGTGTATATCACTGTTCTGAGGCTGAAACCATTCATCGGCAACGTCGACCTGGGCGTGGCCCTGGCCCCCTGCGGGAGGGTGCTGGGCATCAGCCTGCCCACTTTCAAAGGGTTGACGCACGTGGAGTCGGGTCACCGCCTCGTCCGCATGGAGATGGTGCGTCCGGTGCCAAATTTCCCAAGTGTTTGAGGTGCGAGGGTGCAGGGTGAATACCGCGGAGTGAAACGCGTGTGCTCGCGCTGCGACCAGCAAGGGCACAATGGAAAAGAGTGTGTGACACCCTGGTGTGCCCGCTGTCAGAGTTTCGGCCACGACACTGACACCTGCAGCGAGCCATGCCGACGATGCAGCGGAAATCACGCCACAGCGGACTGAGGGAGGCCGCGCTGCTACGTGGTCGCCGTTGAGGACTTGCCCGCACTGCCCGGGTGCCGAGTGGAGCAGCTGCCAGTGCATCACACGGCGGAGAACCGCCCCCGTGCCGCCGAAACCACCGGACGAAGCGGCAGAGGAAAACACCCATCTCAACAACACCGAGGCGTTGCCGGAGCTGGAGAGCAACTCGGAGGCGTCGTTTTTTGACATTTCCTCCTTGCTGTCCCCCTTCTGCTCCAGCAACGGCGGCAGAGACAGTGGCTCGGAGAACACCACGCCTGAGCCTGCTTTCGAGACTCAGAAGCAAAAGCTGGAGGCTACTACGACTGCCGGAAGCTCGACCAGCAACGAAAACAACACCACGACGAGCGACGACCCCGACGGTGCCACTCCACGCTCCCCACTGGGACGCGGAGGCAGACGCAGGCATGCCAAGCCCTCAAAGCCAGCAGCGGCACCTGGTACGAGCGCCTCGGGGAAACCTGCGGCTACGCCCGCCAACGTCCCTCAAACGACGACCAAGACGAGCCCCAGGAAACAGCCTGCCGCCGCCCCTGATCGCCTTGCCGACACCGCAGACGCCATGGACCAGACAAGCAACGCCCACCTCGACCCCACGAAACAAGGCCTGCCGTCGTCTTCAGACTTGGACGAAGCTGGTGAGGCCGTCAAAAAGCTTTGTGTCCTCAAGCAAAACCGCTAAGTGTGTTGTTTATTGTTTATTTTCCGCTCGATGAAGATAATGTCAACGATAAGTAGCGCATTAATTATTCTAATGCTTGTGTATCTTCTTTCTTTGAATGCCCAGGGCTTTCGAAGCGTGGACAAGCAAAGAGAGATCATGTACTTCGCAAGGGCGCAAAACGTGGACGTTTCGTTTCTTCAAGAGTGTAATTTTCCTTTGCCACTTGATGTTTCCTTGTTTCGCGAGCGCTTTTCAGTTGATGCTTTTTTCTCGCTTTCTAACTCGGTTTCATGTGGCGTAGGTGTTGTATTTTTGCGTGCCGAACTTCAGCGGAAAGCGCATGTTATCCTTGGTTTGGACGGCCGCATTATCGCGGTCGAGTTTTTGCTTGGTTCGCAGCGCGTGCGCGCTGTTACCATGTATGCGCCTGCGCAGCGCAACCTGTTGTCTGACTTCTTTAGTTCGCTTGATGTTTATTTACTTGATTCTTATCCTTCGGTTTTGGTCGGGGACTTCAACTGTAATGTTCACGGGCTTGGGCAAGGCAGGCCATACCGAGGTGCGCGCGCATTGAGCGAGCTCGTGGGGCAGTTTCGGTTGCGGGACGCACGGGTGCACCTGCACGGCAACGAATTTGCGGCCACCTGGTCAAGGGGGCGATCGGGCAGCAGACTTGACAAGTTCTTCCTGCCGCCTGAGCTAATCAGGTGTCTGGAGAGCTGTCAAGTACTCGTTTTTCCTGATGACGCACCGCGCATCTCTGACCATGCGCCTGTGTCAGTCAGGCTTCGATGCGCGGAGTTGGGCCCTCGCCAGGACTTGTGGCGCATGGACCCGTGCATGTTAACTGACCCTGCGAGCGTGGTTGGCCTTAAAAGCGCGTTGGCGGCCGAGGTGCAAGAGGAGCGTGAATGGGATGCGCTGAAGAGGCGCTTTCGCGAGGTGTTGGTGAGGGCAGGGCGCGAGCGCAAGGCTCGCATTACCTGCGAGCTGAACGACTCGCTCCGCAGGCTGCGCATCATTCAGGCCGTGGAGACAACAATCTTCAGGATGTGCGACTACATAGCGCTCCTCAAGGTGCGCTACGATCGCATCTTGCTGCAGTCGTCGTGCGCTGATAGCCGCGCTCTCGCTCTGGGCAGGCCAATCGCCGATCCCGCTGTGCTTCGGCACATTAGGGCAGGCGCGATTGACGAGGAGGGGCCAGCGCGCGCACCTCAGGTTACGCTGCCAGACGGGGGTGTCAGCTCCGACGCGGACGACATTCGCATGGTGTTTACAAACCATTTTGCGCGGTTGTTTACGTCGGAGCGGGACGGCGACGAGGCGGCCTCCCAGAGGCGGTGCGAGCCTTTTGTCGGGCCTTGATTTTGATTGATTGTGGGGTTTAACGCGCCGACGCAACGCAGGCGATGAGGCGCGCAGTAGTGGAGGGCTCCGGATTAATTTTGACCACCTGGGGATCTTTAACGTGCACCGCTTTTGTCGGGCCTTGCCGCTAGTGCCAGAGCACTTGGCAGAGCGGCTGACCACGCAGGCCACGTGCGAGGAGGTTTGGGAAGTTCTGTGGGGGATGAATAATGCCTTGACCCCAGGGCCAGATGGCATCCCTTTATCTTTCTATAAAGACCTGTTCCTACTGCTCAAAGCACCGCTTCTGGGGTTGGTGAATGGGTTTCTGGAAAATGGTCACAGGCCTGGCTCGTTTACCGTGGGCCGGGTCTTCCTAATTTTGAAACCAGGTGGAGACCCTGGGGAACCGAGCGCGTATCGGCCCATCACGCTGCTCAACGCCGACTACAAGCTGGTGGCATCGCTGTTGGCGAAGCGCGTCAGCGCCACCCTTCCGCACGTCATCAGCTTGTACCAGGCTTGTAGTGTTCCGGGCAGGTCATGGTTTTCAGCCCTCTCCCTGACTAGACACTTGTTTACATACGCGACACGCACGGGCATAGCCGGCTGTTTCGTCTCGATCGACCAGGCAAAAGCCTTTGATCGGGTCGAGCACCGGTATATGTTCGCGGCGCTAGGCTGCTTCGGCTTCCCACGGGTTTTCGTGGAGAGGCTGGCAGCCCTTTACACGAATTTGACTTCCACCCTTATTGTCAATAACGTCCTCAGCGACTCGTTAGCCGTCACTCGCGGCATAAGGCACGGCTGTCCGCTCTCGCCCATGCTGTTCGCGATATGTATCGACCCGCTGCTTAGGCGCGTGGCAGATTCCGTCGCGATCAGGGGGTTCCCACTACCCGGCCAGGGTCAGGTGAAAGTCTCCGCCTATGCGGACGACGTGTCCCTGTTCTTGCGGGACGAAGACAGCTACGCAGCGTTCCTATGGCTGTTTTGTTTGTACAGCGAGCTGTTGGGTGCGCAATTGAACAGGGGCAAGAGTAAGGCGTTGCGCTTCGGCGCGTTCACGTCAGACCTGGCCGGAGACGTGGAGTGGGTGGCTGCGGTAAAAGTGTTGGGCATCACTTTCCACGCGTCCGGGGAAGTCGCGGACGAGTGCTGGCGCGAGCTGCTGGGAAAGGCGGAAGTTCGGCTAGAGGTTGCGTCGCACTTTCGGCTCTCGTTGGCAGAGCAGAGCTTCATCATCAAGTCGTGCGTGGCTGCCGGCTTCGTGTACGTAGCTCGCGTGGCACGCCCGCCAACGAGGGGGACGAGGAGGCTAGGCTCCCTGCTAAGCTCGTTTTTCTGGGCGGGCAAAACAGAGCAGATCAAACAGAGCAGGAGTGGAATTTTTGCTCTTATCGCGATGTTTCCTTGTTTAAGGAGCGCTTTTCAGTTGATGCTTTCTTTACGTCATCAGATTCAGTTGCTTCGGTTGTTAGCGTCATGTTTTTGCACTCGAGCATGCGCACATGAGCTCATTGTATCTTTGGTTTTGACGGCCGCACTTTGGCTGTTGATTTTTATCTGTTTTCACTCCACGTTCACGTAGTTGTGTACGCGCCTGCGCAGCGCAACCTTTCAGTTAGTTTCTTTAGTTCACTTATGGACAACACTTGCGTGACATGAATAAGTCTGGTGTCTTGTACTCGGTGCAGGAGATTCGGTTCCGGGCCAGCCTGGCGTCTCAGGCTTCCCTGGAGAGCCTGATCTGGTGAAGAGAAGTCTGCGCCAGCCCGGGCAAGGGTCTCAGCGACCGCTGGGGCCTTCGTCAGGCATGCCTTCGCCCTTCATCGGACACCCTAGGCATGCCTCTGCCCAGGAGTCACGCCTTCGACTTGAAACTCCCCACGGGCTGCACTGGAGATGATATCATCGACAGCGGGGCTCGCCATTTCACACTTCAAGAAATCTATGTGGGCGCAAAGAACTACCAAGTAATACTAAACACCCCATTCGCTGTCACTACCTCGTTGCAGTTCAAGGACATTCGGCTGGGAGACCAGCTTGTTCCCCTCGTTCCTTTTGGCCCCGCAACTACGAACGTCACCTGCTTGTTCTTTCCTGCCTCAATCACGAACGACACCCTGATCTGAGCCCTTCTACCTGTACGGCCAAGTTGGTGAAGTCCGAAATGGCACAATCAAGGGGCAGCCCTCTGTTCTCAGTGGCACCAGATACACCCAGATACGCATGAAGGAAGACACCCCAGTGCCCAACTACATTCATGTGGGTGGACACCGGGCTGTGTTCAACTACCCTGGGGTTCGTAGTGCGTGCCGCCGCTGCGGAGAAGAGGGTCACATCTCTTCAGAGTGCTCCGCTTCCTTCGGTGAGTGCTGTGGCTTTACGCTCATGAAACTACACCTTGTCTGTTGCCATGTCAACGCTGTGGGCAGAGCCGCACGCCACTACAACCTGCAAGGCGCCTCGCCTGTACAGCTGGGTGGCGGGTGGCTCTCAGGCTGCCGGGCAGGCATCAGCGGAACTTGACCACGAGTCCCCCCACCACCTAAACAAGCAGGAACGAGTGAAGTCGGCAACGGACACCACCAAAGGCGACTCCCCCAGTTCGACCTCGCCACAGGCAAACGCCAGCAGCGAGGACAACCCAGCCCCAAGAACAAACATGTCCAACAGCCAAGACAAGTCTCTTAATGCACAGCATCAGCCGAAGAATGATATCCAGAACCAGCAGACCACCACAGCTCACAAGGAACTTAATGAACTGAAAGAAGGAACAGCCCCCGGCTCACCTGATTGGCCCAGCTGGGAGGGGGTCGACGACGAACTGCACCTCAGCGAGGACTCAGATATGGAAACAACGGCAACCAGCAAAGCAAAACAGACCCGATCCAGCGATGACACCTCGATAACACCAACTTTGGAAAAAAGAAGACACCACAACAGTCACCCAAGAAAAGCCCTCCACAACATGGAAGGTAACCACAGAGCCAACACCCAGACAGAACAATATGTGGACGTAAAGTGCAGTGCTACATGTGTGTGTGCATGGGTGTGAGTGGCATTACCGCAACAGATCATACCACACGACTAACCCGACTGAAGACTCTACCACAAACACCGTGTGGTGCTGTGCTAACCATCTGTGTGGGTGTGAGGACTTTCCGAGACTCATCAGGCCACAAGACCAGCTGGACCAAGCACTTCACCACAAGCACAGAGGCCACAACAAGCGTGAGCGACCAATTCCTTTGCCCACACTCGATCCAATGCTATCCCAGGAGTGGTGCATTAGGAAGGTTAGAACACAGTGTTTGCAAAACACCTCAGACCATAAGATTCTTGCGGGGACAGTGTGTGTTTTGGTTGCTGGTGCTTTGATGTGTAGTAATGGCTACAGCTGTGCTGGGCAGTGCTCGTGTTGTTGGGGGTGGTGGAAGGTATGCATGCATTGCCTGTGCTGCCCGACTATAGCACATGCAGAGGTGTGTACACAGTCTTTGCTTCGTATGGGACAAACAGTTGGCACTAGTGCAGCATGGACTTAGTCGTTCTCACGTACAGGAATGGGCAGATATTGGTGGGTTAGATTACCACTTCTCATGCTTAAGGTCCAACCCTCAATGTACAAGGGTTCCGGAACACCAACAAGCCGAGGGAGGTTGTTCATTTCTTGTGCAGAACAGCGTAGACATTGCCTTCCTTCAGGAAGCTAATTTCTACACTGCACATGATGCCCAGACGTTTCATACAACCTTTGGTATTCCATCCTATTTTTCATTAGCCTCGCCTCAGTCGTGTGGAGTCTGGGTGCTGTGTTTGCACCCAAGCGCGTGGAGAGCAGGGTTCACCTCCACGGACAGTGAAGGCAGGCTCTGTGCGTTTAACTTCAACAAGGGAGGCACGCGTTTTAGAATAGTGAATATTTGTGCACTGGCCAAATATTTGTGCACTGGCCAATAGACAGCAATAGGAATGTTAGGGGTCCCGGCCAAGGCAGACCAATTCGGAATGCTGCTGAGTTGGGGCACCTGGTCAGGGACTTCCAGTTGGTGTATTATGCGTGGGTCCTAAAGCATAGAGACGAGTTCCAGGCTACCTGGCGCCGGGGCAGCTCGGAGAGCCGGTTAGACCACTTTTATAAAACTCGCGATCTGGTGGTGGCAGTGGCGGGCATAGATGTGGTCATGTTCCCAGACAATGCCCCCAATGTGTCCGACCACAAGGCAGTACTACTGGCCTTCCGCACAGCGGATGGCCGATACGATGGCACAGGCACTGGAAAATGGACACCAGAATCTTTCAAGATGAGACGGCTAGACGGGTACTCCAAAGAAAGGCGAAGTGGGGTTGGCCAAAAGGGTGCGTCCCTTCTCGGATGTGCTTAAAGGAGCATGCAGGCGCCTGGCTCAGCGAGCTGGCAAGACACTAAGAGAAAGACTCACCCAAGAGCTCAATGACACTTTGGCCCGCATTAGACTGGACAAAAGGGGAGGGCAGTTGTCACCAGTGATGGACGAATACCTAAGTGTCTTAAGAGAAAGGTACCAGTTACAACTACGTCGGTTAGTGTCGCCGGGCATGGCCTTCAACTACAATGGGCCTTGCAATGGCAGTAGCACAATTAAAAGGTATTTGGACGCAAGCAAATCCACTCTAAGTGTAACAAAGGTGCAGAAAGCCCCAAGGATCACCTCTGACCAACCTAACGATATCAAGGTTGCTTCCCTAGAGGCATTTTCGAACCTCTGCAAGATAGTGTTCGAAGGGATTTTAAGGAGCTTGGGGGTCATCTCCCACAAGTCGACCCTGAGGTAGGGGACTCCATAAGAAACGACTAATGAAGAACTATACGAGGTAGTAAGAAATATGAAGACGGGGTCGGCACCCGGGCCTGATGGGCTGCCGACTGAGTTTTATAAAGCGTGTTGGCTGGAGCTAGGCGATACATTGGTTCGGGTAGTCAGTGAGATGCTAGCAACTAAGAAGGTCCCAGCATCCTTAAAAACAAGGATGCCTGATACTCCTCCTTGAAGAAGGGAAAGACGCAACCCTCCCGAGCTCGTATCGACCCATTACTGTCGTAAATGCCATCCATAAAACTTTTATACTCCTACTAGTGTCCAGACTGACATGGCTCTGGCCCAACAGCAAACCAGTTCGGTGCCAGGCAGAAACATATTCAGCGCAGTGACCTTACAAGAGACATTTCCCAGTACACGAACCATACACACAATACAGGACTGTTTCTATCACTAGAGCAACAGAACGCATTTGATCGTGTCTCTCATGAGACCTGTATGCGACTCTAGAAGCGTATGGGTTCCCGACAGGATTCATAACCCTACTTAGAGCAGTTTACCAGGATATAAGTAGCGGACCAATCAATGGCCTAATCCAAGGCAATATTAACGTAAAACGAGGAGTCAGACATGGGTGTCCCTTATCCGCAATGCTCTTTGTCTTGTGCATTGCCCTTTGTAAGACGAGTAGCTGGTAACCCCTCCCATCCCAGAGATATGCTCTGCGAGTGTATGTGTTTATGCTGATGACGTCAGTGTTTGTTAGGAACACAGAAAGTGTAGCATGGGTCATTAAGGACTTTGACAGGTATGCCCTACTTTCAGGGGCAAAGTTGAACATTGCGAAGAGTGCGGTTCTCCCAGTGGGAACTAAAGATGTGAAATTTTCACCCAATTTTTGTGTTGCCTCAAAAGCTCAGCGTCTCGGGTTGCAGTTTAACCGAATGGGTATTGAAACAGAGCTGTTCCGAGACATAGTGGACGAAGTGAAAATGAAATTGCCCGTGCCAAATCGTACCAATTTTCACTAAATGATAAAGTATTTAATGAAATGTATCTTGCTGCCTAAGTTCTTGTACGCTGCCCGTCCGACAACTCCGCAGGGCCAGATAACACAGACGCCAACCAGGTTGGTCTTCGGGTTTTTCTGGGGGGGATGGAACTGAAAGGTTAGCTAGAGATGCAGTGAGGCTCCCGTAGTGTCTTGGGGGCATGGGCATTCATTCCGCGCATAGAGACTATGGGGAAGCTGCTGGCACTAAATGCTTTGCTAAACATCATGGAGGACGTTGACCCCAGAGCGGGTGCTAGCTCTTTACTTCCTCAGTCTGTCGAGGCGATTGCTGGCCCCGCACCTAACAGGTAACCTTTACCCAAATGTGGGCGTTATACCCCCGGTGTACAAAGGCACTAAGGGTTGTACCAAGAACTGCTGAGTGTAGATCCCACAGTGGATGTTAAAGGAACCCAGCCGTCAAGGCTGTCTGTTGGTAGTCCACAAAAAGGCTCACAGAGTCGAGCCACTCGATTTTCCGTGGCGAGCCCTTACATTTCTGCATCTCCCGGAGACCGCGTGGACGTTCAGTGGCAGCGAGGGTGGACAATCCTCCCAACCAAAGTCTGCCTGCAGAGGTGGGGCGTAACGGCCGACGCTGCTTGCTCAAAATGTGGGTGACAAGAGATGATAGAGCATGCCGTAGCCAGCTGTGGGGTGGCCAAGGCCTTCTGGAGGCTGGTGCACAGGGCAGCACTGGGGTTGTGGGTGGTGCAGTATTACACACGAAACACGTGCCCCCGGGATGCTTTTGGAAGGCTCTGCGTAGTGGTAGGAGAGTGTTTCATGGAGAAACCGCTGCAAAGCAGTTGCACAGGACGGGCGGCTACGGCTTCAGCCCGTTACGTCATTTTCGACAGGAGCTCAGATTGGTTCTGTCAGGCCAGCTATTTTGGCTGGGGGAGGCCGCCTGGATCGCCACCGGGATCGCCTTGGCTGCCTGGAGGACGTGCTGTTGTTGAATGGGCATGCTATTTTGAAGGATTGTGCCTCCGCATGTTTGCATGGCTTTTAGAGCTGCTTGATTTCTTTTTGCCTGCATAAGCTATGTTGAAGTTCTGTGTTGCCGTATGGTTTCTTTTTGAGCTGCTCTCTTCATTTCTTTTTGCCTGCCCGAGTTATTATGAAGTTCTGTGCCGCCGCATGCTTGCATGGTTTTGTTGAGTTGCTCCTTTGATTTGTTTTTGCCTTTCTGAAGTGTTTTGCTCCCGCGTACCTGCATGGCTGTCATGCGTTTTCCTCCTGCTTGGCTTCTATCTTTAACTTTCGTGCCTCTGTTCTGAACGGGCTCACATGCCTTCAGCTTATCTGCTGGCAGGTATGTAGTGGCTCTTCTCAACAGCGGCACTGGTGCAAGCTCTCCTGTCTTGCCCCTTTCTGTATTTGTTTAAATTGCTTGCTGTTTTCACCCCCATGCCTCCCTTCCACTAATAGTCTGCTCTGCCCTGCAGATTGCCTATAGCTTTGAACCTGGCTTGCTCCTGTATTTCCGTGTTCAGTTTGCTTTGTTCGTTTTCTTTTCGTTGTTAGTTTTACCCCCTACTTTCTAACTACCCAAAACCCTGCCTGCTGCTGATGTCATAATGCACCACTAGCAGTAACTAACCCCCTTTCCCCCATTTTTTTATTTTTTAAATTTCCAACATGAGGTCGAACCACCACTCTTTAGCATTGCTGCAGGTGCTGGCTGGGTACAACCCATGCCTGGGGCAATGATAGAGCTTGGAATGTCCAGGATAGCCCTTAACCCAGCCCCAGACCTGCTGGCCTGCCTGCCATGATCATGACCACGGTATGCGAATTCGCCGTACAGTCAACCAGTGCCAGCTGTGTGGGGAAACGCTTGGATACAGACCGACGTCGCATCGCTGCCTGGCGAACGGACGGGCAGCCGCAGCACCCACCCAGCAGCGCCACCAGTGCACGAAATGCCAGCACTCCTTCACGACAAAGAAGGGGCTGCACAACCATCTGATGTGGCACACCAAAGAAGAGGCAAAGGCAGCAAGGGAAGCCGCCACCCAGCAGCCAAGCTCCCCGACGCACAGCCGGCCAACCACCTCCACACCATTGGTACCCCGCACTGCGGAACCAAGAGCAGAGACCCCTGCCAGGGACACCACGGTCAGCAGGGAACCAGCGCCATCTGACCAAGTTCAAATGGCGACACCCGAAGCGACCAACACCAACCAAGACATCAGCGGCACCACCAGCCAAGAGACCAACCTTGACTCCTTTGGCGGTGATGTACCTGCGGCCAGCTCCCAAGTTGCCGAGGACGGCCCTGAAAACAACATGCAAGAGGGACCAGAAACCTCCCCAGCACGCGAGGTAATCAACGACAAACGTGTTCTCGCAGACCAGACAAGACGACTCCGCCAGCTAAGAATGGGGCCCGCATCCCCAGAGGCCTGGGACCAGTTCACCAGCATCCTGAGTGACGCCATTGACGTTGCAGCCCGGACAGTCAAACTTCCTGAGGCTGCAGCTGAGGGGGGCTCTCGTCGTGAGGAGAACGCGGAAAACCCAAAGCAGATCCAGGCCCTGTACTGGAGGAACCGGCGGCGTGCAGTGCGGTTGATCGTGGAGGGGCCCTCTTCCCTCTGCCCGATACCCATCTCCACAGTGGAGGCACACTTCACAGCGACAAGGGCAGCCAGAGAGGCAGACACCAGCATCTTCCGTCACCGAAGCCAGGCCTCAAGTGAGGTAAGCCTTGCCGCCTTCACTGCAGATGAGGTCCTGGCACGCCTCCAAAAATGTGAAAACACGGCACCCGGGACCGACCGCCTGACTTACCAACACTGGCGGACGGTCGACCCCGAGGGAGCTATCCTGGCTGCCGTATTCAACTTGTGCCTGCACCACCGCTGGGTTCCAGGCACCTGGAGCTCCTCCAGAACAGTCCTGATCCACAAGGGCAAAAGGAGGATGCAGGCAACTGGCGGCCTATCGCACTAGGCTACACGATAGCCAAGCTATACGCTGGCTGTCAGGCTGCAAGCATGCAGCAATGGTTGTGTGATGAGGAAATCCTATGCCACTGCCAAAAGGGCTTCCTCCCCCATGAAAGACACCTGCGTCGCGTTTCGCATCTTTCTCTATTACAGTGTTAAATGTTTCTTCTTCGATAGACTGTCTGCTGCAGGCTACACACGTCAACGTGTCACGTTCTGCTGCTTTTCGGCGCTGTGGTGTGTTTTTGCAGAGGGTTTTCTTAAATTGTTCATAAACAGTAAAATGGCATCCGAAACAACTGTGTGCGTGTACTCTGAAGCGTCCTAGCAGCGCGCAAAGCACCAAAACAAAGCTCAGTAAACATAACATGACTGCCACAGTCATTGCATGCAAAATGCTGCGCTGCATCCTATACTTGAAAACACTCTCACACTCACTCACTTACTGCAAAGCCACGTAAGTGCGAGAACACGGCACCAGGAAGTGACCGCCTAAGGAAGTGACCGCCTAAGCCTGGATGACGCCCTGCGCCCGCTGATCAAATAGACACTGTACCTCCCGGGGAATGCCTCCAATGACTACCTCTATGGAAGTGCAGTGGCCGGTGCGGTGGGCGTACCCATGGCTGCGGAACTCAGTGACGCATGCCGTGTGGATGGCGCATTTAAGCTGCTCAGCTCTGCCGATGCTGTGGTGCGCGACATGACGCTGAGGGCAGTAACCCAGGTCATCACGAAAGACTGAGACGGCCGGCCCGCGCTGAAGACATAGAGGCATACCTCGCAGGCGAGACGGAGGGGGACTTTCGTGCCACAGCCACCCAGCTCCAATCAGTATGGACTGAGGCACGGAAGGCCTCTAGACGTCTCGGCATCACATGGGAACGAACAGGGTGGGGCCCGCATCTCATGTGGGGCAACACACTGGCACCCAAAGAGCGGACGAAAGTGTTGCACACAAGGATGGCCGCTGCGCGTGACAGGTCCCTACAAGAAAAACCCAGCGAGGGCAAAGCAATGGAATGTGTGGCCACTGATGCAAGCAGCTCGCACTTCATGAGATCTGGGCGCTACACCGGGTTTGCTGACTGGCAGTTTGTGCATCCTGTGCGCGTGAACCTTGTTCCCCTTAACGGACCACGGCCGTGGGTGCCTGGCTCCTCGGACCAGCGGTGCAGGGTATGTGGCTACCAACAAGAAACACTGCCACATGTCCTGTGCAACTGTCTTCTTCCAGCAGCAAATGCTGCTCCGCTTGATGATGCATTCTTTAAACACATACCTAGTAACACTTCTTCATTAAAATGTCTTGGTGTAACCCTACACAGCATCTCTCATCTAGATGCTTACTGAGATATTGGAACAATGCATAATGCAAAAAAAGAGAAGTTGTTTAACCTTTAAAATGCCCTCTTTGCTTTTATTGTTTTGAGAGCGAAAAGGGAGCTTCTCGACGCACTACCTCCAGGCCGGTGCTAATGTGGTAACAAAATTGTATGCTGGTTTTTACCATGGGACTGGCTTAAAAGACGCATGTGGAAGTGTTGACCAAAGCACAATAACGCTAAACAAGAATTATGCCAGTATCAAGTTTCCTACATTGGAGATGACAAGATGTGGCACATGCAGCACAGCACATCTGGCAACACCAGGCACATGCCTCCCATGAGTCTATTTGTTCATATCGCATATGATCAGATGCCTAAGTGAAGGTTACATGCCATCAGGAACCACCCTGCCCTTGGTACCGTACAGACGAGAAATGCCAGCTGTGGTAAATATCGAAGCATCCACCTTTCATGTAAGAAGTACACTTTTTTACAGAAGTATATGTTGCAGTACTCTGAACCATCCAGTGAATGGAACAAGAAAAAGACACAACCACTGGTGCCGTATTTATTCCCGGCCCAGTTTTTTACACAGTAGCTTCCCAACAGAGTTTGTTTACACATTGCAAATGTACTAAGTATTGCTGCATGTACAGAACCATTATTCTCTCAATTTTGAAGTACTGCGAGCACAAGGGTCATTTTGTTTCTGCAAGTAAGAAATGAGTTGCGACTCATGAGCTCGAAAGAGCGCCATGGGAAGCCCCATTCTATGGTGGAAGTATCTGGCACCCTCTCGGAAGTCATGAGGAAATAAAATGAAAGCTGGACTGGGCATATCTCCAGTAAGAGATATCTCCAAGAGATGACTTTTGCAAAGGCCGATAAGCAGACTAGCGCTACATTATGCTGAACTGCAGAACGTTTTCAGTCTAGGCTTTCTTTTCACTTTCTGATTCGACTTGTTTGGGTGCCTGATGATGATGTTAGGTTTTCTTGGCGCAAGGGCATCAAGGCCAAAGAGCGCCAGTACTATGGTGAGGATTATTGAAGTACGAATATAAAGTGCAAAATAATTTGTTAAAAAAACAATTGGGGTATACGGCCAAGTAAAAATAATTGTCACTATGACAGGAATTTTCTACATGCACCCCTTGCCACCGTCTTTGCGGTAGCAGTGAGAGTCCCTACCGGGTTCTAGCGTGCGATGGTGGCTGGGCTCACAGGTGATATGACACATACCTAAAAAAATCTACGTCTGAGAGGTACTTAAAAACACGATTAACCGAGAAAAGTGGCTCATCTGATAAAAACAGCAATGTGTGTTGAGGGATCATGCATCAATTCTGGAAAATGAAGCTTTCTTTGCAGTTCAAGTAGTTTGCATTCTACCAGTACGCGAATGACTGATAGCAACCCTCCACACCTCAAGCAGCGTGGCTGTTTGTTCCTTTCAATAGGTACGCATGTGTAGCATGGGTATGGCCTATAACAAGTCTACAGAGAGTAACCTCTGTGATCCTGTCCCATTTCTCAGGGATCGATCTACCTAACTTGGGTTTTACCATGTGCAATTTGTTTGCTGTTTGCCCATTCCAATCTTCCTGCCATTGGTCGCGCAGCCTCTTACCTACGTCCGCTTTAAAATCCCTGTACGGGACGCTTTGAATATCTAGGTCACTCCGAAGAGCTGCAGTTACAGCATTCCTGTCTGCTAGCTCATTTCCGGCTATGCCGCAGCGACCTGGGACCCAGCAGACTGTGATTTCAAGTTTTCGTTTGTGGGCTGAGCACAGTAGTTTTAGCAACTGATTAAAGACTGGATTTTTTTGTAACTTTCCTGACGCTAAAGCCTGCACAGCACTTTGAGAATCAGTGAATATCACTGACTTTTGGACATTGTTCTCAATAATATATTCTACAGCCAATACAACGCCGTGTGTTTCAGCAGTGAATATAGATGTGACTTAAGGCATAGTCTTTGATGTGAAAAAGTTTGGACCATGTGCAGCACATGGTACTGCACCAGCTGACTTGGAAGAATGTGAGTAGAACTCAGATGCTCTGTACTTGTTCTGCAAAAAGCAAAAAATGCTGCATACAGTGGAATCTCGATGATACGATTCGGGATGATACGAATTTCTGAAAAGTCCCGGCAAAATTTCGATGATACGAACGGACCTGCGTAGCTCGGCGGATGATACGAATGACCCGGCGAGGAGCTGACTTCCGAGCGAGGCTTGGCCGGCTCGGGGAGCAAGTGACGGCGCCATACGGGGTGGTACGGGCTGCCCCTTCTGCCTCTTTTTCTCTCCTCTTTGTCGCTCTTTCTCCGGGAACGGGCGGGCTGTTGTAGTGCGAGCGCGCTTGGCCAGCTCTGTGGCGCACAGAGTCTACCGCGGCGCGGCCGGCGCGGCCAAGCCGCTGGGGAGAGAACGCCTTGATGGCCTTGGGCGGCTCGACGTCACCTGACGTCACTCAGTTGCTTGCGTCTCTTTGGTCTTGCGTGGGTGTGGCCGAGGCCGCACCTCCGGAATGCGGGACCTGCTCCTCGTCGTTGCCGCGTGTGCTCACGGACCGGTGGAGATTGTGTTGCGGAGACGTGTTCGAGGGTTTCTCTGCCAGCGGACTTCTCTCAACGAAATCAGCCAGGCTGTCAGCTATGTCGCGCAAAAGGAAAGCCCTTTCATTCAAAGAGAAGCTGGAGATTTTGAACAGAGTCGACAGGGAGCCTAAAAGGAAGCGCAGCGACTTGGCAAAAGAGCTCGGCCTGCCGCTGTCGACGTTGTGCACCATTGTTTGGCAACGGGACGCCATTTTGAAAAACGTGCAGCTCGTCGGCGTGAACGTCAAGCAGGCCAAAACAGCCCAGCATGTCAAGCTCAAAGACATTCTCCTGACGTGGTTCAAGGAAATAACTGCGGCTGGAGTAAACATCGACGGGAAAGTGCTCCGGGAGGAAGCCGACGACGTCGCCCTTTCGCTTGGAATTGAGAACTTTAAGGCCTCCGGCGGGTGGGTTCATCGTTTCAAGCAGCGGCACGGCCTTGTGTACAAAACCGTGTGTGGCGAAGGGAAGAAGGTGGATGACTCGGTGGTGAGCGACTGGATGACCGACACTCTGCCAGCGCTTCTATCCGAGTACGAAGCACGGGAAGTGGTTAACGCAGATGAGGCGGGACTTTTTTTTAATTTGCAACGCAACAAAAGCTTGTGCTTCAGAGGCGAAGCTTGTCAAGGTGGACAAAACAGCAAGCAGCAAGTAACTGTGCTCTTCTGCTGTAACGCCGACGGGTCAGAGAAGCTGAAGCTAACAGTTATCGGGCGGTCGCAAAAGCCGAGATGCTTTAAAAACGCGGGTAGTTTGCCTTGCGTGTACAAGGCGAACAAAAAGGCGTGGATTAACGGCGAATTCTTCAGGGAATTTCTCACGCAGTTGGATCACAAGATGGCGAGTAAAAACAGAAAGGTATTGCTGTTCATTGACCAGTGCTCTGCTCACCCGAAAGAGGTAGTTCTGCCTCATGTGAAAGTGGTATTTTTACCGGCTAATACCACCAGCCGCCTGCAACCACTTGATGCTGGAATCATAAAAAAACATAAAGCATCACTTCAAAGGCATGCTGATGCGACGGTTGCTGGCGAAAATAGAAGAACTTCAGATCAGTCTGCTGGACGCTGTGCACTTCCTTGCCATGTCGTGGGACCGAGTTACTGCGGACACGATCGCAAACTGCTTCCGCAAGTGTGGCTTTTTCAGCCCCGCAATGAATGACAGTGTCTCCAGAGCCAGAAGAGCCACCGGCTATTGAAGAGTGGGACGAGCTCGGCGTGGAATGCTCGTCGCACGATTTCATCACCGTCGACGATGACCTCGCCACTTGCGGTACCCGGACGATCGAAGACATCGTCGACGAGATGCAGGAGGAGCTGGAGCAGCAGTCGGACAGTGACAGCGAGGACTGCGGTGGAAGTGAAGCACCACCATCGACGAGCGAAACACTGCATGCCCTTGACGTGTTGCGGCGTGCAGTGAGCTTTGGCGCCGTGAGTGAGGAGACGAGCGCCAAGTTTTACGCGCTCCAGAAAGGACTGCTCGGCGACATAGAAGTAAAAAAAAGGCAGAAAACCATCACGGATTTCTTCACGCAAAAGTAAGCAAAGAAATAAATGAACTTTTTTTTGTGCTCAATTTTTTGGTCTGTGTTGGTTCATACGAATTCCGGATGATACGAATATTTTTCGCGGTCCCGCGAGATTCATATCATCGAGATTCCACTGTAATTAATTCCTTTGGAGCGGTTCTTTTGTCAATCTTCATAAAAGAGATCACAAGAGATAGTGAAGAGATCCTATGGAGGGACAAAGTCAGCAAAGCTGGTTTTCTGAGCGTCAGTGAAGGATATTCCCAGGACTGTGGCCAGTGCCCTCACCGACAGAAGAAATGGCTCAGCCATGGCAGGTCACTTTTCAAAAAGCTTGATTGCCTGGTTACCTAGAGTGCTGTTCGGGTGTCCGGTCAAGGATGTCACTTTTAGAGCATAATTCAACCCAGTGTACTTCCGCTATTCGGAAAGCGCCTGTAGCCAGACAAAGGCCAAGAAGGCTTTCCGCGCTCAATGCTCACTGGCGTGACTGAGGCTTTGCTTCGCAAAACAAAAACTGCCTTGAAAAAAGCTCACTCAGAACCTTTGCACAAGAAAACACGACCTGAGGTTATACCTTACGCGCACCAAGTCGCGCATATCTAAAGAAGGTCGCCACGAGGTATGAGGTCCCAGTCGTGTTTTCAGCACTGCTTAAACTTGGCACGCTATGCGCACGAACCGACCGTGCAAGGAAACCTCCCAAAACATATGAAAAGATGCATGCTAAACCTTTTGTAAATTGCATTGAAGGTGTTGTGTATCAGATACCGTTGGATTGTGGCAAAGTATACATCGGCCAAACTGGTCGATGTGTGAATGAGCGACTACGAGAGCACGCCCTTTCCATGAAAAATGGGACGGGATCACACTTGCCGTCCCACTGCAAGGAATGTCACTGTGTACCCAATTTTGACAAAACAAAAATTTTGAAACGAAGTCGGGACGTAAAGGCACGTGAAGTAGAAGAAGCCTGCTACATCAAGCGAAAGGGAGATAACTGCGTGAGCATGATATCGATGCTAATCTATGCAAAAGAATGTGCGTTCTTGGATAACTTTCTTGATGCTTGTTGATATGTGCCCTCACCGGATGCCTGTTAAAAAAAATTTTTTTTAATTTTAAACCATGTGTGTGATTACGCCGAAAGTATATATGCATGTCGTCTTTTCAGTAAAAACCAGTTGCGAGTTAGGGCCCGTCCCGTCCTTTTCACCGTCCGTGTCTTTCGCTGCGCTAAATCTTATTTCTGTAATATGAACCAACTCGCCCAGCAACACGTCTTACCAAAAAACACTACCTCTTTCATTATGAGTTTCAAATCCAAAAAAGCATCCTGGCTGCCGAATGGCTCGCGGGCCACTGCCGCCCCAATCGAGCGCCCGTGCAAAGGCCTTAAATTGTCTAGGTGGTGTTGCCACAATGCCCTCACTGACGCGGTTCCTTGTGCAGGGGTTGGGGAGGACAAGTCCACTGCCATCACCATCAAGGAACGGCTGATGTTGTCAGAGCCAGTAAACGTAAAATAAACGCTGATATCCGCCAAGACTGCCCACTCAGTGGTCTGCTGGTCAACCTAGTACTGGACCCATTGGTCTGGGCCGTGCAGGGTGGAGAGCGCCAACACAAGATCCAGGCATATGCAGATGACCTCACCCAGATAGTAACCGTCCGGCCGAACTCCAGACGAGGATCGATGTTGTGGCTATGCTGTCCCCCAATCTGGGGTCGGAGCTCAACCCAAGAAACTGCCGGACCCTTCACATGTCCGGGCAGACTCGTGCAGGAGGCAGGCACACTACGTTCCACGTCAGTACGAAAGAGATTCCCCACAAGGAGACATTGAGAGCCGTGCCTTCCTCAGCCGCCCTGGGGGCTACAGGGCCCTGCTGCACAACACAGCTTGCGTGGACAACGCAATTGCCCTGGGAAAACGCCTCCTGACTGCAATGCGCACACCGTGGCAGAGGCTGGACGCCATCAAGACGTTGCTCTACCTAGCACTGAACTTTGCCATGCAAGTCGAGGCAGTGGGTAAGGAAGAATGGCGCCTCATCGACAACACCCTGCGACCACTCATAAAGCACGCCCTGTACTTCCCTGCACATGCTTCAAACAAATATCTCAATGGAACTGCAGGTGCAGGAACTGCAGGGATATGCAGGACAGCCGTTCTAAGAAGCTCCAAAGAGACCAGCCACTCACTATACTATGTACTACCTCTCTCTGCTTATCGGTACTTCGAAACCCTTGCACGTTGAGGGTTAGGACCTTAACCACTGCTTTCCAGATTCAAACAGAAAACGTATACCTTTGTGGCATGAAAACTCCCAAAATGCAGGGCAGGAAGAAGCAGAATGTGGCACGGAACCTTTTTCGAAAAAGTACCTCCCCTACATTTGAAAACTACACCTACTACAAACGCGTCAAATCACAATCAAGACGCATCAGGCAGTTAGCTGAAAAAAGTCAAAGCTCAAGGGATTCCTAGGGCGCGTCAACTCTTCAGTGACCAAAAGAAGGCATGGAACAGGATATGAGAATTGCTAGGTCAGCAAACCTCCGTTCAACCTTTACTTGACAATGTCAGTAATGCTTTGCAAGATCAAGCAGACGCACTCGGCTCGTACTTTGAATCGTTATCACGTGCAGCTAACCGCTCTAGTAGGATTTCTGAACTTCAAGCACAGGAAAGAAAACCTAGAACTTCGCCGAAAACCATCGTCAAATAAACCACACAACAGTTCTTATTGTGCTGCTGAACCAGTTGCAAATCCAAGGGGGGGGGGGAGGGGGGCGGTGAGGCGATCGCCCCCCCCAAAGCCATTAACAACCCCCCCCCCACCCCCCCCCCGTTACACCCCCATGGACACCAATTTTTCGGCACGTCTAATTTTTTAGACCATGGAGGGGGACGCGAGGGCCATCGCTGTCCGCGGCGAGAGCAAAGCACCCCTTGCTTCTAACTTTTTGTTGGGTGTATAGTAAGGACGCGTGCCCTCGGCTGTGATTTGCCTTGCGCTAGCGAGCTCAAAGGGTGTGGAGAGCAAGCTGGTTCCCCGACAGGGAGCGTGTGCCGACGGCGTTTTGCTGCACCGAAATGAGTGTTTTCTTGTCTGTCCGTGGTTGTCCCCTCAAAGGAGAATCATGACGGGGCTGCGGTGTTCCGGCTCGCCCGGGAAGCTTGCTTTCGCGAAAGCAACGCCAGCGGGCCAGGAGGAACCGCAACTATCCAGCACGGGCCGCCGCCTGCTCGATTCTGGGAAGGCGACATCAGTGGGAGACAGGAGTGAGGGAACGGCAGCTGTCCCGGCCGCACGCGCGCGTTGTTTTGAGGGGTGACGTCGAGAGCAAGAGAAAAGGTCCAATGGGGTCAAAGCGAACGAGAATCGAGTAGCCACGCCCGGCCATCTGGGTAAGAGGGGGTCCATCCTTGGCATTGAAATAAAGTTGTACCACCACCACGGTGGCACCACCACCTCTGAGGGGTCTTCTTAAGAAAGCGCGAGCAGTAGCTATGGGCAGTCGGATCGCACAATGTGCAAGTCGCTTCCTGATGTCCAATGTCCGATGCTAGGTTAGCGGCGGCGTGTTAAGCCTCGTCTCCGGGATCGTGTGTGTCGTCATGGACTTCAAGGCCACCTTGGACTCTGCACCCCGGACCCCGAAAAACGTAAGCGAATGCCCCGGCGAGGCCGTCGTTGTTGAACTTACCGTTAAGGCTAGCCACGCCTAGGTTTAGGATGTTGGCCTCCTCCTACAGTACGATTTTTTTCGTAGTTCCCATTTTGTGTATTTGTTGTGTTTTTGCATGTGTAGTTAACACCTTGCGTTAGCCGCCTATCGCGCACATGCTCCCATTGCACTGCGTCCCGCGCGTAGTGCCTGCGCACGTGTACCTATGTCCGCGCGTTTTTTTTTGTTTTTTTGGTTAAGCATTGTCTGTCCCTCTGCAGTCTGGTCTGGTGTCATGCTTCTGTAGTAAATCCCTGTTTAAACCACGGCCAGCTTTGTAGATAGCGTACTGCCCACGCTCGTCAATTCCGCGGGCCAACTTTGGTATTGCTTGTCTGGCTTTTTAAAATTTTTTTCCGACGCCAGTGCAAGGGCTGACGCTAAATTTAATCCCAATTTCTCCACTGTGTACGCGCTGGCTCTGCCTGCCATCGTTGTTATTTCGTCTTTTTCTCGTCTCGTTGTGCCTAATGTTGTGCCTAAAGACCATCGTCTTTCTAGCGTCTTTTCCGAGTTCGGCACGAAATAAAAAAATAAAGGAATATAGCTGTGTGCGCCGTTTTCACTCAGCGCAGCAACGGAGCTAAATAACGCTCGCGTGAGCGGTCGGCGCACGCAGAGGGAAGACAAACCAAAATGGTCACACGCCGACCGACGATCATTCATACCAAGGGTGCACACGTATAACTTGTTCGTAGTACTTCGTACTGCACATACGCGCTTTTCGCCAGGATGTGCGGCATGTACTGAAAGCCATGCGATCCGTTGTTCGTATTTCTGTGTACCACGATAGTAGATGTGAGAATTCTGAGTAGCTCCAGCGACTTCGGCGCATGTGCATACGCACGGGACTACCTCCCTGCAAAAATAAATGCCTACGTCGTGTCTTGTTTGAGCGAACAGGCAAGGGGGTTGTGACAGTCATCCTCGCAAATGTGCTTGCCACAAACGACTGCGTAGATGTTCCTAGTCACTATTTCTCAGCGAGGCGCCGCTTTTTCACTGTAGTGATAACAAGCTCATTGCTGCCTTTATGAGGTATATTGAACGCTGAGGGACATAGCGCACCCCTCTAGTCTGCGCATTTCATCTGCACTTCACGTGCGAAATAGACACAACGCGAGCCCATAGCCATTCGCGCGCTTCCATCAGCGGAGCACCCGAACTAGTAGTCTCGCGGTGAAGACTAGGAGAGATGCTAATGCGCGACAACTTTCGCACCATCGTAACACGTCAGAAAGAGCTCAAATTTTTCGTAGGTGTTTTGATCATTGATACCGATAAAGCTGTGCAAACTGCCCAAACGTGGGTACAATGGTACGTGCTGGTACCTGTCTGCTGCGAGCTGTACTCAAACTGCACCCGTAAATCGAGTTTTCAAATTGTGTCTTAATTTTTTTTGTACCCATTGCTTGCTCAAATTTTGTAACGTTGCATGCGAGCAGACCTCGGATAGAAAGCCATTTGTGCTACATGGGTAATGTCTACGTTTGCTGAGACTCATGGGTACCGTTTTTCTAAGCTTCTGAAACCATTTCAAACAAAACGTTGATTGGATTCGTACCTCTTTTAAGTGCGATTCGTACCTCTTTTTTCTGCCTCGTTACAGCCTACTGTGAAGCATGAAGCGAACGAGTTCTAGAACTATCGACAGTTTTTTTCAGTCCACTGACCAAGAAGGCCTTCCAAGTTGCCGTTCAAGACAGCCAACCCGAGACATCATTTCCAGCCTCTTCTTTGTTACACCTCGATGAGAATGATGCGAATTCCGAGTGCGCGTGGAATGCCGAACACAAAAGGGAAATACCGCGCGCCACGCTGTTAACAGACAGTGCAAGCGGAGGCACTTCATTAGTGGCGGGTTCATTGGACATTGGAAACTTTGCAGACAAGCAAGTTGACGACTTCTCTATGAGTCGTTTGCTAGAGTCCCATTGGCAGTTGCCAGAAAATTATAGTTTCCCACACTCCGTCCACAATAAAGGCGGCAAAAAAGAGAAGAGATACTTGAGCCACTCACACTTGTTAAAATTCAATTGGCTTGTTCTGTCGGACAGTCAGAGAGGTCTCTATACGCCCCGAGCTTCGCGATTGCTGCGCCGCCTGCCGCCGCTTCTGCGCGGCGTTGATGGGATGTGCGCTGCGTGGCTGATAGGGGTTCGTGCAGTGTTTTGGTTCTGTTTCGCTTCTTTTCGCCTTTCCGTGCCCTACAAAACCTTGTTATGATGACGTTTATAAGCAAAGAGTACGTTTAGGTCACTTAAAAAGCAGCTGCGTCTTCGTAGAGCACGCGATCGCCTGCAAGAGCCACCCGCGGGGACGCGGTTCTGCGCGCATCGTCACCGCTTTTCGGGGCGTCGGCGACGGTGGCAGCATATCACCCCTGTCACCTCCAAATACGTCAGCCACAAATGAATTCTACTGTCGCCTCGTTTAGACCTGATACTGGCACGGGGAGAGGTTGGCTTCATTTTGCAGCGTAGACAACGAATGCGGCTTCGTTTCGCATATATAAGTCGCAGAAAAATATGTTTTGGGGATGTGATTAACCATTCCCAGACAATAACTTATACCTTTTATAAGAATATAAACCATGCGAAAATGTTAAGTATATTCTAATCCTGTAAGTTGGTAAATATGTGCCCACACACGCCTTATAGCAAGAACCAAGGCAATCAATATAAAACCACGGAAAAATACATGCTCTGCAAGTGCGGAAGAAATATAATAGCTCTAATGGAAATGAAAAAAAGAAACACAGTGCAGCTTCTGACATGCTAAAGACGTCCGTCGAAACTTAAGCCACGTAGGACTCACCAGACCAACTATACGCGAAATGCACTGCTATTTCGCGAGACATAGGGGGGGGGGGGGGGGGGTAGGGGAGGGGGACGCTGTGTACAAATGCAGAGCGGAATCAAGCAATGAACGTTTTAGTAATCACACATACAAATCTCGCGTTCAAAGTCGTTTTGTTTTTCGACTTCAATGAACAGCTGATCGTTAGGCGGACGCATTTTTGGAAGTATACAGGGTAGGCAGTTCACAAGCGATGAAAGGTGTCGTTGGAAGAGTGTGGTATGTGGTAAGGCCCTCTGATTTCAGTTTCTCTTTTATTTTGCAGTCTCCCTGTGCCATGTGACGATATTTCGAAGAAGCGTTTAGTCGCGGACGCTGATTATATTCTAAGCCTGTCTGCGCGCTGCTCGAAGAGGTGAATGTTTGCGGGCGCTCACCTCACGACAAGGTGACTCTTTGTCGTGTGCTGATCGCCGAGTATAATCTGCATTGTCCGTCGTACTTACGTTCAATATTCCCCAAATTAACACACACTGGCTTGTAAATAGTGGTGATCAATATATGAGGTATGATATTGGCAAACGTAACTGGCGTGCCGTCAGGTATCAGTGTTCCGATAAATATGTAAGCGCACAAAACTGATTTACATCGTAGTGTATATCCGTAGCATGAACATCTGAGGAACCGGTGGTTACGGAGACGCTGCCAGTAAATTCACGGTAATGTAACTACAATCAGGTTCATGCATACACCGGTTCGGCGACGCTGGCCTGTGACACACGCCTGGCGCTTATGCAGACCGAATTTACCACACTAAGGTCGCGTCAGAAACCTTTACACTCTCGTAAACATACCCCATTTGAGAACAGAGTGACTTCTCAACATAAACATGGATTTCCAACGCCCGCAAACAATAAATCTCAGTCGTGAACATGCCGCAAAAGCAGCGGAGACAGTGTGGAGCGGGACGGAGACTCCCGCGCCTGCTTTCGAAACGGGTCGCTAGGGGGATTTCAGTGGCGCCCCTACAGGCCGCGCTCGAGGCGTATTGCAAATACTGCGCATTGTTCACAACGGGAAGCGTAGGAGGCTACCAAAAAAACGTTCGTCTTCAAAAACTCGTGACGAGGCCGCTCATAAAATTTGCGTGGCTACTAGGCAAAGATGGGGATCTTCCTCTGCATGAGGCCACAAGATACCGCAAGGAAGCAGTGGAGGCCGGGAAAAACAACTTTCTTGCGTGTGCTGATGCACCAGAAAAAAATGTCGCCAACCAAGTTTCCAACCAGCAACTTCTCCAAGTGACTGAGAACAGAAACCGCCTGCTACCTATCGTGGAATCCATCATATTTCTAGGACGTCAAGGCATACCGCTGTGTGGACACAGAGACGATGGCATGCTCCTCAACAGCTCACAAGAGGCTTCGCCAGTCGCTAACGAGGGCAATTTTCGTGAACTTTTGCGCTTCCGGGTCTCCAGTGGTAACAAGGAACTTGAGAAGCATCTAGTAAGCACGTCATCTCGGGCCACTTATATCAGCAAAACGACTCAGAATGAGCGGATCAAGTGCTGTGGGGAGGAAATCCTTGCTAGGATCATTCAATGGGTACAAGAAGCCGGCATGTACAGTGTAATGTTCGCTGAAACCACTGACGCAGCCCGTTTGCCACAGTTATGTCTTGCTCTGTGAAATGTCCACAACAACGTGGTTCGGGAGGACTTTTTGCAGTTTCTAGACATTCGTAGTGACATAGGTGGCCCGGATGTCGGAACCGGTATAAGTGAGCCTGTTTTGACAGGAAGGGTGCTCGGAGGACCGGTTATTAAGGCTCTGAAGGCGTTAGGACTTGATCTTGAAAAGTGCGTTGGTATAGGTACGGATGGCTGCAGTGTCATGGTCTCTAAGGTTGGTGGCGCTGTATCTGAAATTAAGTGTTCTGCACCCAATGCTGTGCACTGTCCTTGCTTCAACCATGCGCTTAACTTGTCGTCAAAATCATCAAGGGTCCAGTCCATTAGGAACGCTGTTGGTGTTATGAAGGAGGTAATTTCCTTCTTCACAGCGTCCCCTAAACGGAATGTCGTTCTGAAGAGCGTTCTTGGTAGCCAACTTAAAGGCCTCTGTGAAACAAGATGGGTGGAACGACACGACAGCATAATCCGGTTTCGAGATTCACTCGGGAGTGTGGCGAAAGCTCTGGATATCATTTCCGGCTGGACAGAAATGCACAGCTCTGCGAAAGCTACGACACTGCGAGCAGCTATCAGCTACGGCGAATTCCTGGTTGCAGTTACTTGCTTGGCAGATATGCTTACCCATACACTTACGCTTAGTCGCCTGTTCCAAAAAGAGTGCGGTGACGTCTGGACTGCTAGGACTGCGTTGGTAGACACCATTGCGGTTCTTGATAACGGAAGAATGAACTCTGCCGAAGCATTTTTCAAGCTCTACAAAGACGCCGTCGATTTGGCAGATTATCTGGAAACTGAGATTCGGTCCCCACGTATAAATAAAAGACAGACGCACAGGTGCAACGCGCCTACGCTAGACACAGAGAGCTATTACAGAACGGCCGTGTACATTCAATTACTCGACAATGTGCTGACCGACTTGAAAGCGCGATTCACAGTCGAGGCGGAAAGTGCTTATGAACTGTTCATGTTTGTGCCATCACAGACACGCACTACAAAAGATGACGACAAAAAATCTCTTGCAACTATGGCTGAGAGATATTCCGCGTTTTTTGCGACAAATGCTGATGCATCAATGACCGCAAAGATAGGCCACACTGAGCTGCGTTTATGGCACCGGAAATTCCAACTACTGCTGTTGGGGCACTGAGCGTGTGCGACAGGGAAGTCTTTCCCTTAATATATACCTTCCTGCAGATACTGACCACCTTGCCTGTGAGTGTTGCCAGTGCCGAAAGGTCTTTCTCCGCTTTACGCCGTTTGAAGACCTGGATGTGCTCTCAAATGGGCGAAGGGCGCTTGACTGGACTGGCATAGCTACACACTCATAGGGACATTTTCATTGACACGACCAAAATAATTGAGCGGTTCGCAACCAAAGACAGCAGACGATGGAGGTTAGAATTTGTTATCTAGGGAGCTTATACATATAGTGCTGCGAAGCAGCTTGTCTGCTTGTTCAATTATGTGTTTTGTTTTGATCGTCCAGCTGCGCCCGGCTATGTTGTCTGTTTTGCAAATGGAACGCGCGTTTCTGTATCTTTCTTTTTGTATGCCGCGCCGGCTATCTAATTTGATAGGAAGAGTGTAGCGCCGTCTTAACTGAAATAGAATGTTCTTCTTTAATCGCCGATCTTCGAGATGTAAATCAATGGTTCTCGAAGGATTAATGCCAAGGTATAAACGTTAGCCCGGAGAACACCGCGGCATTCGATTCACTGACACCCGTCTGCGCATGGTCACTTTGTTGACTCCTGTATCGCCGCTTGTGTATTCTTTCAGTTCGTAGGGGAGCACAGGGTTGCTCCAATAAAGCTTTGTTTTTGTTAAGGAGCCTGCGTCGTCCTTGGCCACGTGACAATATGTTGGGTATTTACAGGTTAATTACGAAGATGCCAGCCCTGATGTTTGTATAACAAACCTTTGAACCTTGTTATCGCAAATGAACATTTTTTCACAGTTTGTAGAAATACTGTCTTTTGTAGTGCTGCGTTTTTCAATTTTTCTGTGCTCGTTGGTTAAGGTTGTCGCCTGTTTTCATATAGTTCTTCGTTTCTTTTAGAAGACGTCACGTTATTTTAGTCGTTTTGCTTTTCTACATATCTGTTTGATGTCATAGTGTTTACGTGTTCTCCATGGCTATGAGTTACCCTACTTCCCTACAGGCACAGCTTGGCATGGCTGTTATGGAAAACGAAGAAATCGTCGCACTGCGCTGGTGAACGCTGCTTGTATAGCTCTAATTTCCCATTGTGTTTTTGTAGCCGGTATTAGGATTCCTGTATGAAAAGTGTGTTTTAGCGTTTAGGGCTAGTACAACGTTTCGCCTTGCCTACTGGCGTAAATAAATTGTTTTCGAACTGGTCACATGGTTGTCTCAAAGATGTTGATAAAAAAAAAGCACTAGGTGTGCAACTGAAGACAAATGGACAAATTTTGGACAAATTTGGTCGGATGCGCCCCCCATCCCATTAGCATTATGGAACCGCCCCTCCTAAAGTGGGCACCTGGATCCGCCCCTGACTCTGCCCGTCACTTACGAGTCGAACTCAAAAGCTTGGATGCCCAAGCCCTCTTCAGCAAATGGCTGCTCGCCGAGGATGCGCGATTTTCGCGGCAAAACAGGAAAGTCCTTTTCCTCGTTGACAACTGCCCTGGACATGGGACTGTAACAGGACTGAAGTCGATTCACTTGGAGTTCCTCCCAGCTAACACCACAGCACTGTTGCAGCCCATGGATCAGGGAGTTATCCAAGCCCTCAAGTCACGCTTCCGCAAGGGTCTCTTGCAGAGGATGCTCTTGTGCATGAGCCAGGATAAAGAGTACAAGGTGGACGTTCTTGGCGCCATTCTCCTCATTGCCGATGCCTGGAGGCAGCTGACTCCCACTAGCATAGCAAATGGCTTCAGGCATGCAGGATTTTCTTCAAGCGATCTGACATCTGACTTGGAGGACTTTGAATGCGACAGCGAAGATGCCCTTGAAAGGCAGGAGGTACTACGAGCGTGTGCTTTAAAGGGACACTGAAGTGAATTTGTCAAGCTCCCGTTTTTGCTTGCACTGTGTAGACTGGCCCAAATTAGCACACTTTTCATCGTTTATCCGGTTGACAAATCGGTAATTATTTTACAAAGCGCGAAAGAAGAAAAACTACCATGCGCGGTTTGTGGCGGCCGCACAAACTAAGCTGTGACGTTAGGAGGAGGGCGCGCCGTGATTGGACGATGCCCAAGGTTAGCAATCAAACAAGTTTCGGTTTCGGTCTGTAAAACAACATGTTTGACATTCGATGGCGTCGTTGGATGGGCATTCTCAATATCCCAGTTATCGTAGTACCGTGCTTCTGCCATGTTGTCGGCTGTAAAATGCATAAGATAAGCCTCCCAGGACGGCTTGGAATCGAAGCATTCACTATCTGAGGCCTACGCAGTGCATGAACGCCCTCCGCGTCCCCGCAGACGCTCAAATGCATGCGCTTTTCCCCCATATTTGGAGCTTGCCTCGCTCATGCCTGTATCGTAAAAAGCGTGTTCGCACCAGGCCAAGGGTCTGTTGATTCTGGGCTGTGCCCACTGCCCGCAAGCAGTCGGTGCTTATGGCAACAGCACGCCAACGAGAACTCGCTAGCGCGCCAGTGCCAGCCTGCGCGAGTTCTGTGGACTAGTTCGTGGAGCAATGAACGTTGCGGCCCAAAAAAAGGTGAACTCAGTATAGAAAACATCGGCGAAAAACGAAAAAGTTAACTCATAAAAAAAAAAAAAAAAGCATGTACCCGCGGCGATTCGAACTTGTGACTGGCAAAACACTAGGGTTGACATACCTAGACCTAGCGCTCCAGACGACTAGGCCACGGAGGGCCGCTGGCGGCAATGGAAAATATAAGGTATATAATGTATAACCAGTTTACACTTTTATTTCATTTTAGTATTTCAAGCAGCTTAGGTGACTATTTGTTGTATTACGCTCGTGCAGTAAGCGTCGCCCGAGTTTCCACAATAGCTCACGTCTAGCAATTGCATTTCGTAGACGGGAAAGCGTTCGCAGATGCGTAGTCGTGCTGCTGACCGCTCTGCTTGTTCGCCCAGCGCAAAAAAGTGCTTCCCGCACCCTAGTTTTACGCTGTACGGCAAAAATATCAGTTGATTTTATTTCCTTAGTACCTATATTGACTTCGCTCACTCTTCCCCCCCTTCAAGAGGCCTTATATTTTCCTACTGGCGTACCAGTCAGCGAAGCGTCGCATGTGCGCTTTTGCAGCGCTTGAGTGAAGCGACCTTGACTTGGAGCTAGATACAGAGTACAAACTAACGAAGTAAAGAAAGGCGCATTCTTCCATTCCCAAACGTGTTGTGGCTTAGTTTCAACTGATCGAGCGAATTGCGACAACCCGTCGGCGGCCGGCGGACTAAACGGTGGGCCGACTGACTCGGTCGCGGAAGGTCGGCGAGCCGTGCAGTAGCGCAGCCAATTGTCAGCTCCTGTCCTGCTGACGTCACACGAAAACGCCACAGAAAATGGGCGAGCGTAAAGAGAGGAGGACAGCATTTTCGAATTGATTTTTCTACTAAATAAATTCGCGTAAACGCGCACAGAGTGGTCGAAACAGGGCCCAGGGACTCCGGACTACAGTTTGCACTCGTAATCCCGCATTGTTTACAAATCACTTCAGTGTCCCTTTAAGAGAGATCACACTGGACTTCGAGGAATACGTGCAAGTTGACAGCGGCTTTGCAACTTGCCCCGACAACACTGTGCTGACGAAGTATGCGATGAGGAGGAGAAGGAGGAGCTGGAAGAAGACTCTGAAGAGGTAGCTGCCACAGAAGTTACCACACTTCATGGGGCAGAGTCTGCTGTGCTGTCCCTAAGGAATTTTTTTCTTAAGGAGCCAGAATCGGAAGTGTTTCTCCAAAGCCTAAGTGACACGGAGAAAAGGATTCTGAAGATGAAGATGCAAGGACTCAAACAAAAAAAAATTGATGCACTTTTCAGTCGACAGTGATTCATTGCTGCCTAATAAACTTGTGAATGCAATGTAAAAACCTCATGTAGTTTCCTTGCTTTCTAAAAAACTGTGAGTTACATTCACCTCATAGTGTTTAGACATCCATAAAATAGTAATTAAGACAGTGTGCACACATAAATCGGCACTTTTTTATACATCTATCTCAGTAAACGGAACTCCTGTTAAACGGAACTAATTTTTCCGGTCCCTTGAAGTTCAGTTTATTAAGAGTCTACTGTAGTGTATAAAGACTGACTTGAAATAATCGGGATGTCCGTTATGCCAGTGTGCCCCACAGATCCCCACATGAGGGATAGACTGGCCGGTGCCTCAATAAAAGGCTGCACCAACACAAAACCAATGTTCCCAACGTAAAAAGCAGGCCTCTAAGCGCAAACTGCTAGTGCTACGGCTGTACACCACAGTTCGAACAGTGAACCGTCATTGACCGGGACAGAAATCAAACCCGCAGGATTACAGAAGCAGCTGAGCTACTCAGATCAGGAGACCAATGAATTAGTGCTCCATCTGTGACGCTGTCATAAGAGCTGTGCTGCCTGCCGGCTCGTGCCTAATACAAGCAGTGTATGTATCAGCGTCTGATATCTCATTTCGCAAAGGCCGTCCACCCGACGCCTTCCCACATTGAGTTTTCCGTCGCCATGCTGCGGTCTACCGTAAGTTCACGCTTTGCTTCACTTCTGTTCGTTCTTATGTTTCATACAGCCTGTATACTGCGTATCTGCAAGCCTGCGCTTCCTTATTTTGTAGTGAATACTTTGACTGTCGGTGTTTCAACGTGGAGTCCAACCTGTATTTCTGTGAATTTCGGAACGGGAAGGCCAGAAATCAAATGGCAAATCTACAATGGAAGGTGTGTGGTGTAGTAGGGCATTAATAGAGTGAATGACAACCCGTGCGAAGACATGACCTGGCAGAATACTCGGCCACATTCGAAGTTAAGATGTGGGTGCCCGAAAAGGAGCAAATCGAAGCAACTTTTTTTTTTTTTTTTTTCGTTTTTGGATTACCCTCTCCCATTGCCACCGCCATCCACAGCCTTGTTGGCGTGCCCTAGCCCCGGTAAAAGGTATGGATGCTGACACAGCACAGAGCTTCCACCAGTGCAGTAGAGCTTCCAGAGCTTCCACTTGCCACAAAGCGGCCAAAGGTCAGGAGGAAGCTTTCCATCGACATATCGCTTACTACCTGCGGGCGCACACAGCCGGACCCAGAGTGACCTCATCTGAGGGCGGGGGGGGGGGGGGTATGGTGACTAAAGAAAGTTACAGGGTTCGTGCAGGTCCTTGAAATCCTTGAACACCCTTGAAACCCTTGAATTCAGAAGTAGCACTTTCAAGGGCCTAGACAGTCCTTGAATTTCTAGGACTGTTCTTCTAGGTCCTTGAAAACCCTTCAATTTGAAGCAAAATTAAGAAGACGACTACTCTGCGTACGAAGAAATGTATTCCTACTCTGTAAATTTCCGCCACGTTTTTAGAGAAAACTTTTGCGTTTCAATTCTCAAACAGAATGCACTTAGCAGATAATTTTAAACGCCTGGCCGCGCTGAAATCAGTTTCGGTTTTTAAGGGCCTGGCTGCACTGATATCAGTTTCGGTTTCAGAGGGTCTAGGCGGATCCATATCCAATCCACCTCTTCATGTTTCTTTAGGGAGTTGCGTTGGTCGCTCTCATAGCTCGAACGCTCGGCGTGGTTTGTGCGGCGTGTAACGTGTGGTGTCGAAATTAGTGCATGCAGTAACTGTGAGTTAAGATAATGTCTGATAAATCTAAGTTTCAATGCTCGTGGCTGAAAAACAACAGTTTTGCATTGGACCTGGCTTGCATTGGACCCGGCGAGTCCACATCGGGTGAAATGCAAGCCTTCCATGAAAACGTTTGACATCGCTGCTATGGGAGAGTCGGCGCTGAAAAGTCATGCGAAAAGCTCCAATCATGACGGGAACGTGAAGGCAGCAGTGAGTAGCACCATGAAGAACTTTTTGGTGCCCTCGCAAAGCGAGCAGTCCGTGGACCCACCGCCTTCACCGTGAAGCGGGCGAAATGGCACTGCGGTGCACTGGCAGCAGGGCGCAAAGTGCCCAGCAAAACGATGGGGGGGCAGCGCGTGTCGCTTTGCGCCCTGCTGCCGGTGCACCGCAGTGCCATTTTGCCTGCTTTCTCGCCCCTCAAAGCAACAGCCCCAACCCCTGGAACTCATGCACTTGCATGGCTCTGCCTAGTCATTTCAAAGCGACGGCCCGTCGTTTTAAAGAATTGGGCCCGCTAATGTACTTTTACTATGTAAAGTGAGAAACCTCTTTCTTGTGCAATAAATAATAGATCTTCCCCGCAGGGGCACCTTGTACGTTCAAGGTGACGGTAGTGGCGATACCGCACACGCCGAGCCCATGTGGGTTGGACCCACCCACGCTTTAGGCTGTGCGTGGCTTAGCCGTATCCAGGGAAAAGGGGATCCTGGTGGCTGAGCCGACACCGAGGTTGTTGTGGTCCTTAGGGCCCCTTGGTGGAGGCAACACGCCACTCTGGCCCTCGCTTCTTCTAGACGGCACCCCCGGACTGACCCGGCCGAGGGGGAATCAGCCACTCGCCCTTTCCTGTCCCCCTCTCCACTCTTTCGCTTTCCTGTCTTCTTTCTCCATATTTCCTGTCCTCTATTTTTTCTGCTTTCCGATCTCCTCTTCCAGGTGGCGAGGGTTAACCCTGTGTGAATGGCCACCCTAGGTTTCTTTAAGCAGGGTTATACAGTCAAACCCGTTTATAGCGAATTGCAATATTCACCGTGATTAGTTCGATATAGCCGAACCCGCCTATAACGAACTTATTGTTACAAGTTCGCAATCCACGGGAGCCCCCCTCCCCTCCCCCTCCCTAACCTCACCATCCCCGCATGCAGAAACGAACACAGTGAAGTAGCCATTACCGTACCCGAAGTAATCCATTTATTGCAAATAATAAAGCTACTTTCCACCTGAACGGCGTACTTTGCAAAGAAAAAAAGCGGTGATTTTTGTTTTCACTTTCGTTTTGACGGCTTCAACTAGCATAGCATTCTCTACACGGAACATTGTTTGCACCAGTTTGAGTCCGCGTCCTCCAAAATCTAAGAAGCATTGGCGGAGCACATCGACTGCCGAAAGCGCTTCATTATAAGCGTCGGACGGATTTCACTCGCGACATCATCGGAAACGTGGGGGATCTCTTCCCACAGTACACCGATGATGCTGTCTTGGTCCGGACTCGCTGACTGTGCGGGTTCCGTCGTGAGTCCCGCGCGTCGGAAACAGTTACGGAAAGTGTGGGGTGTCACGTCGCTCCATGCGAGGCGCAATGACTTAGCCGCAACTCTTGCTCCGTGGTCGCGGCCAATCCACATCTAAATCGCCACTCCGAGGCCATGCATTTCGACGGCCATTCTAGGCGCGCAGAGTTCGATATATCGGATGTGAACTTCGTTATAAGGAATATGTTTCCCATGTATTTCCGTAACTGAATTATTTTTGTTCGATATACAGAAAATTCGCTCTATCCGGGTTCGTTATAGCTGGGTTTGACTGTAGTGGCCACGCATGGCTAACGCAAGTTTGTGTTCCCGTGTTGGGCTCCGAGGTGGGTGGCTAGCATGGCTGCTGAATGTTTATTTGCTAGTCTATGACTACGACGAAACCTCCTCATGATCGGGCTCGGAAACGAGTTCGCACCGCAGTAAGCTACCCTGTGTCAAGGGCCCCATTCCAACTAAAAGAACAAAGCTTTCCAAGATTTCTTGTTATCGAATCCACCGACAGCCAGTGCCCCCTACGAAAGGCCTCGCCATTCATAGTCGCTAAAGAACTGGAAGCTGTCCTCGGCGGTAAATGCAAAGCTACAAAGACGTCCTCTGGAGGTATCCTCATTGAATGCGAAAACAAAGTCCAGGCTGATGCAGTGTTTGCAATGCAAAGGTTAGCAAAAAGTATCGGCTCACCGAAGCTTTCTTCTTTGGTGGGGTTTTTTGGCGCAAGGGCATCTAAGGCCAAGAGCGCCATTGCTACGATGAGGTAAAAATGTGCTAATGAAATGAGTGCAAATAGTGCATAAAATTACTTCGGTGTAAAGGGCCGGATCCAAAAGATGAGTGAGGAGTGTGATGAGGCATGGAATGAGCTAACGGTGTATAGGGCCATGGTAAATAGAACCCTACGGATGAACAAGGTAATGAGGTGGACGAGAATGCTACTTTCTAAAACAAACCTGCTTTAAAAAACCAATATCATCAAGGTATTCTAAAACTCTGCTGAACTCGAACACAGGACAGTCTGATAAAAACATTGCAATGTGCCGTGGCATATTCTTACGGTACATTTCCGGGAAATAGCGTCTCCTTTCTGGTTCCATGGCCGAGCACTCAACCAAAACATGGAGGACTGAAAGACCCTCGCCACATCTGGCACAGTTTGGCGGCTGGTCACCAGTCAGGAGGTAGGAATGCGTGCCATGTGTGTGTCCTATTCGTAGTCTGCATCGCCAGACCTCAAAGGCCCTGTTTTTTTCCCTGGCAGCTGATCGGCCAATTATAGGTTGTACCAAGTGAAGCTTGTTGTTTACTTCTCCGTCCCATTCTTTCTGCCAGAGCTGAAGGAGTATGTGTTTTACTGCTGGTTTCATATCCAGGTAAGGTACTTGCGTACTTCAGATCCTGACCTCGCAGACCTCACGGAGGATGAAATCCTAGAGGGCCTGCAAGAGGAGAATGTTACTGCTGTCAGGCGTATCGACGTAACGACATTGACATCCCCACTAATCACCTTGTCTTGACTTTCAACTCCACCAAGCTTCCTGAATTCCTGAAACTTGGCTATGTAGTCCATCGAGTCCGTCCATACATCCTAAACCCACGCCGGTGCTTTAAGTGCCAGAGGTTTGGTCACACACTGCAAAGCTGTCGGGGCAAAGAGACGTGCGCCAAGTGCGCGAGTACTGATCATTACGCGAACTCCGGCGCAGCGCAGGAAGCAAAGTGTGTCAATTGTGCAGGGCCACACCCTGCGTACTCACAGAAATTCCAAGATGAAAAAGAAATAATGTCTATCAAGGTAAAAGAAGGTCTGTCAATTCAAGAAGCGCGAAGACGCTTCTCATTTGTGCAAAAAGGCACTTTCGCCGAGGCGGCGCGCCAGGGGGCCGGGCCGCCTCAGGCATCGGTAGGGATGCAGTTTAGCTCTGCTGACCTTGCCCTTGCCCAGTCTCCCCCCCATGCAGCAGCCAGCACAGCCACAGCCGAGGCTGTGCAACCACCGGCCCTCTCTACTCCGGCTGAGGAGGCCATGGACGTTGTTCCCTCCACTTCGTCCCTTTCAGGGCCCCAAAGGGGCACTGGAAGACACTCAACATCTCTCCTACCCGTGCCTTCTAAAGGTAATGGGAAGAACGCATCCAACACCCCTGCAAGGAGTGAACCTCCTGCAAGGAAACCACCTGACAAAAAGTAAAAAAAAAAAGTAATTGTACCTTCTCCAAAAAACTAAAATGCCGGTTCCCTTCATGCACTGGAACTGTAGAGGTCTGATTCACAACATTGACGATATACACAAGTTAATAGAGTCTTCTTCCCCAAATCTGCCATGGCATAAGGCTTGCAAAGCTATCAGTGGGTCATAATCGGCAAGCCTCAATGCCTAAATAGCAAGCATTTGGGTTGAAAAACGGCAACACAGTTTTTCCTGTTCAAAAACGGCAACACATCTATGGAATAAGGAGCAATTCATTAATAAAAAATCAAGCATTGTGGGTGGCTTAACCTACTGCTGAAACTGTGTGCCGCTGGTGCTGTGCAAAAATTTTGTGCCAACACACTGCCATAATATGAGTGAGGGAAGTCCACTTATAGGTTGCAACCAGTTTTCCTGCGGTTATGTGTTGCACTTTGCATTTCTAAATCTACGCACAAAATGCTTTTCCTGACTTTTTTATCATTAAATGGCTGAAAAGGAGCAAGAGCTCCATGACTTCGGCACAGGAGATGAGCGGTGAGCCCACCCTTGTTTCCTCTGGGCTTTTTCCATACTGCATGGGCAGTAGCGTAGTGACTAAAGGCAGTAGTGTAGTAACACCAGGGATTATACGAATGAAGCAGACAAAATGCAGCTACAAACTTCAGTTGGGTAAATTTGCTCCAGGGCTCCTTTGTTCAACCGTCCCATGCAAAAGTTTTCAGACCCACACGAATGGAAAAAAATGGTTGAGGATGCAGTGGCAGTGTGAGCGCTCACTTGCACACCATAGATTGAGGTACACAACAATGCTGTGCGTGGTGACAGCCGTTCCTATCGTGCCATCCAGGACGCACGAGTGTATGGGTTCGTTGAGTCAAAAAAGAAGACTGCATTAACCACGTGCAGAAAAGAATGGGCACAGCACTGCGCAACCTGGGTCTCAAGCACAAGCGTGAAGGGGGTGTGAGCGTCAGTGGTAAGGGGCGCTAACAGGTGACATAATAACCAAACTTACCAACTACTATGGCTGAGCCCTTAAGTATCGTGTTGGAAATGTGAAAGACATGCACCGAGCGTCATGGCCACATACCACCACATAACGTCCACACCAGAAAACCCAAACCACAGCTTCTGTCCAAGTGGCCCAAACTCTTGGTGCAAGACCAACGCGGCAACTGCAAAAGGGGAGCCGGAACGAAAGCTTCACTACAACCTCCCAGACGATGTGAAGCAAGCGCTGATGCCCGTGTACAAGCGGCTTGCCGACAAGGAACTGCTACTCCGCTGCCATATGGGGAAAACACAGAATGCGAACGAGTCCCTGCACTCTGTGGTTTCGTCGCTGATACCAAAAGAAAAGCATGCATCTCTAATTGCTGTTGAGACAGCAGTTGCTGAAGCAGTCATGCGCTTCAATGCTGGTGTGAGGGAGTCGTCCTCACGGATCCTTCGCAAACTCCAGATGGAGCAAAACTGCAAGAGCGTACAGAGGGCACGCGAAAAAGGCTCAATTCGGGTCGCAAGCTCGGAGTGCAAGCGCTCTGCCTCCACTTCATTTTTGCGCACGGCAAAGTGCCGGCAGCAGCGAGATACTGCTAACTACGCTGCTGGAGCCCTTCTGAGCAATAAATTACCTGGAAGGCCATCTTTACAGGCTTAGGAAGCAATGAAAACAACGAGTCATCGTTTTTTGCGAATTTCTCCATTCGAATTTTTTGCCATTTTAGCATTTTCTGACAGAATTATCTCAGGTTCTACCCGACAGATTTGAATAATTTTTGTGTTTGGTTGCTGAATGACCACTTATTGCAATAAGACTAAGAAACAAAGATTTGAAAGTCCATAGCTTTTTCCAAAGCTGTTCAAATTTCGCGTAGCAATGTTCACCAGCGAAGCTGAACGACTCACTCCAGATTAAATATGACGCTGCTTTCGAAATCCTGGTCCGGGAGCTGCCCGACACATGTGGTGATAAATTCTGAGCAACGTTGACAGAGCTCCGAAAACGTGCTGGAAAGCCCAAGCTAGTTGTACCAGACAAACCAGAAAAAACAAACCTCGTCTGGCGCCTCTGAACAAGGAGGAGGAATAAACATTTAATTGAGCAGTCAATGTTGTTGGGTTGAACAAGAACATGAAAAAAAGGCCATTCTGACGAGCTCCAAGAAACCAGCCACTTGTATATCACAAAGGGGGAAGCTGCGTAGCCATAGCTTGTGCCCTAAGAACCAGAAGCAGGCATCAATATTATTCCCACTGTGTTTGCCCGCACGACCAGTGATGTTTAGAAACACTTTGGTGACCGTGTCTGCGTGAAGGACGATAAACAAAAGACGATTGGAGGCCAGCAGTTCTGCATGCCAGGCCTGGAGGCTGCGAGGAACAAGCATGAGGAGACACCATTTCAGGAGCAAGTACGTTTCTTTTTCTTTTTTTTTTTTTTCACTTTGCTCCTTACATACATATTGGTGGCGTGTCCATGCTCTTTGACGTTGTTCGAATCCGTACCACCCACTGCCACTGGGAGTCAAGGATATGCAAATCCTATTATGATATACTAGAAATTTCTGTAAAAATTATATGTAAAGCAAAGCAACACCCATTGATTGTTTATGCTGACAGTGATGTGCTGTGATGGGAATCTAATTTTCTTTTCGCTTCGCAGATGCTGCATGAAACATTACACTGCTGGGGTGAGCACCTACCACCTGAAGAGGCATCTAGCAGAGGCCCACATGGTCCACATCAAAAAGCTGTAGGGTAACGACTGGAAAAAGTTTCTCTCTCCACGGCCAAGGCCCCATGCTCAAGCAACAAAAGCCCACTAGCCAGAGATTTTGTTCTTTGGCTTGGTCCCATTCAGCCTCGTGGACGGAGCCAGATAACAGATAATGGGAACCGTTCCACCGAAGCTACTTTTTACACTTGCGTGGCGCCCATATCGGTGTAAGAAATCCTGCTACAAAAAAACGAATCAACCTGCACAGGGTGGTTTGGATATATTTATACCTCGTGGGACTTTGTTTCTTTGCATGCACATTAATGAATTCAGTACTGCAGTTTAAACTTCCCATTCCCACACATACTGCCTCTCACCGTTTATCAGTTATCTTTCTGATTGTTCATGTTGCAACATAAGCTAAATTTGAGCAGTTAGTGCCGTACATTTGCATCGTATATGCCCCCCCCTGGAATCACAGAAGTGAAGGCCCAGCACCACCAACCATCGCACGCCCCAGGAGGAGCCCCACAACCCAGCATCGCTGCAGCAAAACGTGGAAGACCCAAACAAGAACAACCTGAAAAGCAAAACCGTCACTACCAGTCAAAACAAGTCTCCTGAGGCCCGACCCCACTGAGAAAATGGAAAACCCAACCAGAAAACCACCAGGAACTCCAAGGAAGCAGAAGACCCAGAAGAAGAAGGAAAGGTCCCTGACTCAATGGAGTAGCCCCATTGGGAACTTCCAATAGTTTCTTCCATGCAGTCGGTGTCTACTTATTACACTCAGGTCCAATCATCTTTTGCGGGAATTTCCATTGCGTGCTAGATAGCTTCAGGAATGTAAGGCGGCCTGGCCGGGGCAGACAAAGATGGAATGCTGCTGAGCGGAGACTACTAGTTAGGGATTTCGGGCTAGAAGATGCGTGGCTTTTAAAGCAACAAAATAACTTTGAGGCCACATGGCGGCGGGGAACCTCCCAAAGCCGGTTAGACAGGTTTTGCATAAACGACGGGTTAAAGACAGCCATAACAGATATAAGGGTAGCAAGCTTCCCACGTGACGCAGCTATGTTTCCGACCACAAACCAGTAATCCTCAGCCTCCGTGTAGGCGACAGTCACTTTACGTTGAGGAGGCACTGGTGTATGAACATTAGGATGCCAGACGAAGAGGCAGCCAGAACTTCCTCAGCTGCCATCCTGGAGCAGACCACAGAAAGCCCGGTAGACCCTTGCAACTGGGATCAGCTCAAAGTTTACTGCAGGTGGCATGCACACACACAGGCTGGGAAAAAACGCAAGGGACACCGCACAACTGAACAGCACACTCACCCGAATATGCATAGTAAACAGAGGCGGTTCCCTCTATCCAGAGATGAGCGAGTAAACCCAAGAGCTCAGGAGGTGGTATTTTCTCTACATGCAACGCTTATCCCCCACACGGAACTGCAAATAATAGGCACGGTCCTTGTGAAGGGAGCAGGAAGATAAACCACCTTCAGGCGACTCAATACAAACCCACAGTAATTAACGGTGTAACAATGCCGCTTACTACGGTGTCCACACAGATGACATTAGAACGATTTTCACTGAGTTTATTTCTAAGCTCTATAGGCAGGATCCAGGACAGCTAGATGAAAACTGCCCACTGGAGGGAATTGTCTCCTTAGGGAAGGGGAGGGGGGGAGGGGGCGAAGGGGGCAACTCCCACAGGTCGAAAAAGAAATAGGCGAAAATAGGCTCTTCGTCCGCAATGATGACCTGGCGGCAGCACTCACGCCTTCCGGACGGGTGTTGTTTGTACAAAATCAGACTCGTAAAGGACACCCGAAGATAGACAACGGCACCCGCAGCATCAAGATGGAGATGAAGAAACCCGTGCTGAACTACATCTTCGTGCGCGAGTGCAAAGTACAGATCGAGTACCGGGGGGTGAAGTGGGTGTGCTCCCGGTGCGGACAACCAGGGGCCACAACCGGGGCGACTGCCAAGCCCCCATGGTGCGACTGCTGCCTGGCCTACGGGCATGACACGATGAGCTGCACCGCCGTTTGTCGCAAGTGGGGCGGTAAACACGCCACCGTGGACTGCTTTCGGCCTCGCACGTACGCTGTAGCGCTGGATGAATTTCCGGCACTCCCCAGCAGAGTAACGGAGCCGCCAGTCGTGAGCAGCGACCACGAGAACGAGGCGGAAGACGCAGAGACCAACCACGGGATGCCCGAGGAAGACGGCGACTCCTTCACCCTTGACGACGTGGCGGCGCCGCTGTGCCCGTTCGGGGAGAGTGACAGCGTCGCGACGAGCAGCGCCGAGCACCCGGAAGAGTCGTCGTCAACCTCGGAGGCGACGCCAACCTGCCAGCCCCTTCGCAACTTGGACCCAACAAAGCCCCTGCTAGCGCGAGGACGCGCGGTGCCCAACCGCGTGAGCGCAAAGGCCGCCAGGCTGGCGTTGCCTGGCGCGAGCAGTGAAGGACGTCCCTCGGCCCCGCCCACCACGAACAAGTCGCCTGCCACCCCCCCGATGCCAGCCCCAGCCAGTGCGGACGACGCTGCCGACGCTGCCGTGCAAAGCATGGACCTTACCAAGGACCCTGCCAAGCGTGGGGCACCGTTGTCTAGCGAGTCCGACAGCGCCAAAGACACCAGTAAGAAGTCCCGACCAACCTCAGTTTTTTTTTCTTGTGTTGAAAAGAAACAAATGTCAGCACAAGTAGCGCCATATATTATTATAATGCTGGTGCATCTTGTTTCTTTGAATGCCAAGGGTTTTCGAAGCACGGAGAAGCAAAGAGAGATTATGCACTTTGCAAGGGCGCAAAACGTTGACGTTTTGTTTCTTCAAGAGTGTAATTTTCGTTCGCCACTCGATGTTTATTTATTTCGCTCTCGGTTTTCTGTTCCGGCTTATTTTACGCTTTCCGATTCAGTTGGCTCACACGTGGGTATTGTGTTTGTGCGTGCCAGTCTACGCGATAAGGCTTACGTAACCCTCGCGGTCGACAGGCACGCTATCGCGGTTGATTTTTATTTGTTTGCTCGCAGATTGCGCGCAAATAATCTGCATGTGCCTGCAGAGCGCAACCTTTCGCCTGAGTTTTTTGCTTCGCTTGATGAGTTTATGGTGGACAGCTATCCTACGTTTTTGGTTGGCTTGTCGAGGCAGGCCGTGAACATAAGGCTCGCATCTCACGCGAACTTGACGAGATCCTGCGCAGGCTAAGAGTAACTAAGAGCGAGCAGATGACTGCGCTGATGCACGATTACCAAAGCCTGCTGCGCGTGCACTATGAGAGGCTTCTACGCCAATCTTGCAGCGTGGCATGCAGGGCGGCGGTACGGGGTAGGCCACTTTCCGACCTAGCAGCGTTGCGGCACATTAAGGCTGGAACTGTTGAGGCAATCAGGCCAGCACATGTGCCTCACGTGTTGCTGCCTGATGGAAGCAACAGTTCCAGGCCCGAGGAAATAAGGGTGGTCTTTGCAACATACTTCAGTGGTTTATTTAGGGCGGCAGGGGAGTGAGAGCCCACGCAGGAGGTCGAGGAGAAAGTGAGGGAGTTCTGCGGTAAGCTTCCCCGGCTCCCCACGGAGCTGGTAAGCGCCCTTACTGCTCCGGTGACAGGCGAGGAGTTGTGGGAAGCGATCGGGGGTATGAACGCGGCCTCGGCCCCAGGCCAGACGGCATACCCCTGGCTTTCTACAAGGCATTCTTTCCTGCACTAAGAGAACCCATGTTGAACATGATCAACGAATTCCTGCAGCATGGAGCTCAGCCCGACTCGTTCGGCGAGGGTCATATTGTCCTCATTGCCAAGGCAGGGGGGGGGGGGGGGGGGGGGACCCATCGGAGCCGAGCGCATACCGCCTGTTACGAATCGGCCAGCGCCACCGTACTGTCCCGCATCCCTCCTCGGCTGTGCAGCGAAGCCACTCGTGCGCCTTTGAAAACACGCGCCACCATGTCGGCAACAAGTTGCGACAAGCCGCGTCAGACGCTTTGCTCTCGGCGCATTTCAGAACTTCGGCGGCTGCCTGTGAGGCTCGTCTCCACGCTCTTCAAGGACACAGAGGCCCCGTCAATCGCAACGGAGTCCTCCTCTTTCCCCTCTCTCGGACCCAACGTGCCCGAGGCTATGAACGGCTTACGAACTCTGGAAAGAGTGTTGTGTGTGTCTGTGACGTTCTTGGCGTGTTCCCGCTTTTTGCGTTTGACCGTTATCGCTTTTGGGTATAAATAGAGCTGCCCAAGCGTTGTAAACCATTTCCTGTTTGAGCAGCGAATCGATGTTGTCGCTCTGCTCGAGTCCTGTATTGTAACCTCGCCCGTCGGGGCATTGTTCTTTGGCTTCAGCTCACCTCTCGCTATGAAGTAAACAGTTACGTTAGCCTACGGCTTCTGGACTTCTTCACGGCTGCAACAGCGGCTGGCCGTTCGCATCATACACGCTACCACTCGTATGTCGGAGGCCACGGAGCTCGGATCGGGTGCCCCCGCCCGGTTGCAACAACTGGTTGGCAGCGGTCGGATGGCAACTTCGTAACACCTGGAGCCAGCGGTGCGAGACCCAACACCACGGACGTCAAGGCGGCTTCGGGCTTCGCAGAATTCACGGCGGTCAAGGGTGAGTGCGGGACTTTTCTTCACTGAGTTTTACCAGGCTTCTGAGGATAGCTGGTAGGGCGTGTGTTTTTGTCGCGTGGGTTATTCGTGCAAAACATTTTTGGAGCAGTGAAAAAGCAGTACTCTAGAACGGCCATGAATTTGAAAGCGTTGAAAAAACCGCAGTTGTTGGAGCTTGCAAAAGAGTTGCGCTTGGATGTTACGGACGCGCTGAGAAAGCCAGAGCTGATACAGGCTATACTCGCTGTCGGGGCTGACGATGAGGAGCTGTCGGAATGCATTGAGCTGATCAATGGCAGGGAGACCGCTAAACGTCAGGCTGCAGACGTAGAACGTGAGGAGAAAAAGCGAGAACAGGAACGCGAGGAGAAAAAACAAGAACAGGAATGCGAGGATAGAAGGCGAGAACAGGAGCGACAGCATGAGCTGGAAATGAAATGTCTAGACATCGAGGCATCTCGACCTAGGCGTGAGAGTGACAGCAGTGCGCCAAGCGTGCAGTCTGCGGCGACTGAGCGACCTACGTTGCGAATGTGTGACCTAATGCGACCCTACAAGGTAGGAGAAGACATCGGTCTTTTTTTGGTCAACTTCCGAGCGTACGTGTGAGAGGGCCCAGTTTAGCCGAGACTCATGGCCGCAAAAGCTGCTTACGCTTTTGCCAGGTGAGGCATCCGACGTGATGGCCCGCTTGCCAAAGGAGGAGGCGGAGGACTATGAGAAAGTCAAGTCTAGCCTCCTGCGTAAGTACAGGCTGTCAGCAGAAGCGTTTCGCCAGAAGTTCCGTGAAGCCGAGAAAGCTAGAGGCGAGTCGTACTCTGAGTTCGCCTACAAGCTGAGGGCAAACATGGAAGAGTGGCTCAAAGAGGCAAAGGCTTTCGGAGAGCACGACAAGGTAGTTGAGTGCTTCGGTCTTGAGCAGTTTTACCGCCGTCGACCAGAAAACCTGACACTCTGGGTGCAAGATAGGCCAGGGGTAAATACTGTGGATAAGGCAGCTCAACTAGCCGACGAGTTCATCGCACGTCGAGGTGCGCAGGGGCCGAAAGACGGCCAAAACAAGTTCAGGCCGAGGCCTGATAAGTTAGGGCCGAAAGGCAGAGCTCCCTACGAAAAGAGCGGAGCAAAAGTGACTGAATCCGCGAATAATGAAACAGGCTTGGAAAACGAAAAGAGCGCAAACGCAGAGGCACAGCGCCAAAAAAAGGCTTTCGAAGCGCGCAAGCAGTCCGTGTGCTACAAATGTGGCGAGACAGGGCATTTCGCAGCTAGTTGCAAAAAGGGCAAGCTTGTCTTTCACATAAATAGTAGACCAGGATGAGGAGAGCAGACAACTTTTAGAGCCCTACGTACGCGAGCTTGCAGTTAACGGCAAACCGTGCCGAGTTCTTCGCGATTCCGCAGCAACAATGGACGTGGTCCACCCGTCCTATGTCCAACCGCACCAATTCACGGGCGATTGCGCGTGGATAAAGCAGGCCGTAGAAGCGCAAAGCGTGTGTCTTCCGATCGCTAGGATAACCATCGATGGTCCCTTCGGAAAGCTCGAAACTGAGGCCGCTGTCTCTCCCAGCCTTCCGGCGCAGTATCCGTATCTTTCCTCGAACAGGTCCGATCAGCTGCAGCGCGAAAGGGGACTCGTTTTCGGGGAAGGGATAGTGTTCGCGCTGACGCGCTCGAGGGCTCGCGAACTCGGAGCGAAGGCGGCAGTTGAAAGCAGGAACGATTCGCGAAGAGAGGAGGTGGGGAAGCTTGCTGCGACTAGCGCCGACGTTGCTTCCGAACGCGGCCAGTCGGCCTCCTTGCAGGTTCAGATCGCGGGTGTCGAGCAGCAGCAGCAGCCCGCCGAAACAGATGATTCTCTGGCAGACCTTTTTGTAGCACCTACGTCGGAAAGTTTAGAGCGGTTGCTGCACGTCGGTAGTACGGCACTGAGCGCGGAGCAAAGAAAAGATCACACGCTGGAAAAGTTACTGGATAAGGTAACTGAAGGGGTTGCGAAAAAGAACGTAAGGTTCCAGGCGAGGGAGGAGATACTTTACCGCAAGTATTGAGACCGGAGAGGGGTGGAGTATGACCAATTAGTTGTCCCGCAGGTCTATCGTCAGGATTTGTTGCGTCTCGCACACGGCAACTCGTGGTCAGGGCACCTAGGCATACGAAAAACAAAAGACCGCCTATTGCAGGAGTACTACTGGCCAGGATGCTTTCGCGACGTCGAAAACTTTGTGCGCACTTGCGATGTGTGCCAGAGAGTGGGCAAGCCAGGAGACAAAACCAAAGCGCCCATTACCGTAATTACCCGATTCTAACGCGCCCCCGATTCTAACGCGCACCCGATTTTCCTGGCAAAAAAACCGAAAAAATTTGCACCTCCGATTGTAACGCGCACGGAACTTTGTGAGCAAGAAAAACGAATGCGAGAGAAACGGGCGATTTATTTCTCGAAATAATCTCACTCATCTCACTCCTCGTCGCTCTCCGCTGACCACAACATCTCGTTCTTGGTGCCATCAAGCGCGTTCGCGATGCCATACTTCATAACGAACGTTCAACCAAGATGGATGGGATCGTGGCCCATGCTTCGCACGCCCATCCTGCGAGCTCCTCCAGAGGCGCGCGCTTCAGCCGACCGCTCGTTTTGAACGCGTGAGAGCCGCACCGCCATTGCTGTTATCAAGCCCGCAAGTGGAACGATTTGACGATTTGTGTGAACGCCGATAGAAAAGCCTAGGCGCCTATGCTATAGTGCCTAGAATATTCTAGGCACTATACCTATGCTTCCTGCGTCTGAAAAATCGTTGCTAAAAGCTTTGGCGCCTGCTTGAGATGGCGATGGTGATGGGCGGGACGAAATTTCCGTTGTTTCGGCAGTTTCGGTTTCGTATCCGATTCTAACGCGCATGCGATTTTTCGACCTATTTTTCCGGAAAAAAAGCGCGCGTTAGAATCGGGTAATTACGGTAAACTTGTGCCGGTTATCACGGAGCCTTTTCGCCGTCTCGTGATCGACACGGTTGGCTCACTGCCCGTGACGACCTCTGGCTACCGCCACATCTTGACAGTACTCTGTCCTGCTACTAAGTTCCCCGAGGCCGTGCCCTTGAAGGAGTTGAGCTCAGTGGAAATTGTGAACGCCCTACTGTCAGTGTTCGCCAGGGTTGGCTTCCCGGCGGAAATACAGTCAGACCAGGGTACAGTTTTTACGAGCGCACTAACGACGACGTGTCTCGAGAAGTGCGGAGTAAAACTCATTAATAGTTCCGTGTACCATCCTCAGTCGAACTCTGTCGAGAAGCTTCACTCAGTAATGAAGCGCGTTCTCAGAGCCATGTGCTACGAACGAAAGACTGACTGGGAGCTGTGTTTGCCGGCCGCTATGTTTTCTTTGAGAACGGCTCCTCACGAGACGACCGGGTTCACGCCAGCGGAACTTGTTTAAGGGCGCTCGTTACGTTCCCCCCTCCGCATCCTCCGGGAATCATGGGAAGGTAGGGGCGAAGACCCGATGGTTGTAGAATACGTACTCTCGCTGATGGACCGCCTGCATAGGGCACAGCAGCTAGCGGGCACCGCAATGAGCACAGCGCAGAAAAAGTCAAAGCCCTACTACGACAAGGGAGCCAGGGCACGTCAGTTTGAGGTGGGAGACCAGGTAATGATTTTGCGGCCGTCTCAACGCCACAAACTAGAAGTTCAGTGGGAGGGCCCGGCAAAGATCCTTCAAAAATTGTCTGAAACTAACTACGTTGTGAACGTACCTGGAAAGCGCAAGCTCCAACAAGTATACCACAGCAACCTACTAAAGCCCTACAGGCAGCGGGAAGCGGTGGTGCAGATGCTAGTTAACATACCCTAGGAGATGCCCCCCCGAGATTCCGGAATTGGGTCCGCTTACCCATGACGGCACAAATAGACTCGTTAACGACCTAGTAACGAAGGCGGAGCTGGAGCCTGACCAAAAACGCGAGTTGGAGGCACTGTTAGAAGAGTTCTCGGACCGGTTTTCGGATAAGCCCGGCAGAACTTCCCTCTTAACGCATGACATCGAGCTTAGGTCTTCCCAGCCCGTGCGTTCAAAGGCGTATCTAGTGTCGTCGCGACAGCGCGAAATTCTGGATACTGAAATCCAGAAAATGTTGGCTCTGGATGTGATAGAGGCTTGCGAAAGCGACTATACTTCACCCCTTGTTGTACTTCACCCCTGATACTGGTTGAAGTTCCTGGCAAGGATCCGCGATCATGTGTAGACTATAGGAAGTTAAACCTTATCACCAGAGACCAAACCTACCCGATACCGAACATAGAGGAACGTATCGAGAAAGCAAGCAGCGCTTGCTTCATTTCCACTTTTGACTTAGTGCGGGGATACTGGCAGGTTCCGCTGACGAAGGAAGCTAGCCGTTACGCGGCGTTTATTTCACCCATGGGGACCTTCCGACCAGAGGTTTTGAGTTTTGGGCTGAAAAACGCGCCATACTGTTTTTCAAGTCTCATGGACAAAGTGTTACGGGGGTTCGACGACTTTGCGTTGCCCTATTTCGACGACGTGGCTATCTATTCCGCCTCGTGGCCGGAGCATCTGGAACACCTGCGCTCCGTGCTTTCACGATTGCGTGAGGCTGGCTTAACGATCAAGGCACCTAAATGTCCAATGGCACGCACGGAAGTCACTTACCTTAGTCACGTTATAGGTAGTGGTCATCGCCGACCTTCTGAAGTTAAGGTAGTGGCAATCCGAGACTTCCCGCAGCCCCGAACCAAGACAGACATTAGGTCGTTCTTGGGAATCGCAGGTTACTATCAGAGGTACATTCCGAGGTACTCTGAGCTGGCTAGCCCTCTAACCGACGCGCTTCGTAAAAACGAACTGCTAACAGTCGCATGGGACGAAACAAAAGAGCAGGCGTTCGCCGACCTGAAAAATGCTCCAACTAGCCACCCTGTACTGAACTCGCCAGACTACACAAAGCCCTTCGTGGCCCAGTGCGATGCTAGTGACCGTGGGATGGGCGTAGTTTTGTGTCAGAAAGCTGACGACAATGAGGAGCACCCAGTATTGTACGCAAGTCGTAAGCTGACAATTCGTGAAGACGCGTACAGCGCCTCTCAAAAGGAGTGTGCGTGTCTCGTCTGGGCGGTGCAAAAACTGGCCTGCTACCTCGCCGGCACAAAGTTTATAGTAGAGACCGACCACTGCCCTCTCACGTGGCTGCACACGATGTCCCCAAAGAACGGTCGCCTCCTACGCTGGAGTCTGGCTCTGCAGCAGTATACGTTTGAAGTGCGGTACAAAAAGGGGAAACTGAATGGCAATGCTGATGGCTTAAGTCGGAGTCCCTCAGGCAAGAAATGGCCTGTAGACGCCTGACTTTCTCAATTTCATTATTTTTCCTGACGCAGGTTTCGCCCTTTACAATTACATTTTTTTTGTGTGTGGGACATTTCCAATCACGCGAAATGTCACCTTTCAGGTTTGTTCACTTGTCTAAAGCACTGCTGGGCAAAAATATAACTAGAGTAGTTAGTTATTCACGAAATTTTCATCTCAACTAAAAGCCTGGTAAAGCTTCAGTGTGGATTTGTCTTCGCACTTGCCGGCGATGCGGTTATGTCTTCCTGTGTTGTTCTGTTGCTTGCCTGACCAAGCCAGAGATGTTCTTGGGGAGCCACTACTCGTCCCGTGACCGGCCCGGTGAAGCTCCAGCACAGTGTCGTACAGCGCAGGCCTGGAGTCGAGAGTCTGCCGAGCACTTCACTTCGACGGCATCCCTCCGGACAACGGTTGAAGACCCTTATCCATCGGGATCTCGGACCCCCGGTGGAGAAGCTGTTACGAATCGGCCAGTACCGCCGTACTGTCCCGCATCCCTCCTCGGCTGTGCAGCGAAGCCACTCGTGCGCCTTTGAAAACACACGCCACCATGTCGGCAACAAGTTGCGACAAGCCGCGTCAGACGCTTTGCTCTCGGCGCATTTCAAAACTTCGGCGGCTGCCTGCGAGGCTCGTCTCCACGCTCTTCAAGGACACAGAGGCCCCGTCGATCGCAACAGAGCCCTCCTCTCTCCCCTCTCTCGGACCCAACGTGCCCGAGGCTATGAACGGCTTACGAACTCTGGAAAGAGTGTTGTGTGTGTCTGCGACGTTCTTGGCGTGTTCCCGCTTGTTGCGTTTGACCGTTATCGCTTTTGGGCATAAATAGAGCTGCCCAAGCGTTGTAAACCATTTCCTGTTTGAGCAGCGAATCGATGTTGTCGCTCTGCTCGAGTCCTGTATTGTAACCTCGCCCGTCGGGGCATTGTTCTTTGGCTTCGGCTCACCTCTCGGGGGAAGTTGAGTGGATAGCGGCAGTGAAGGTGCTCGCCGTGACCTTTCACGCATCGAGGGAGGTGGGTGTGGAACGTGGAGGGCCGTTCTAGACAAGGCTGAGAAGTGCCTTGAGGTAGCACAACACTTCAAGTTGTCCCTCAATGAGCGAGCCTATGTGATAAAGGCGTCTGTAGCCACAGCTCTTTATTACGTAGCGCGGATCGCTCGCCCACCCCGTCACCTCATACGTGAACTGGAGACTAGGATGTTCACATTTTTTTGTGGTGGCAAGACGGAGAGAGTCGCACGCGCCTTTCTCCGCCTGCCAGCCTACCTAGCGTGGCCATGATGAGTGAGGTGATGGCCTTGCGGGGTTTTCTGGACCTCACAAGGGATGGGGAATATGCAGGCGCGAAGCTCGTCCAATACTTTTTGGGTACGACGCAGGCTTTGTTTTTCAACGATGTCTATACGGGCCCGTCGGCGGAGAAGCCCCCGTTGTTTTACGTGTATGTAGCTCGTACTCTTAGAAACTTGCGCGAACGCGTGCCTGCCATGCAAGAACACAGCGTACCCCCAAGTAGTATCTGTGAGGTCCTAGCTCAGTCAGACCTCTCGGTGGAACGGGCGGACAGGTGCGGGCGGGTGCGATGGCGACAGCTGACGGCAAAGGTGCTCCCGCCGGAGGTCAGAGACTTTGGTTGGGAGCGAGGCTGGGGCGTGCTGTCCACTGGGGATCGCATCGCGGCTTGGGGGGTGGCACCCTTGGCCCGGTGTCCTTAGTGCGGCCAGCGCGAAACAGCGGAGCATGCGTTCTACACCTGCCGCACTGCGCGCACATTTTGGCGGCTACTGAGTAGGATGTTCGGGATTCGACTCACACAGCACTCGAGGACGCGCGATGCGCTCGCACTATTTCTGTTGGGGGTGGGTGCATTGGTGCTGTGGCGGCGCCGCGGAGTAGCCTCGCTTCATGGGCGGGCCCACACCGCAATGTACCCGCTGCTGTGGCGAGTACGAGAAATGTTGATGGTGCACCTTGAATCGGAACTGGCCACCCTTGGGATAGAAGCCTTCCTCCCACGGTGGTCGTGCCGGTTCATCACGGTACGTGACGGCCGTGTGGCAATCCGAGTTGACGAAAGGTCAACGTAAACAAGTTTGTACAGGCGCCGAGAAGCGGCACCGAGCGCAAGCCGAGGTGCGATTCCTTGCGCCTAAACTTCTGGAGAAGTTCTGTAATGACAAGGCTTTTTTCTATGCTAATATACATGGCAACCGCCACCTGAGCAGTTTGTTTTGATTCGGCGGCAGCCGCTCGCCGAGCGGCAACCAGTCAATGGAAACCAACTGGTTGAGGACGGCATCGTCATCGATGTAGACTGCCCCTTCGACAACCACCGGGCTGCACTCTAGGAAGCTCGGCGGGCAAAAGAGGACAAGTACAAAGGAATCAAGGAGTACTTGTCCTGGCACTTCCAGCGGGTGAGGGTGGAGACGGTCATCCGCGGGGCCTTTGGGTCCTGGCATCCAGAGAACGATCGTGTCCTCCGCCGGCTGTGCAGCAAGACCCACTGGCGCAAGATGAGGCGGCTCATTGTCAGTGAGACCGTCATGCGCAGTAGGGACATCTACACTGCATACATCACTGGAAATCGCTAGGCACCCTAAAAAAGGGACTGCCTTTTTCTGTTTTTTTAGTTGGGTTTATTTTTGTACATAGTGGAGATAGTGTATATAATACTGTATTACTTCTAGCTGCTTTTGTATATAGTTTTATATAAATTCTTTAGCAACTGTACATAGGAACGTGTAACGTGTATACAGTTAAACCTCGATATAACGAAGTCGTACTTGGGGCCGCAAATTTCGTTAAATCGAGAATTTCGTAAAATCGAGGTTTCGATTTTACAGTTCATTTAACCAGTTATTGGGGTTTTAACACTTTGGCCCTCGCCAGGCAACAACTGCTATGTAGTTACCTCTCCAATTAAAGCGAAATTTGTACTAAAACTGGCCGCGAAAATTGTGTGAATTAAGAGTTTCAACACTTGGGCAATGGAATACGGATAGCCGACGGTAGTTCATGTGTCATCGTAAAACCGGTGCTTTTTCCGCAACGCCTCATTAAATATGATAGCAGACTAGGTTTCCACTTTTTCTTTTTTCATTTCGGTCACTACTAAATGCCGCTGTTAGTCAATTGAACCCGCGTCCATGTCCCGTGAACTTCACCCCGCCGAGGTGCTCGTTCGAAGTTACGCCTCTTTTCGTCCATTCAGTGGTAGGCTTAGGCGCGGCGGGCCAATAGCGGAAGGCTGCTATGAAACTTTCGAAAGACTTTTTTCATGTACAAGGGCTCCGCAGTATGGGCGCGTGATTCAACCACAACACTCGAGATAAAACCATGATTGCGAGTTGAGCGGAGTACACGCGGACCGCTTCACTGTGTGGAGCAGCGCTTACGTGATCCGGAAAGCGGAAAGCTTACATTAAAAATCTTCCGGCCAAATTCGATTAAGCAATTACTTTTATGCCCACTGAGCCCTTACGAAACTGATTTCTCCGCACCGCAGCTGTCTAATGAACGCAGGTGAAACGAAGATGACCACGTTCAAAGAGAGCAATTTATTGCCACCAGCACTCGATGTTCAAGCCGTAGTGAAGAAGTCCGTAAGCAGTGCTTGGCGTTTCTTGACCAGGGCGGGCTTTACGTGACGCTCGTATGCTGACAGCGCTAACAAGGTCTTAAACATTCGTGTGCACCTGCGTGCCTCCGCAGAACATCGATGGCATCCATCACACTTCGGTGGCTGTCAGTTTCACCGAGCTTCCTCAGGCTCTTGTTCGGAACACTTTTCTTTCTCTTGGAGTGCTCATGCTGCTTACAAGACTCACCTAACGATGCACGAACAAAATATTAATTTGGTTATCAGCGAGCACAACCTAGCGCAGCAGCACCGTGAGCAATGACGCGTAGAAAAAAAAAAAGCTTGAAGTAGGCTTCGGTAGCCTAAGCATAGAGGGCGCTGGCGTAGGCAACGATGGAGACGTCAAAATAGTAGGTGCACTATTAAACCGTCTATCAGGGTTCGTACAGAATATTTGACTGAAAATTCAAGGACTTTTCAAGGATTTCAAGGATGAAAATGGGCAAAATTCAAGGAGTGTTAGCCAAATTTTATATGCTTACAAGACTTATGAAAGCAGGGCAGTTTTCGCATGGATTCCGTTTTCCGCAGAAGCTATCTCCAGCTCCTTTTCTTTAGCAGTTCGACGGAAGCTGTTTGCCTTGACTAAGTAGGCGAGGTCGTTTTTCGCTTCAGCTTCTTCCGAAAAACAGTCCGCGGATTCCAGCAGGCACTTGAGTTTTTTGAAGCTTTGACTTCCTCCCTTGCATCTTATCAAGCTCTTGCTCGAGCTCTTTCCCCTTTGAAGTTGCCTGCCGTGACAGTGCTTGTTTCTTTTGTTCGTCTAGGTATGCAGCATACCTATGCCGGGCTTGGTGCATTGACGCCTCCAACTCTTTTGAAATTGGAACGTTCAGCAGGCCGCCATGGTTTTTCACAGCCTTGCAGATAACTCGTTGAGAAATATACGACAGCTCTGCCAAATTCTCGACCGCAACCTGCTTGTTGATGCTGAAGCTCGATAAATGCTGAAGCTCGATAAGTGTCGCTTGTCTCCGGCCTCACCCAGTGACGATATTCGCTGCGCTCCAGCCACGCAGACTGAAACTTGCACTTTCCAACTGGCATCCTGTCAAAGTAAAGTTGCAGGCATTGCACTCAGCACAAACGCAAACTTTCGCCGAGAAATGACGCGCGAGGCCGACGCATGGACAGAGTACCGACCGATCGTTGATATAACTTGCGTTGGATTGCATTGGATTTCTGGCTCCCATTTGTTGCCAGACGATGCAGGCGCTGCCGATTTCAAAACCGAAACTTGCTGCTGTTGCTCTTCTGTCAAGGCTACTTGTTTTCGCGGTCATTCCTCAGTAAACGCGTTTTTGAAATCAGTGGGACTTACGGAAATACGTCGTTCATTTGCTCTATTGAAACAAAGTCCACTAAATTTTCAAGGATTACAAGGAGCTCACTTATATTTAAGGAGTTTCAAGGGCCCTTGAATGAATGTTATCAAATTCAAGGATATTCAAGGATTTCAAGGGGCTGTGCGAACCCTGCCGTCTATGACCGCTAGCGGTTTGTGCAGCTTCGTTCTTCGCTTTTAATTGTTGTTAACCGTAGATTTCACCGCTTTTCTTTCATTTTAGCCTTCAAGAGTCAATTTGAGTACTGAATTTTTTCAATGTAGGGCCTGAGAGGCAAAATAAAACGTGCCTCGACCGGAATTTCGTTCTTCCTTTCTTGCCGTGACTTCGTTAAATCGAAAGCGCCGCACAAAATTACTTCGTAAAATCGAGACAAAAATACATGCATTTAGCAAAATTTTGTTAGAAAACTTGAAAAAATTCGTTATATCGCGAATTTCGTTAAATCGAGGTTCGTTATATCGAGGTTCAAGTGTATAGCATTGTACATATTCTTCATTTAGACATTCTTTTATTTCTTTAAAAAATGAGTAAAGTACCTGATACGAGTCCTATTTGGACTCAAGATATTGAGGAACTAAGTTGAGTGACTAAATTGAGGAACTAAGTTCATGCGTATGATCTAAAACCCCGGATTTGAACCCTAGCATGGTCGAATGCTACTGATTGTTTTTTTTTTCTGTGGGTGGGTTTGCTGAGCGGTTCGTCCTTAGTTTGTAATATTGCCGGTGCTGATTTGCAACTTGGGAATGTGTATTCTGCCTTTGTTGCTTTGCACTCAGATCGATTCACAGATACACACGCCATGGATTCAGACGCGCAGCCTGAACCCAGCCCCGAGCAACCGCAACTACCTCGTGAGGGCGAACAATGCAGGCATGAAGGAAACACCCTGCTCATCTTGTTCCCAGCGCCATCAACATTTCAATGCATGGAGGATGGATGTGCAGCCAGCTACTCCCAAGCAGCTTGGACAGCCCGGCGTCAGTCACTCCAGCGACACCTCGAGGTGAAGCATGGCCAACGCATTGATAAGACGACCAATCTTTGCTCGCACTGTGGGGACACACTTGGTTTGCGACCAACACAACATGTGTGTCCGACGGGCAAGCCAATAACTGCTATGCCGACACACGAGAAGCACAAATGCCAACTATGCCCCATGACCTTCCCAAGAAGGAAAGGATTAGACAACCATAAACAGTGGGACACGCGGGAAACGGCAAACCAGACATGGGCACAAGCTGCGCAGCCACAGCACGTCCCGAGACAGGACTCACCCAGACAGGGAGCTGAATCTGACACCACGTCATTGAGAGGACAAGATTCACAGATTGATGCCGGCCAGCTTGAGCGTGTGGCAATGCTTCAGAGCATGGCAACAGTGCCCCCGACCACACCGATATCATGCTCAAGTCCTGCCGTAGCACTAACTGGTAGTAGTAGAGGCACACCAGGCACACCTGTGCAAGGGATGGAACACGACGCTGATCAACCAGATAGGATGATGAATAAAATAGCAGACAGCCCGGTTGAGCTCACCACAACCAAGCCGATCCGCTAACGTCACATCGCAGATCACGCCTAACAATCCAGCATCCACCACAGTGGCATCCACGCACGCGGCGCTACCTGAACCGCCAAATAGCTATCATGATGACAGTGATTCTCCGCCGCTGTCACTGGAAAGTGCTGGGGCGGAAGAGATTAACGTTATCGCTCCTCGGCCTTTTGGCTAAGGCAGCGATAGTTCAGGTGACTTAGCCGGAACCTAGCCACTGGTCCACCCCGGATCGGCGGCAATCCACTCCCATCCTGGAGCCTGTGTGATCCCCCTGCCAGATCGTCCAGTCACATGGGCATGGGCAGACTTTGCCAGCCATTGCATGATTTCTGCATGTGTGCATGACGAAGTGCGCCTGAACCTAGCATGGATAGTGCTTTGAAGTGCTGTGGCGCTCTTGTCCAGTCTCGAACCCCTCTGACTCGGACCCCGACCCCATACTAACACCCGCCCCCGGCTGCTTCCGGATGACTTTTCTGGCCTGGGACTTCGGTTCCGGGCCAGCCTGGCGTCTCAGGCATCCCTGGAGAGCCTGACCCGGTGAAAAGAAGTTCGCCCCAGATCCGGCTGGGCTCTCGACGACCGCTGGGGCCCTCGTCGGCCCACAACCCCAAGCCAAGGCATCCCTCCGCCCAGGAGCCACGCCTTCGATTTGAAGCTGCCCGAGGGCTGCAACGGCGATGACATCATTGATCGAGTGACCCACATTGTCACCCTACAAGAAGTCTACTGCAACCAGCCCATGTGCGCCCGCAACTATCAAGTCACCGTGAACACCCGAGCAGCCGTAACCACATTGTTGCAATTCAAGAACATTCGCCTTGGAGATCGTGCCCCTCGTTCCGGTTGGCCCCGCATCAACAAGTGTCACCTGCCTGTTTCTACCGGCGTCAGTCACAAACGAGACCCTCATCCGTACCCTCACCCCGTACGACCAAGTTACAAGTGAGAAATGGAACGTTCAAGGGCCTTCTGTCCTCACGGGAACACGTTACATCCAGATTCGCATGAAAGAAGACAAGCTGGTGCCCAACTACACCCGGGTGGGCGGACACTGAGCAGTGTTTGACTACCCTGGGGTTTGCCGGGTGTGCCGCCGCTGCAGACAGGAGAGTCACATTTCTTCCGAGTGTTCTGCCCCCTTCTGTGAGCGTTGTGGCATATACAGCCTTGAGACCGCACCCTGCGTGCTACCATGACGTCGCTGTGGGCAGCCTCACGCCACCACAACCTGGGAGGTCCCTCATCTCTACAGCTCGGTGGCCGGAGGTTCTCAGGCAGCCCGGGTGACACCAGTGGAACCCGACCCCGACAAGTTTCCCCCCCTAAGCAATGAGAAACCAGTGGAGTTGGCCATAGATACAGCCAAAGGAGACACCCCCAGCCAAGCCTTGCCACACGTAAACAGCGAGGGCAACCCAGCTCTAAACACAAACGCACCGACCAGCCGAGACAAGTCCCCCGACGTACAACCTAAGCTCGAAACCTCTGGCCAACAAGCCACCACAACCGACAAGGAAACCAACAACCCGAAAGCAACCCCCAGCTCACCCGAATGGCCCCACCGGGAGGGTGTCAATGAGGAACTCCGACTTAGTGAAGATTCGGACATGGAAACAGCGGCAGCCAACGAGGCTAAACGAACCAGATCCTCTGACGACACCCCAATTACGCCAACCCTGAAGAAAAAGAAGCCCCAACGTCGATTACCCACGAAAAGCCAGACACAACATGACCAATAACTACAAGGACAATACTCAGAATGGGAAACGTGTGTCCGCGAAGTGAAATGCAAACCGTGTGTGGGGTGGGGAGTGCCCTTACCACGACACATTGAACCGCACCACAAGCACCGTGAACTGCCATGCTAACTGTGTGTGTCTATGGAACTGGACCTACAGACCCGACCAAGGAGTGCACCTCAGGCGCCGTAAGGTGCAGTGCTCACATTTTGTGCATGCGCGAGTGGACTCACAGTGACGCACCAGACCTCACGACCCACGGGACCATGGACACTACCACAAGGAGGGAGGCCGCACCAAATGTAAGCTGCCTACTTTTTATCCACACCCACTCCATTGCTGTATGAGCAGTGGGGCAATTGGGCGTTTAGAAGTAAGTCAGTGTTAACGAAATACAGTAGAACCCCGCTCTTACATTCCTCAGTGCTGCGTCTTCGCGGCTTCTACGTTATTTTTGCCTAGTCCCGGCACAGCGCACACAGAGTCCAATATTTCCGCACTGTAGCGTTTTCCTGGTTTTTACGTTTTGTTTTTTCGGTCCAGTGAAAAACGTATGAACGGGGTTCCACTGTACTTGACACTGTAGGATTCTCGTGGGAACAGTGTGAATTTTGTTCGCGGTTGTGTTCCGTGACGGGTGCTTTGATGGGTAGTAGTGGTGACAACTGTGGAGGCAGTTCTTGTGTTGTTGCAGGTGGTGGGAAGCGTGTATGCATTTTCTGGGGCACCTGGCAATAGCACATGCAGACGCGTGTTTACAAAGTGTATGCTTTGCGTGGAACAGACTAGTGCAGCACGGTCTTAGTTGTTCTAACACACAGGTATGGGCAGGTTGGTGGGTGAGCTTAATACTTCTGATGCTTAAGGTCCTAACCCTCAAAGTGCAAGGATTTTGGAGCACCGAGAAGCAGAGAGAGGCAGTCCATTTTTTACGACAGAATAGGGTAGATTTAGCATTCTTGCAGGAAACAAATTTTTACACGGCACACGATGTTCAGACATTTCACACAATGTACAACATCCCTTCATTTTTTTTTTAATAGCCTCGTCAAGGTGGTGTGGGGTACGAGTTCTGCTGTTGAATCCAAGTTTATGGAGTTCAGGGTTTTCTTCGGTAGACAGCAAAGGCAAATTAATTACTTTCACCTTTAACCAAGGGGGCACTCAGGTTAAAATCATAAACGTCTACGCGCCAGCTAAAACATCAACTTCCAAAGGGTTTTTCGTGCAATTGGGATCTACCTATTCCACTCAGGTCCGGTTATTTTTTGCAAGGATTTTAATTGTGTACTCGACAGCTATAGAGATGTCAGAGGGCCAGGTCAGGGAAGTCCTACATGGAATGCGGCCGAGCTGGGCTTGTTGGTTAGAGACTTATCTAGAGGACGCAGAGATTCTTTATCTAGAGGACGCAGAGATTCAAAGACAGGGAAATAACTCTGAGGCCACTTGGCGGCGGGGCACCTCGCAAAGCCGCCTTGATAGGTTCTACATAAATGATCACGTAAAAACCACCATAACAGATATTAAGGTTGCCAGTTTTCCACGCGATGCTAGCTACGTGTTGGACCACAAACCGGTTATCCTTTGCCTTATTGTAGGCGGAAACCACCGCGCAAAGAAGAAACCCTACATGATGAGATAGCCCGCGCTTCCCTAGGCAGCATACTAGAGCAGACAACTGGAAATACCGCAGACCCTTCTAGCTGGGACCAGCTTAAAATGGAGTGGAAAAGACATGCACAGTCCGAGGCGAAGGAGAAAAAAAAGGAAGAGACACTACACACCTGAATGACACACTCACCCGAATTCGAATCGTAAAGAGAGGAGGCTCGCTCCCTTTCACCAGAAATGACCGAGTACCTGGAGGAGCTGAGGAGGCGGTATTTCCTCTGCCTACAACCACTGGCGGATCCTGGGGGGGGGGCCCTAGGGGCTCGGGCCCCCCACGAGATGCCGTGGGTATCTTCCCCCCCCCCCCCCCCCCCCCCCTCACCGCTTTCACTTTTCCGCTCCCGAGGTGGCCTTGCGAAAAACCGCGTATCTTTGTTCATTCTCCAGACACTGGATGGATACCATACCAACCACTGCAAAGATCAGTTTGGGCTGGACGTGATTCCCGGGTTTCGTAGTTGCTGTATGTTCCTGACCGTTGCCTGCCGGCCGCGGCCAAGCTCCGTTATACCCCTGTCACACGGGCACTTTCAATCCGGATTGAAGTTAATCGCGATCGAGTTTTCGAGCGACCACCCTTTTGAAATGTGAGAGACGGTTGAGCTATTCCAGCGGGCACAGCGAACCGGATTGGCCCAACGCCGAGCTCCTCCCTCCCTCTCTCCCACTCAGCGTGCCCACTGCTCCGCCGCCTGGAGAGTGAGTGTTTGTGTCTGTTCAACGTGGGGGAAGTTACAACGGTCGCGAGTGTGCGTCTGTGTGCGTGCACTGTGGAAACTACAGAGGTGAGTGTCTGTGCGTACTCTCAAACGGACGTCACGGACGGCGGTTGCTGGACTCGCCCTTTATAAGCAGAACGCTTTGGCGCGCAAATTATTCGGACAGTAGTCTCGGTCGGGTCATGTTGTCACTCTGCTCGAGTATGTTGTAGCAAGCCTGCGGGCTGCTTCGTTCTTGTATCGTCGTATTCTCTCGTTATGCAGTCAACTCAGTTACGTTTAACTGCCGTCTCGTCTCCTTCGGGCTTCTGGCCTCCGACTCCAAGTTCACCTCGGGCAACCCCACCGCTCGCCGGTTACGCTACCACGTACGACGCGGAGGTGGACGCAGGGTCGCCTCCCCGCCTGTAACACCGTGTAGCAGCGTCCGATCCGGACTGAGCTCGATCGGGATTGACTCGATCGCGACACATCCCAGCACAAAGAGTGCAGCGAAAATGGTAAGCATCCTTATGTTGATATTACACTGATTTTTGCCTGTCTTTATGAACACCAGCTAGAACCGTTGAGATAACGAAATAAGCGGTTAATTTATCAGAATAAGCCCTGTCCGCGTATTCGCTTCTGACAAACTTTGAAAGGGAAACTAAAGAGGTTCTGTGGTGGAGAAAAAACTCTTTTAGCCCCTTGGCTTCCCCGCGCTGCGGGCCGTTCCTGCCTAGTATTCCGCGGCAAAAGTTTTCCGCCCGCAGGAGGCATGGGGCGGTGTATATAAATCGCAATAAAGTCCGCACAAAACGTCATAGAAAAACAAAACTTGCTTTATTTTGTTCGCAATGCTTCACCGCAACCACTTTAGCGGTAGGATTTGCGTGTGTGAAAAGCCTTGAAACACACAGGCATGTGAAGCGCAACTTCGCACTTTCCGCATTCCCATCGGCTCTCGGACCTTTTGCCGTGTACCTTGCAAACTAAGCAAAGCCTTTATGGATTTTTCTTCACTTTGTTCACGAGTCAGGTGATGAGAGGGAGGCGGCTGATTGGTCCGGTGGGCACGCAGCTCCCACTGTAGTCTCAGCTTAGGAGGAAACGGAATGTAGACTAATGTAAAATATGCATTGCGTTTTTTTTTCTTGGGCAAATGAAAATCGGAGTTCATGGTATAAATCCAAATCGAGAGAAATGTTGCTAGAGAGCGGAACGCTTTTGATGTTTATATTTTTTTAGAACACACATAACCCTATTTGTAATACTGTCATACGTATCTGTGCGTCTGTTGTTTTTCTTTTTTTAGAAAGAATCTAGTTGGTTATCGGTATATGCCCTTATTCTTGCTTGTACCAAGGTGAAATGTATACAGCACGAATTCCAGTTCCAACGAACCGCACTGACAGTGAATCCCTCCCACTCAAAAACGACATTAACCTAGAAAATTGTGAACAAGCTAGAAGTGTTGGTCGGACACACTCATCTTACCTTACATATGACAACTTGCAATAGTAGTCGTCACACTTTATAAACACTACCCGAATATGTTTCTTAGTGAATGCATGCTACATTTACCAGCTGGCCAATATTTCTGATAGGTGAAATAATACGAGCAATCCTACAATCCGTATTTTTAAAATGTGCTCGCGCTTTCTCAACAGGCAGATGGTACTCCTCCTCAAGGGAAAAAAAGATCAGCGCCGAAAAAGATCGACTTTTTTAAGCGGATGGCTAAAACATCTGATGAAGTTGCGGGCCAACCTTCTCTACCGGTGACACCAAGTCATCGCATTGGTGCTTCCGACACCGGGGATTGCGCATCACAGCATGCGACGCCTATGCAAAATGTGCATGAACCTAGCGGGATAAGTTCACAGCCCATTGTTTCTTCGCCATGCTGTGTTGTTTCCTCAGTTAGACATATAGACTTTGATAATGACTCTACATTGCGGTGCCCCTGTTCTGCGGCTGCTTGCGACAATGATATAGCCGAACTGGCTGCAACATCTCCTGTCGTTCAGATGGCGGCGAAAAACCAAGGGGCGCTTAACGATCTCGGCAGCCATATTGGCAAGCCCATTGATGACTATACAAGGAAGTTGTTGCTGCAGAATCACTGGAAGCCCCCAAAAGACTATGCATTTCCTTTTTCGCTTCACAAAAAGAATGGGAAAGAGCTCCGCCGTCATCCTACACACGATCACTTGGAGAAGTTCGAATGGCTTGTCCTTTCAGACGTCGACAGGGGACTTTACTGCAAGTATTGTTCTCTCTTTGTCCTAGGACACGTAGGAGGTAAACACAAGACGGTATCACTTCAGCAGCTTGTGTCAACGCCTTTAACACAGTTCAAGAATCTCCTTGGAAAAGATAGTAGTCTGACAGCGCACGCTGAAAAAGGCTATCACGTAGCTGCCATGAGCTCTGGGAAGGAGTTTTTGCAGCGTATCACTGCCCCGGAAAAGAGTGTTGAGAATCAGGTTAGCGCCCATCGCTTGGCATTAGTGAATGCAAATAGGAAAAAACTGGAGCATATCATCAAGTCGATCATTTTCTTGGGGCGACAAAACATCCCCCTGCGCGGTCACAGAGATGACGGCACGTTGATGCACGACACCGAGATTCGTACCTCCTCCACCGTCGTGAACGAAGGCAATTTCAGAGAGCTCTTGCGTTTCCGGATGGAGAGCGGAGACAAGGAGCTCGAAGAACACCTCTCTGGTTCCTCTTCCCGCGAAACTTACGTTAGTAAGACAACTCAAAATGAGCTGATATCCTGCTGCGGAGCGGAAATAAGCGCTATCATTATTAAAAGGGTGCAAGACTCGATCTGTACAGAATTATGTTTGATGAAACTACAGACGTGGCCCACGAGTCACAACTGGCACTCGTACTGCGCTATGTGCATGATGGCATGCTTCGCGAGGACTTCCTCCAGTTCGTATCTCTGCGACAAGCAACCAACAAACGCCCCGAAGAAAGTGATCAAGAAACGGTGAGCGCACCTACCGTCACAGGTCAAGATGTAGGGCGCACCGTTCTAGCCATCCTCAGAAGTCACGGTTTGAATCCGAAAAATTGCGTCGGAATCGGTACCGATGGCTGCAGTACAATGGTGTCTGAAGCAAAGGGAGCAGTGACGGAGGTTCGGAAAGAAGCGACGAATGCTGTAAGATGCCCCTGTTACAACCACGCGCTGAACTTATCGATTGCTAAGTCGAACGAAGTACAAGCCGTCAGGAATGCTGTCGGTGTAATCAAGGAAGTCACTGCTTTCTTCACGACGTCCTCCAAAAGAAATCTAGTTCTCAAGCAAACACTGGATAAGCAGTTCCCAGGCCTCTGTGAAACCCGATGGGTCGAGCGTCATCAAAGTGTTCAGGAGTTCCACGCAGCTCTCCCAAAGATTGCCGAAGCACTGGAAAAGATCAGCCACTGGAGGGAGCGGCAAAGTGCATCTAAGGCTATGACACTCCTAACTGCGATTTCGGACAGTCACTTCCTAGTAGCTCTGGTGGTGTTAGCTAATTTATTGGCACACACCTATCCACTAAGCAAAGCATTTCAGAAGACTTCAATAGATCTTCAGACGGCCCAGGGCGCCGTGCGAGACACTCTATCTGTGCTGAGCGAGAAGCGCAGGACTAGCCAAAGCGGATTTGGTGACCTTTTCCTCGAGGCCACAACTCTTGCCGAAGAGCTCGGAATTGAATTTCGCTTGCAACGTGTGCCAAAAAGACAAGCCCACTGCCAAAGCCTGCCCGCAAGCGATATTGAAGCCTACTTCAGACAAACTGTCTACGTACCCCTCTTGGATAACGTCCTTTCCGACATCGTTGAAAGATTTCCATCTGCGACGCTCGATATATTTCAACTGTTTGCTTTGCTGCCTGCTTCGGTAAATGCCACCAACACCGCACTGGATCGCTTAGTTTGTAGCAGCCTTGCGAACAAGTACAGCTCAGTCATCGGTGCGGAAGCAACTAGTGCAGAAAAGGCGCTTGGAGCTGAATATCAGGTCTGGGCTGCAAAATGGATCCGAGAGGAAAAAAGTGGGACGCGTATTCCGTCGACGGCTCTCGAAGCCTTCAACTCTTGCGACAAGGATATGTTTCCGACACTTCACGTTCTTCTGCAAGTGCTCGCGACGCAACCAATCAGCGTGGCGACAGCCGAAAGAAGCTTCTCTACGCTACGTAGGCTGAAAACTTGGATCCGATCGACCATGGGCGAGGAGCGGCTGCTAGGTCTCGCTTTGCTGGCGACTCATCGGGACATTTCTCTTGACGTTAGCTGAGTCATCGAACGTTTTGCCCACGGTGGGAAGCGCAGGCTGCTATTTTCTATGTGAGTGTGACAGTGACTTCTAAAAGTTGAACAATACCTCTCCAGTTAGATTTTTTTTTTGATGTTAAGTGAAAGGTGTACGGTTATAAACATGCCTTTATTTTCAAATATGTTGATGTATGGTGTCAGCACTTGTCTTTTCATACCTCTCTCTTATAAATATGCGCAGAACTCCACTTGTGTAAATAATGTCTCTCATTTGAAGTTCACGAGTGCATCATATATATGTTTTTTCTTCATTTGAGTGAATTGTATGACATCCTCAAAGTAGCAGTGTTATGCCGCTATAACAATTATGATAGCCCTCCGTGGTTCTTGTTGGAAGTGTACGGACCGACGCGATTTTTTATGTTATGATGCAAAATAAATAAAGAAGCATAAAAAACGACTGCTTTCTTGTTTGATGTAGCTGTGCGAGATGTTTCCCCCATGTTTCAAACTTCTTTCAAGAAAAAGTACTGTCAATTCTTATTACCTACGCAGTGACCAATATTCGCAGCCGTGAATCCTACTGGTACTAGGCAACTGATATTTTAGTTGTATGTTGAAGGTGGTTTAAAGTTGTATGTTGAAGGTTGTTTAAATTAATTCTCGGTTCGCCGCTATGGCATACCCCACTGCGTTTAGTTTGCTCCCACAATTTTATTGACACTTTTTTAGACACACTGAGCTGACCGGATCAAGCTATTTCTTCTGAAAAGTTTAGTGAGATTACGCCGCTTTTGTGTATTGTTTGACCCGTGTATTTTCGTTCTCTGAGACCACTCTACTGAGACCACTCCAAAACATTGAGGTGTGGAGTGGTCTAATCCAAAAAGCTAACAACCAGCCTGCCCCCCCCCCTCCCCCGCGGCCCCACGCACACATACACACACAAACACATGCATGGGCACACATACCTTTTTTTTTTTTTTTTTCTGTGGGAGCCCCCCCTTGGAAGCTTCTCTGGATCCGCCCCTGCCTACAACGCCTGTCCCCACCTGGAACTGCCTTTAAGGGGGGACGTGGCTTTCAAAATCAACTTTTTTATTTCTTTGTGGATTTTGATGAAAATTGGCACAACAACTGGAAATGCTTCCGTGATAACACCATAAAAATTTCAAACTAATATTTTGAAAACTTTTTTATGTATTAAATTTTCTTTCTGTTTCGCTTGTACCGAGCGAGCTTGAGCGGCTTATAAAACATGATAGAAAACTTGTTCGAAGTGCTTTGCATTCCCAAATGAATGGACGAGGTCGTGACAGTTTTAGAATTTTTTTTTTTACAACACAATGTTTTTTAGTTTTCATTTTTTTTAGAGGTTAATGTGCAATAGGCATGTTGACTGTGAATGATTATTTGAATAAAAAAATCACAAAAAACAAATCTGGACAACCAAGAGTGTCACGACCTGAACTGTTCATCAAGGAATGTAATGCAAGAAACGGAATCAAAATAGACCCAGCGGTCACAAAGAAATCCCTGGTACAAGCGACACAGGTGGCAAAAAAAACGGCTTCCGAAAAGCCGTTTTGAGAAAACGGCTTCCGAAGTTGCAACATAGGTTTCACTTATCAAAAGTCGTCACAGTTGTAGCCTTTCATGTCCTTTTGAACATGGGGCTTCTGAAATGCCTTGCCTTGAAATTGGAGTGCCTTTTACAGCCTTTCTCCTTCCAGAAAACATCATTTTCAGCTCCTCTGTGAAGAGTACATACCCCACTTTGCAGACCAAATGAAGGGGGAGATGGGTTTCAATGGGCTTTCAATGCAAAGTAGGTTAGCTAGTTGGCTGTATCGCACTGAACAGCCTCCTTTTGCAGTGTTGTCACCATGGCAACAAGTTAAGCATTTTTTGTACTTAAATTTGAACATTTTTGGCTTTTTTCTAATGTTTTATCATCTTGCCTGGCACAGCAACTTAGTACTCATACGTGCAGGTGTTCATTGCCAAAAGTTTGCATACCACAAGGATGAAAATGAGCTACTTTGAAGCTTGGTAGAGTATTCTGCATAACTCCTAACTTCAATGCAAGAGCATATTTTTTTACTACTTTTGACATTCAAGGCATCCAATATTTATCACAGCAAAGCCAGTATGCCCTAAGCAATGGTATCAATAATTTCACTAAAAAATCACTGTTAAATGCTGCGACAGTAACGTACATTTTTAATGCAGAGAACATATTTTTATTTCTATATTACTAACTCAAACCTGCTTGCATGAAAATTACAAGTGCACGGGAAACGTTGCGCAAGAAAGGCGATATGGCTCGCGCGCATCGCAGCGCACGCTTACCGCGACATATCGAACTTTGATTATACCTGATATGGCTGGTCAGGTCGCTTTTAAGATTAAATCTAACGTCGCAGGCATTTATTACAAGTACTGGCGTTCAATCGTAACCGGTTGCCCAGTCATATGCTGCTCCAATGCGCGCCGGCTATGCCGTACGCGCCGCAGCGTTTGACGCGTCGACCGTTCCTTTCTCAAGGCTAGCGAGCCCACAGTCAAAACACAGCAATAACTAAGCGTGTAAACATCGCAAACCCGACTAAAAGTTCACTTCACGAACCGCTATCGCAAGCGCGCACACCGCGTCACCCTCCGGGGTCTGGCGACGGTAGAGTCACGCGCACCACGAAGTATTTGATGACCTCCTCCTTTCGAGCCACACAACTTCCCGTAATCTGGCTCGTTATCTCTGGCATTCCCACCGCGATAACGTCCGTGTTGAATACCATAGATTGAACAGATACTCGGCCGAGCGAAGCCGCGAAAATGAACTCCAACCGCTCGCTACGCAGCTCAGGCGGCCGCCTTCTTGCGTTGCGCCCGTGACATCCAATCAGGAGGGTCGTTGTTCTGCGCCCCGACGGAAGGACCAATAGCGCTTCAGCATCTATTTCTAGCTTCGTTTGTGCGTCGTTTCTTTTCTGCCGTTTGTGCGTTTGTGAAGGAACGAAGATAAAAGAGGCGAGCGGAACGGGAAAGACGATCGCTCGGCCGATCTAACCATATCAAAATGGCCGCGCCCGGTGCCACCGTTGCGGAGATAGAGCGCTCCGAAAATTGCCGTTTTTTCGCCCTTTTGCGCTGATAGTTTGTCACCACGCCTGACAAAAGTATTTTTTTGTGCCACTTTCCGACGCTTTTCAGCGTAAAAACTTTGCAGATGCATAGAATAGGAAACATAGAAGCCGAATATGTGGATTTCAAAAAAACGACGTTTTGGTCATTTTTCCGAAGTTGAAAGCCGCGTCCCCCCTTAATAGGCATGGGCCCTGTGGGGGGGAGTAGGAAAATAAACCGCTTCCAGGCAACCAAGGAAAAACCAACTGTGATTACCGAGGTTATGTCGTCATCAAACATGATGACATCTCATCCAGACGACATCAAGACGTGCTTTACCAATTTTGTTAAGGAACTTAAGAGGCAGGACCCCACACAGTTGGAAGAGAACACCTATTAGAGGGAATAGCCTCCCTTGTGGGGCAACTCCCTCAGGTAGACAGGGAAAAAGGTGAAAGCTTTTTACGACCAACGACTATTAAAGGTCTACTTGAGATTCTGAAAAAGATGAAATCAGGTTCCTCCCCTAGGCCCTGCCCACAGAGTTCTATAGGACATTTTGGCACATTATAGGAAACCAAATAGTTTAACTAGTAAACAACATCATAACAACCAACAGCATCCCACCATCTTTTAGGAGAGGACGCCTGGTTTTCCTTCACAAAAACGGAAACGACCACACTCTTCCATGCTCGTACAGGCCTATCACAGTTCTAAATAGCGACTACAAATTATTCGTGCCTCTCCGTGTCCAGAATTAAATGGGTACGGCCCGACTTGATCTGCCCTCAGCAGAAAGGTTCGGTTCCAGGACGCAACATTTTTTATGCAATTACTCTAACATGCGACCTTTTCCGTTACACAAATTTAACAGGAAACTCGGGTGTCTTTCTTTCCCTGGACCAGCAGAACGCATTCGATAGAGTCTCTCATACATACCTATACAGTGTTTTGGCAGCGTACGGCTTCCCCAAAGATTTCATAAAACTGTTGAAATCGCTATACAGTGAAGTATGTAGTGACCTGGTCACTAACGGCATCATTCAAGACACAATCAGGGTGGGAAGGGGAGTGAGGCAGGGGTGTCCCCTCTCACCTTTGATCTTTGTTCTCACCATAGACCCGTTCATTCGTAGGCTGGCAGGGAACGGAAAGATAAGAGGACTGCCTCTCCCAGGAGTTGAAGTAGTAAGAGTGTTTGCGTATGCAGACGATGTGTCAGTGTTCCTCAAGGACTCGGATAGCATAGGAGAAGTCGTTCGAGACTTTCAGTGTTACTCCTCGCTATCCGGTGCCAAACTAAACGTAGACAAAAGCACGGTGCTACCAATTGGTGTGGGGGATATCGATCTCCCGTCGGGTTTTCGTCAAGTATCAGAGGCTTGACGCTTAGGCATTCTGATGGACAGGGCGGGAGTTTCCCCCAACATGTTCCCAAGTATAGTGAGCGATGTAGAGAGGGAGATCCAGAGAGCTGGTACCTTCCAATTCTCGTATGATGAAAAATGTTTCCTTATTAAGTTATCCTTTTACCGAAGTTCTTTTACGCTGCAAGGGTGTCGCAGCCGCAGGCCCACTGCACGCAGAAACTTACCCGCGCTCTATTTTAAGATTCTTTTCGGGGGGTGGGACAGAAAGGTTGGCACGGGAAGCAGTCTGCCTCCCAAGGCGTCTGGGGGGCTCCAGCCTACCATGCCTCGAAACAATGGGCCAGCTACTGGCGCTAAGGTCAATCATGAGCACACTGGATGACGTGGATGCGCCAGGTAGGGTCTTGGCCCTGTACATTCTGGGCCAAGACAGGCAGCTTTCGGTCCCCCACCTCACCAACAACCTCCTCCCCAGTGAGATCCTGACACACCACCCCCTACTTGCTCTACCTGTAACGTCATACTCGACCAAGATCACATACTCTGGAACTGCACAACCATACACAACACTACAAACACACCCAACAAAGGATGGCTGACCGCAACAAGCACCACCGAAGAGCAAAGGCAACTGGCGGCATACATCAGGCAGCGGCTTGAACACGTCACCAGAGGTTCTCTGGAATGTGAGGACTAAACAGGCCTGCTTGCATATTTTTAATAAAAGCTTTTCTCTCTCCCTCTCTCTCCTCCCCAGTGCACTATTGATGCCGCCAGTGTACAAAGCCGCTGCTGCATGAGCCTGCTTCCCTAAAGTATTCTGCCACTGCATGCCCGCTCCGCTCTCACTTTCTGCTCTAGTTCTGCCCTAAACTTTCCCGCATAATGGCTTGTTTCGCTAGCATAACCGAAAGGCCCCCGCTTGCATAAAAACAGTTCTAACAATGTAAACAAACCGCCATCTGCTCGCTATCTCCGTTACTTTTTCTCTCTTCTTCTTCCCCCCTGCATTAAGAATGCACAATCTGCCCTAACTGAACCCAGCTCACACGTAGGGTGGTGTTTATAGAAACACTGCCCTACACGCTTGCTTCCTGCTTTACCTCGCACTAACTTCCTTGCTTTTCTGTTGTTCTTTCACAGGAGCAGAATGACCAGGCCCAGCACAACCTGACGCACCGCCACAATGGCGAGCAAAAGGGCTACAGTAGCCAGGCGCCGCAACAGCGGAATCCCGGTGCCCACACCGCGGACCCCTGAAACCCCGCCCACTCCACCACCAGATGAGGGGCACCAACCCCGCAGAGATGGAGATACACTCTTTATCTCATTTCCAGCCCCTCAGCCTTTCAGGTGCACAGAGACGGGCTGCACCTCAGCCTACTCAGCTGCTGCATGGACGAACAGGCGCCAGTCACTGCAGAGGCACCTCGAGGGAGACCACGGCATGCGAATTCGCCGAACGGTCAACCTCTGTGCCCTGTGTGGGGACACGCTAGGTGCAAAGCCCACAACGCACCCTTGCCTGGCCAATGGCAGGGCCACCGCAGCCCCCACACAGCAACGGTTCCAGTGCACTGACTGCCCGTCGTCCTTCCCTTCCAGGAAGGGCCTGCACAATCACACGCTTTGGCACAAGAAAGAGGGGGCCAAGCGACAGCGTGCAGCCAGCTCCCAGCAAAGCACCACCCCAGGAGATGACGAGGGGCAGAATGAGGGGCAGCCGCCAACACAAGCCACACCGGCATCAGGCGGCGCTGCGAGCCGGCAGAACTCCCAAGCTCCCAGCAGCCCGGAACGTGGCGACGGAGAGGAAAGCCAACAGAGCACCCCCCGTCTAACAAACACCCCTCTCCCGCAGGCCAGCAGGCGGTCTACTCCTAGCCAGTCGGACCGGTCTGCCACACCCACCCAGCTGTTCTCGCAGGAATGCCCCAGCATGGGAGGGAGTCCGCAGGCTGACGACGATGCAGGAGGAGAGGGGGGCGATGAAGCCGTCCCAGCAGCCGCGCTAATCGACGACAGCTCTGTGCTGGCCGAGCACACCAAAAAGCTGCAGCGCGTGCTCAAGCTGGAGCCAAATGAGGAGGCCTGGGACCAGTTCCTAGAAATCCTCGACGACGCATTATACCATTATACAAGATGGTAGCAAACGAAGAGAGTGTCGCTATCTTTTCTTCCATTCATGTCGGCATCACCAATTCTGTTCGTGATGACCCTGGCTCCTTGTTTTTAAATCCTGCAGCAATTTTCACCAGCCAAGCTGAGTGACTCACTCCAGATTAAATTTGACACTGTTTTCCAAACGCCTGCAAGGAAGCTCCCCGACACATCTGATAATTCTGAGCAACATTGACAGAGCTCCGAAAATGTGCTGGAAAGCACAAGCTAGTTGTACCAGACAAACCAGAAAAAAAGAAACCTTACCTGGTGCCTCTGAACAAGAACATGAAAAAACGGCCATTCTGAGGAGCTCCCAGAAACCAGCTACTCATACATCATAAAGAAGGAAGCTGGATAGCCACAGCTTAGGCCCTAAGAACCAGAAGCAGGTATCAATATTATTCCCACTGTGTTTGCCGGCACGACCAGTGATGTTTAGAATCACTTTGACAACCGCGTCTGCGTGAAGGACGGTAAACAAAGGATGACTGGAGACCAGCAGTTCCGCACGCTATGCCTGGATGCCACGAGGAACTTGGATTAGGAGACACCATTTTGGGAGCAAGTACGCCTCTTTTTTTTTTTTTTCATTTTGCTCATTTCAATGCTCCTTACATACATATTGGTGGCGTGTCCATGCTCTTTTACGTTGTTTGAGTTGGTACAATCCATTGCCGCCAGGGAGTTGCAGATATGTGAATTCTATTACGATATTGTAATTTTGGTAAAAATTACTTTTAAAGCAAAGCAACACCCACCGATTGTTTATGCTGATGTGCTGTGATGGGAAACATTACACTGCTGGGGTGAGCACCAGCGACCTGAAGAGACATCTAGCAGAGGCCCACATGGTCCAACGCAAAAAGCTGTAGGGTAACGACTTGCAGAGGCCCACATGGTCCAACGCAAAAAGCTGTAGGGTAACGACTTGAAAAAGTTTATCTCACCACGACCAAGGCCCCAGGCTCAAGCAACAACAAAAGCCTACTAGCCAGAGATTTGGTACTCGGGCTTGCTCCCACTCAACCTCGTGGACGGAGCCAGATAACAGGTAATGGGAACCGTTAGACCAAAGCTACTTTTTACATTTGCGTGTCGCCCATATCAGTGAATGATACAAGTAAGAAATCCTGCTACTTAAAACGAATCACCCTGCACAGGGTGGTTTGGATATATTGATATCTCTCACGGCCCTTTGTTTCTTTGCATGTACGTGAGTGAATTCAGTACTGAATTCAGAGTGAATTCAGATTGTTCATGTTGCAAAATAAACTAAATTTGAGCAGTTAGTGCCGTACATTTGCATTGTATATCTGATAATCAGGAGTTTCCCTCTTAGAACTACAGAGGTTGATGTCCAGCACCACCAACCATCGCACTACCCTGGAAGGGCCCCACAACCCAGCATTGCTACAGCAAAACATTGGGGACATTAAGAAGGACAACCTGGAAAGCGCAACCGTCACAACCAGCCATGATAAGTCTCCCGAGGCACCACACCCCTTGGAAAATGGAAAAGCCAATAAACCCTTTGTATCCCAGCAGCAACAAATGTTGCCATTATATAAAATGGCACTAAAAATCCCGTGTGAATCGCCCAACTTTGAAATTTCATTTTTGAATTTCACGCTATATTGAAGTTCCAAAATATGCTAACTAGATGGCGCCACCTGTATTGACAACTCGACCACAACACAAAGAATGGCTTCTTCCTCAAAATGCCCACCACGGTAAGTACCTCCGCATTACATCGATATCTCATTATTTATCTGCTATTTCTTCCATTATAATACTTCTCGCGTAATACAGGAATTCACAAGCAATATTTTCATGTCCATTCCTCTAGGAAAACCCCAATAGAAGTACTTATTTTTCCTCCGCACTGTGTTGCGTACACGTCTTGCCGTCAGGAATGCGGGGCCCCTGAATTTCCCGAATGGGTCTGTGGGGCTGCTTTTCAGTCGCTGCATTTTATAAAAGGCCACTGTTTGCCATAAAGATTTTCGTTTCTAATGCAACACAATATCTCTCTGCAGGCATGAATTAACGGACACCAAAATCCAGGGAATTTTGTTCGACTGGCCAAGTGGGAGCGAATGCTCCGATTTGGAATGTCCGATGATGACCAGGCGGAAAGGACAGCAAGTCAAGATTGTAGTGGGACAGATTCGTCTAGCTTATCAGACACCGATGGCCTCGATGTCGTAGTAGTCCACTACTGTGAAGAACAAGATAAAAAAAAAAGACCTGGCATTGGGTAAAAAAGGACCTTGACATCAACGAAGGCTTTCCTACTACAGTCGAATCCCGCTACAACGAAACTGACGGGACGTGCAAAAAATTTTGCTGAAGCGAAAATTCGCTGAGGCGAAATCTGCCCCAACACAGCACGGAAGGGCAAGAAAAATAGAACGGCATATTTCCGCATCATTGGCAGCATAATACAATGTTTAGAAAAAAGAGTGACGCGCAGTAACGTCGTGTTTAGTCGGATAACAAACATACCAATGGTTATCTGGTTTTTTTACCAGCACGCAAAGAGCGCGACATTGAGGAGAAGGGGACAAGTGAAGAAATGAGGAAATGCAGGTGCAAAGCGTATTGCTGTACAACAAGGCGTTTCCACCGAGCTGATTACTTGCAGATAGCTGCTACGCGGTTGGAAGCCCCCCTCTTGCTTGTGGCAGGAATGGCGCTGTTATCTTAATTATCCTCTGACTAGGCACAGCAGCAACTGACCTTAACAGGCAAGCCTCGCGAGCTTGCAGTTATCGCGACCGCCCGCTCGCGACTAAGATAGGATGATGCGGGTTCAAGACTAAACACGAAAACGATATTTTTGCTCTTGAATTTGAAGAATTGTAGCAGGAAAACTGCAAGGGCAGCTGCTTACAACACATACATGACGCCGCTGCGCCAGCAGCCATGCCAGATGCAGAGCACATTTGCGCGATTTCAACTGGATACGGATTAGCTATAGCTCCGGCTTGGCGAACCTGGCTTGCACCTCGTGTAAAGACGGCCCGCCGCAACGTTATCACTAGAGACCGGAACTTTAGGCAAAATGCCCATTTTTTATTCCAGTCCGTATCGAGCCTATTTAACATATAAGCATGAACTAAAGGAAGGGGAACATTTTAAGCAATAGTTGATTGTGCCTATACGTGCCTATTTTGAGGTTCGTGCCTATACAAGCTTTTAAGCGCCTATAAATGCCTTTTTTGTGCTGTCGAGTACAGACTTTGCCTCAATCAGTCGTATATCTCGATGGAAAAAAAGGAAATCTATTGTTGGACTGATGGGAATGCATGAGCATCTTGTCTCTCTCCATTGCTAACTTGAGGCCTCGCCCGATGCTCATTCCTTTCTCTTCAGACATCCGCCACGCAGAGTTTCTTTCACCCCACTCAGTAAAGCGTATAACCACAAAAATATCATCATCTTCTTCCTACACTATGCCAACCATGCTTAGCGTTCTAATAATCTCAGCGGTCTCGTTTTCTCGCTCTAGCAGCGGCTTTGGCTGCCTGTCTTTCCTTTTGTAGTCTGCCAGTATCGCCATTAGCCGCAGTATTTTTCATTTCTTCCTCGTTTGCCACCCTAAACTGGCTGCGTGCTCGATAATTATACAACGCGGGCAATCAGTGGCAGGAGTCACAGAGACCCGCCGAGACTCCCCGTGACTGACGGGCACGTCTGCAGAGGCAGCTGCCGCTCAGTCGCACTCCTGTTAAAGTATTCTTAGCACCGTCGCTCTCGTCACTCACGCAGCCGGCGATCTCTAAGCGCTATCTCACTTTACCGTTTTTGGGTTTATGTCGCTGGCTGTTTGACAGAGTGACGCGTAGCGACGGAAATATTACCCGAAATGCCCTATATATTGTTCGCGCAATAATACAGTGCTAACAGTGGCATAAATTGTTTTGTCACAGACAGGAGAACACGTGTTTTGAGGAATGGTCTCGTCGAATTTAGTCTGCAAGGCATGCAAGGTGAAAATAAAGAGTACGCGTTGTCCCCCAACCAGTCGGCGTGCAGCGAGTATAGAAAACAGTATGTTTGTGAATGGGGGTATGAAGCAATGAAAATGACGAGGCGCGCTGGCGTTGGAAATGGGTTCGCACTGGCTTGTTTGGAAGAAAACAAGAGAGCAATTGAAAACGTTGTATTTAGCATTTTTAAGGGTTTTTATTGAATGCTAGCGGCATAAAAAGATTCTTGCGGGTTCCGTCGGCGCGTCGTCTGCTAGCGCCCCCAACGATAGCGCGCAAGCGCCAGCCTGCGAGGGAGCCGGCCAATGGAAGCCCTACCTCTCAAGGCCAGGACGGTACTGCGGGAAAGCACAGCTACTCTCTCGGCAAGATGCGCAACATTGACTTTCACGCCTTTCCTTCTGCTTAAAAAATTGCAAATAAATCTGAACCCTTTCCCACTTATTTACCTCGGACGGGATTTCGAAAAGCCTTTCTAAACAATGCAAAACAATTACAAATTGCTCGCGAATCCCTCCCCCCCCCCCAAAAAAAAAGGTCGGATTTGTTTGGTGTCGAGAATATTGCAGCGCAGATTGCACGCGGGCGAGGCTAGAGCGTGCCCTAGAGAGGCAGCGCGAGGCTAGCTTGTGGCAAGATTAAGAGAAAACCTATTGACCCTATCACTACAGCCAGCACGTCAGCGTAGTTGGCGTTTCTGCTCTCTCCGTAATCCGTCCGAAGCCTGCCGACGAATGCCGAAGATTAAGACGCCGAAAAGTGTCCTTATCCGGCAATGGACCAGTGGATCGCAGTGCTACACCGTCGACGGAGAAACAGTATTCTGCCAACCCTGCGGAAAGCAGGTGAGAATACAATACTTTCCACTTGATCTTAATTAACGATATCATGCACTTGACGTGAACACTGGACCAACCGTAAACGTGACGCCTCCAACAGTGCTTACGCTAAATTTATTCTGAATGCTCAGAACTTGCCAATAATGTGCGTTTTAAGAACTTTTTACGGTAACTGCTATTCATTGTTGTGCAATGTTTGCAACCTAATTCGGGAACTGGCTTCCTTATTGAAAATTTCCGGCACAGTGTTGGTCGGATTGTTGTATAAGCATCATGATTTTAAAAACGGTTACCTGCTATTGCGCAGCTGGCCAACTTCGCCATTCCTTGAGCTATTGTCAGGTTTACAACTCTACATGACTAAAAGCAAAAGTACACTAGCAACGTTTCACGTGCCTTACGCAATATCTTAGTTTTCGTTACTGTTTTCTTCGCGCAGGTACCCTGTGAAAAAAAGTTCCACTTGCAGCAGCATGAAAGAACAGCACTGCATCAAGCCAATGCTCTGCGCAACCAGCCGTCGACATCAAGACAATCGTTCCTGGCTGAAAGTATTGCTCAAGGAAAAAAAAGTGAATTCAGCGCTGACCTGTGCGAAGCATTAGTCGCTGCTAACATCCCTTGGGCGAAAATCGAAAACAAGACTTTCAAGAATTTCTTGCAAAAGTACTGCAAACAAAAGGTACCATCAGAGTCGACTCTTCGCAAGGAGTACCTGCGACCACTGTACGAGAAGACGCTACAAGAAATTAGAAGAGAAATCGGTGAATTCCACATTTGGATTTCTGTGGACGAGACGACAGATGTCACCGGACGAGTACTCGGTCACTTTGTAGTCGGAAAGCTTGACGCAGAAGAGAAAACAACACCCTTCCTGGTTTGCTCAAAAGAGCTAGAAAAAACTAGCGGAGAGACCATCGCCCGCTTCGTGAACTCGTCATTGAAGCTTCTGTACCCCTCCGGAGCCCACGACGACCGAGTACTGCTGCTCTACACAGATGCAGCAGCTTATATGCTTAAGGCTGGTGCACTTCTCAAGGTTTTTTACCCAGAACTATTGCACGTCACTTGTCTTGCTCACGGGATTCATCGGGTGTGTGAAGAGCTACGAAAGTCGTTCAGTTCGGTCAACGAACTGATAGCTGTAGGGAAGGCGGTGTTCCTCAAGGCTCCTTCCCGCGTTCGTGCTTTCAGGGAGCAGCTGCCGGGTGTACCTCTTCCACCGGAGCCTGTTGTTACCCGCTGGGGAACTTGGCTGACGGCAGTGGAATACTACAACCAACACTTAAACGGTGTCAAGGCTGTTGTAAGCAGCTTTGCTGAAGATGAGAGTGTCGCCGTGAGAAGGGCCCAGAAGGTTCTACATGATGTTACACTTGCATGTGACTTGGCCTATTTGTGTGCCCATTTCACGTTCTTGGCAACAACAATACAGAAACTTGAAAGTTCGGGCACAACGCTGACTGAAAATATTCAGCTGATTTTGGACGCACAGGAAAGGTTCGCTAGTGCTCCCAGGGGACCGGTTGCTGACAGAGCTATAGAGAAGCTTAAGTCTGTGTTGGACAGAAATCCCGGATTTTCGACGCTGACGGAACTGTCTGAGGTTTTGAGCGGCGGACATACCGCGATTCCAGATGGAATCAAAACATCCAACGTGCCAAAGTACAAGTACGCTCCGCTAACCTCAGTGGATGTGGAGCGTTCTTTCTCTGCGTACAAGACGATATTGACTGACAGAAGGCACAACTTCAAGCCCGAAAACCTGGAGATGGTGCTTGTTTGCCACTGCTTCCACAGCCTTTCGCACAGTGTTGCGTCACCCTAGATATCTTGAAATCGTCACCCTTGAGTGTTTTATGAAGAAAATAAAATTGCATTTTCAAAATACCGATGTTTGTAGCCTGTGTTTACTCTAAACCGAAAAATTGCACTGAAATACGCCGCCTGAGTAAATATTATTCGAGCCTATATATGCCTATATGGTAGTACTTAGTGCCTATATATGCCTAAATTTCAATTTTGAGCGCCTTCAATAGGCGCCTAAAACCCGTTTTTTTAGTGCCTAAACTTCCGGTCTCTAGTTATCACCATGGTGTCCACCTGAGTTTTTTTCTTGTTTTGGGTGCCAGTGTGGCCGCACCGCGCATGTTTTCGGTGAAACTAAGCGTCCTGAACGTATAAAAAGTTGCAGACAGCTGGCGCTATGCTTATTTTATTGTAAAATAACTGTTCAAACCCAGCCCAAACCATCAAAAATTGTGTTGTAGCGAAAGAAAGCCAGACAAATGGTTCGTTGTGGCGAGGACTTTGTTGCATTGACTTCTATGGCTAGCTGACGGGGACTTGGAAATATTTCGTTGAAGCAGACTTCTTTGTGGCGGAATTAGACTGTAGCATTTTAACTCCGAACGTCTTTGCGGCAGAGGCTAAAACGCCTTTGAGTATGTTTTCAAAGCTGGTAGATGAGGATTTCATCGAACATCTGACGTTCGAAACAAGCCGATTCTGGGTCCAGAGCAACTGGACGAGAGTAAAACCTGTGACGTTAGGAAGAAATGAGGAAATTTCTCGGCATGGTCCTGTACATGTCTGTAGTGTCCATGCCATTCAGGCACATGTACTGGTCCCGGTTATTGCGCCAATCCCACATTGCGGACTGCATGCCAAGAAATCGCTTTGACGAAGTGATCTCACTTTTCCATGCCTGCAACAACGACAACGACAAGAAAAAGGAAGAAGATGGCTACGACAAGCTCTACAAGGTCCGTCCGTTGCTCAGCCGGGTGAAGTATAAGTTCCAGGGTGCTGCAGAAATGGAAGATTGCCTTGCCGTGGATGAAATGATAATACCATTCAAAGGCCGGCACAGCCTCAAGGGGTACATGAACAAAAAGACTAGAAAGTGGGGCTACAAAGAGTGGACACTGGCTGGAAGATCTGGTTATGTGTACAAAATTCAGCTTGACAGGGACAATTTAGTCATTGAACCAACGGATTTGTCAAATGACATCGGAGAAAGAGGAAAAACTGTTGTGCGACTCTACGAGGGCTGTGAAGGGAAATAAATCTTTTGTGACAACTTCTTCACTTCAGCAGATCTTCTACTGGAAATGAGGCGTCGTGGATTAGGATGCACAGCAAGCATGAGGAACGGCAGAATTGGACACTGCCCACTAAAAACCGAAAAATGCCTGAAGGGGGAAGGCCGTGGATCCTTTGATTTCCGATCAGAAAAGGACAGTGGCATTATTATTTGTCACTGGCATGACAACCGCAGCGTCATGTTTGGATGGAATACCCATAGTGTAGGTCCTGTGGGAGTTCGCCGGCGATACGAAAAAAAAAAACAAAAACATACGCCGAAGTTTCCCGATCGAACTTGGTAAGAGTATACAACCAAAGCATGGGTGGTGTCAATAGAGCAGACCAGCTGCTTTCTTTCTACCGCAATGAGTTGAAGACGAAGAAGTGGAACAAAAGGATCATTTTTCACTTGATGAACCTTGCTGTTGTGAACAGCTGGTTGTTGTACCGCGCCGTGAAGGATTCGGAAATCCAGCTCGCCGAATTCAAGGTTCAGGTCGCCTTTGGGCTAATGAAGTCGGAAAAGTCACACGAAGCGCCCCTCCACGACCGTACTCTGACCGAAAATTGGCTGTCGAACCGAGCTTCGCATGTACCTACTTCCGTCAGGTATGATGGGGTAAATCACCTGCCTGTCATAGTGCTTCAGAAAACTGCCCCAAGGTGCAAGCTACCCCAGTGTTCACGGAGAACAAGGCTTCAGGGTAAGAAGTGTAACGTGTACATGTGCGTTGAAGAAGACGGACCACCAAACTGCTTTGAAAGGTTCCACTCTGAGTGACTCCGTGTTCCTAGTGTACACACATGTGTACGTTCATTTTCTTCAATAAATAAGGTTTGCTGAAGGACATATATTTTTTTCTGTGTTATTTGGCACATTTTAATAGAGAGTCAGCCATTAAACGTTTGCTCTTGCGCCTACGAACGGCATGGGATACAAAGGGTTAAACTCACCAGGAACCCCAAGGAAGCAAGAGACCCAGAAGAAGAAGAAGGAAAAGTCCCTGACTCAACGGAGTGGCCCCGTTGGGAGCTTCCAATAGTTTCTTCCACGCAGTCGGTGTCTACTTATTACACTCAGGTCCGATCATCTTTTGTGGGAATTTCCATTGCGTGCTAGATAGCTTCAGGGATGTAAGGGGGCCTGGCCAGGGCAGACAGACATGGAATGCCGCTGAGCGGGGACTACTAGTTAGGGATTTCGGGCTAGAAGATGCGTGGGTTTTAAAGCAACGAAATAACTTTGAGGCCACATGGCGGCGGGGCACCTCCCAAAGCCGAGATTACAGTCAAACTCCGCTACAACGAAATTCCCGCTTCAACGAAGGTTTCTCGATTCCCCGCCCGCATCCCATAGGCCCCAATGTATTAAAACTCCCTCCACAACGAACCACTTTTTTTATTGTTCTCCCGGTTCACCGAAATTTTTCCGGGACACAAGTCACTCGATCTGCAACGGACTGAACCACTCTAACTAATTTTGATAAGTTCTAACAATGTAAATTATATTGTAGCAACATTTTCTCCGAACATCCGGACATTGAGAAGCTGCCGCTTCTCGATGTCCGGATTACCGGCTCCGACGGCGCTCAAAAGCGGCGGCGGAGGAGGAGGAAACCGCTTCTCGCCCTTTCTCGCGCTCGCCCGGCACCCGCCGGCGGGGCCCGCCGGCGAGAGCACTGACCTTGCTGCTCACGTGACCGGGGCCCCCTGAATGGATAGCCGTTTGCGCAAAGCGGCGCCTTAGAGTTAGCTCGGTACTCCTGCACGCTTCGCTTCGTCAGCTACGACCTGTGCTTTTTTTTCCTCGGTCTCGTCTGCGGTTGCCAGGGCCTATGGCGGCGCCACACAGCAAGAAATGGAAGTTTCTTTCGCTCGAGGTAAAGGCGGAAATCATCGCTGCGGCAGCAGCCGGAAGAAAAAAGGGACTCATCGCGGAAGAGTACGGTATCTCGCCAAGCTCGCTGTCGACAATACTGAAGTCCGAAGCGAGTATTTCAAAGGCGCTAGCGTCGGGCACATCTGCTCAATGCAAGAAGACGACCCAGCCAGCCCACGAAGAGCTTGACAAGGCAGTGTATGCCTGGTTTTGTGAAACGAGGGCTAAGAACATACCAATCAGCGGCAGTTTGATTCAGCAGAAGGCACTGAACTACGCCTGCATTTTAGGCATCAGCGAGAACTTCAAGGCAAGTGCCGGGTGGCTAAACCGATTCAAAGAGCACCACGAAATCGTCGGAAAAGTGCTCTGCGGGGAGTCAGCTTCTGCAGACTCTGACGGTGCCTCATCGTGGATCGCGACGAGCGCTGCGAGCATCGTAGAAAAGTACTCTGCCTCCGACATTTACAATGCGGACGAAACCGGGCTTTTTTATGAAATGCTGCCAGCAAAGACGGTCGACTTAAAAGGAAAACAGTGCCACAGAGGTAAGCAGAGCAAAAAGCGAGTCACCGTGTTACTGTGTGCAAATATGGACGGGTCCGACAAGCGACCCCTTCTCGTCGTCGGCAAGAGCGCCAAGCCGCGGTGCTTCAAGGGCACGAAAAACCTGCCAGTGAAATATGTTGCGAACAGCCGTTCGTGGATGACGCGGGTCATTTTCACTGACTGGCTTGTTTCTTTTGACAATGAGATGAAAAGGCAAGACCGCAGTGTTTGCTTGCTGCTGGACAATTGTTCAGCGCATCGCCTGGACGGCAGCGTCAAGCTGACGAACGTTGAGCTGAAGTTTTTCCCGCCCAACTGCACCTCGCTGATCCAGCCTTTAGATCAAGGCGTGATCAACAGCGTGAAGTACGCATACCGGTCAAGGCTCCTTCAGCGAATCCTCCTGAACACCGAGCATGGCCGCGACACCAAAGTTGACTTGTACATGGCTGTACAAATGTTGGCCGCCGCATGGATGTCGACGCGGGGTGAAGTTGTGAAGAACTGTTTCGCGCACGCGGGGTTTCGACCCGAAGAGATGTGCAGTTCAAGTGACGATGCACAAGCTGCCGACGACGTTGGACCGGGGCAAGACGCGACAACGGCCGAAGCATGGGCAGCTCTCGAGGAAGCCGGCATTGTTCCTGAGAACGTAGCATTGAGCGACTACGTAAATGCCGACGCGGACGTGATCGTCTATGAGGAGCTGAGTGATGCCGAGATCCTCAAGAGTGCTCGCGCCGCCTCCGCCGCTGCCGCCGATTCATCCGACGACGAAGTCGGGCATGGTGTTCCGACGGTCCCGACGTCAGTGACAGCGTCGCAGGTCATGGACTCCTTGGACATTTTACGTAGTTTCCTTGGCGCCCATGATGATGATGTCGCCATGCAGCTCCTCGCAGACTGTGAGCAGCGCATTCTCTCGTTGCTCGTGCGAAAGCGCAAACAGTCAAAAATCAGCGATTTTTTCAAGTTTTGGAAATAAAATGCTCCCAGAGTGTCGTGCATATCCGTGGCCGCAAATTAAAATATAAACTCCGCGCTGTGATTTCACGACGCCTGCTTTTGCGCGGATCTCCACGAGTACGACGCGCATATTACAACGCTGGTCTAAGCGCCGCGAGACGCGTTGTGACCGCAAATTACGATATAAACTCCGTGCTATTTTTGGCGGAGCGAGCTCCAAGCAAGTTGGCAACATTGGGGCGAAAAGGTAGGTGGGAGATTTCACAACGCCAGTTAGACGCCTGCCCTGTTTTCTTTATTTACTGATTTTTCCGCGACAACGAAATTCTCGCTACAACGAAATTTTTCACGATCCCCGTGAATTTCGTTGTAGCGGAGTTTGACTGTAGACAGGTTTTGCATAAACGACGGGTTAAAGACAGCCATAACAGATATAATGGTAGCAAGCTTCCAACGTGACGCAGCTATGTTTCCGACCACAAACGAGTAATCCTCAGCCTCCGTGTAGGCGACAGCCAATTTACGGGGAGGAGGCGCTGGTGTATGAACACCAGGATCCTAGACGAAGAGGCAGCTCGAACATCCTCAGCTGCCATCCTGGAGCAGACCACAGAAAGCCCGGGAGACCCTTGCAACTGGGATCAGCTCAAAGTTTACTGGAGGCGGCATGCACAGACAGAGGCTAGGAAAAAGAAAGCGAGGGACACCGCACAACTGAACAGCACACTCATAGTAAAACGAGGGCGTTCCCTCTCTCCAGAGATGAGCAAGTACACCCAGGAACTCAGGAGGCGGTAGTTTCTCTGCATGCAACGCTTATGCCCACACGAAACCGCCTATATAACAGGCACGGGCCTCGTGGAGGGAGCAGGGAGATAAACCACTTCCAGGCAACTCAGGAAAAGCCCACAGTGATTACCGGAGTAACTTTGTCAAACACGGTCTCCTCACATCCAGACGACATTAAGACGTGCTTCACACAGTTTTTCAGTGAGCTCTACAGGCAGGACCCAGCACAGCTAGATGGAAACAGCCTTTTAGAGGGAATTAACTCTCCTGGGGGGCAACTCCCACAGGTAGAGAAATATATAGGCGAAAACTTCCTAAAACCCACGTCAGAGCAAGAGCTACTCGAGGTACTAAAAAACATGAAGTCAGGCTCTTCCCCTGGGCCAGATGGCCCGCCCACGGAGTTTTACAGGACGTATAGGCCCATTTTAGGCAGCATAATGGTGGAACTGGTGGTGGAAAATCTGTCACTTCTAGTGCAGAGAAAGAAATGGGTATGGCCCGACCTGATCTGCCATCAGCAGACAAGTTCGGTGCAGGGACGCAACATCTTTACAGCCACTAACCAGTCACGAGACCTTTTTTGATACACCAACCGAACAGGGAACTCCGGTGTTTTTCTCTCGCTCAGTCAACTCAGTCTCATAAGAATTATTTCGGCACAGGCCTTAAACACAGATAGTATTGAAATTGGGCAATAAATCATTTTTGTGACCTTTTTTAAGTAACACTGACTCTAGCAGTCTGTGTAGCAGTGTGGGAAGACACCGGAAAGAATAGCAATATTAAAAATATCAGATAAAACAGTGCAAAATTACCTCAACAAGATTACATTTAACCTGTATTCCTGCATCACCAGTTTCATTGCTATTAAATTCCCGAGTGATGTTATGACCTCATGTACAAATGCCAGTACTAGAAAAATTGTGCGATCAATTGTACAATTCCCTTGCACAGCCTAATTTGTGCAAGTTGAAATGAAAGAAATGAAAGAATGAAAGTATAACTTGATTCCCTTTGAAAGACAGTTTGTTTTTATAACTCAATCGGAAGAATGACAAATTAGAGCATTTAATTTTTTCTGTACATCTTTTCGCTGATCCTTTGTTGAAGGCTATTAATGGTACTCTGTTTTTGCATTACAAAGTTTGCTTGTAATGTAGTTTGTCTTGAATACTTTTCATGCATCTGTAAGCTGGTTTGCAAATATTTTGGGAATATACCCCACTTCCTTATAGTGTTACACAGTTTGGAGGTCATACAGGGTTTGTGAGCTTTTAAAGAATGAGCAGTTGTTTTGTATGGGAAGTAAAAGTGAGAAAATTTTATCATTGCCTTGTAATAGACTTTGCCAAGGTCATGCTCATTGAACACGTCATCCCAAGTGATGCCAAGTAAAGCTTCATGAAAACCAGCCAGTGTAACATGGTTTAAAGGCTGATGAGTGAAAGACATCTACGAAGTGAAAAACACCAGGGCTTCAAAATGGCCCACTTTTTCTGCTCTGCCTAGGGCATGGAGTTCCTGCTGTAGGAGCCTGTAGCAGCCATGGAACACCGGTCGACTCACGAGTATGGCTGTGGCACCCCTAAGGTTCAGCAGCAGGAGGACGACGGACGGGGACCATAGCTCTCCAGTGGCCCGGCTGTTCTTCCGGGAGAGGCACTTCTCAACCGCGGGCTTCAAGCATGCGCACGTTCTCCCAGCAGAGCGCCCGCCTGGACGTTCCCACCAAACCTTGCTCAAAACAGCATTTGAGATAGAATGACGACGCGCAGCTGGCAGGCACTGGAGATGCTGGAGGCACTGGTCATGAGGCATTCATCTCAGGATCCCAATCTCAAGGGGCTGCGATTATAGTTGCGTCGGCCAGCAAGATAGTACTGGCGTGAGAATCCGTCGAGAGGCATTTTGGTGGTGTGCCTGATTGTAATCAGCATCCTGATGCTGCCAGCAGCCTTCCGCTTTTAGATGCGACTGTTGCTAAAAACACGCAACCCATTTGCGAAGGTGTGGATCTAACTCTCCCGTCCCCAAACTCCTTCCATGACGCAACCACAGAAAGCATATGCACTGACAGCGCCATCTCCTGCGAAAGTGCACATACAGCACAATCTCTCCCAACGAGGGCTGGATTCGAATTCAGCCTGTGGAAGTGCACATTCAGCACAATCCCTACCCAAATTAGTGCTGGATGCAAATGCAGCGGTCGCTCAGTGGCTTGCAACCTCCCTTCCAGGCACCAGTAGTGAGAGCAGCGTTTCTGGGAAACTTGGAGAATCATCGAAGAATGGTCCCGTGGCAACCACAAATGTACTCGCCACTTCACAGCCCAAGACAGCCTTACCTGCTGCACTGACCGGAAACTCCAACTGGGACCAGGCCATTCAGATCCTCTCATCTGAGGACAGTGATGATGATGTTACTGTTGTATCTGCCAACTTTGCGCCACGGCAGGCCTCCGTTGGTGCTACGCCCAACCCCCCATTGAAACAAGGGCCAAGAGGCCCCGTTACCACCAGCTTTACCCTCCAAAGCGATCCTTTTGGGGACGAGGGATAGCTGCCTAACATGTCCCCTCAGCACCTTTTGTAATGACCACGTGCAAACCACGTACTAAGTTTTGTGGACACTGAGCGTGCCAAGGAAGACGCCACTTCGAAGGGGCTGTCGCAGCCACATTTATTTTAGGCTCATGTTGTAGGAGGCTGATAACAGAGTTACTCGATGTAGGAGTTGCAAAACTCACCATAGGCCCCAAGCATCAAAAAGTGGCCCTACAATCGGTCCATTGTTTCGGATCTTCCCGTACAGTGGCGCCATCACATGGTGACAAAATAATGTTTTGTATCTTCCCGTACAGTGGCACCATCACTTGGTGACAAAATAAACTATACAACGTCGTTCGCCGCTCGATGATTTGAGCAAAAAATGGTATTTGGGTGCTTACGTAAATTTGTAACGCCGAAGAAACCCAATGTGCTCAGCCTCGCAAGAGTTTTATACGCATTCAAACCAGGAGCAGTAAAAAAAATGCAGCCATGTGGTCAGCGAGATGCTTTATCGCCTGTTCATTGTCGTCTGCTGCGCGTCATCTGCGGTCTACCGGCGGCAAAGAAAGAGTTAAAAATTCACTTCCACGGCTTTACACAAGCTGGAAAGGATTACTTAGAGCCGCTTGATCAGCTTCTGGATTATTTGTGGCATAGAGTGTAAGAGCGACAACTGCAAATTTAGTACTTCAGGCCGCACATGTGCCATTCGGTTGAGGCAGTTGCGCAGATGCAGAAACTATCGCAACAAAAAACCGCAGTTAAACCGACGCACGTTGCCCCACACCCCGCGGTACTAGTCTTCCCAGTCGCAAAGAAAAAAAAAGTTAGGAGAGGCTTTGGCCTTTGGCTAAAAGCAATGAAAGAACTTTAGTTGATAACTGGGCTAGCCTTGGGGCGCCATCTAAAGGCTAGTCGAAGAACCAGGAATTTTGAAGCTCACAATGGCACTGGCGTTGAAAACGTCAATATAATACAAGTGTTTTGAACAGTGCTGATTTTTAAGAAGCTTTTATTTTTAGGTGCTACCGCAGATATCCAGTGTGGCGACATTTTTGGTGAAATCTTAAGAAAAAAGGGCCAAGTTTGGCGACTTCTTGCTCGTCATCTGGCGTCGTCTGACAAGTCTAGTTGACGATATCCTGTTTATTTTTCTGCTACGTGCATGCCGACAGCAAGTGCACTCCAGTGTGGTTTTAGAAGAACGAGCAAGTGGTTGCAAGAGGGGCAGAGCCAAGTAGTCACTAAATGGGCCGAACAGCCCCACCAATGCCTGCACCCCCCCCCCCCCCCTACAACAGATCAGATCAAAATTGCCTGGATTCGGTAGAAAAAAGCAAGTGCCCTCAGACAGCACAGGTGGAGGGAGAACCCAGCACTTTTCTCAACGAAAACGTATCTTGCTTGCGCTTTTCACGACCTTGTCGGTCGTGAATCGGTGCATAGCCTGGCAGCAGAATCTCAACTACTTTCAAGATGGCTGCCATGACACCTCCTCCGTAATGAAGCAGGGCTAATCTGGGGTCGGCCATAGGGAAATGCAAAGTTCATAAAGAAGCTAATAAGGTCCGCCAGGGCTTGCGCAAGTGTGCAAATAAGAGAATGATCTCACGTTCGGCCGCGGTGGGAGATGTTGCCCTTGTTGTGGTGTAAGAACACGTAGTCGACTTGGCCGTGGAAGCGCTGGCCAACAGATGTGGTATGCCCGGCCGAGTCCGTGATCAGGGGGGAAAAGGTGTTCTGGGACGCCTTGAGCCAGACCACATGATGTCGCGAACACTGGAGCCTGTAAACAGAAACACAAGCCTCACAACCACGCGCGTGACGGTGCCCAGAAGTGCTCTCAAATGTCACTGGTGGTGGGTGGTCCATACACATGTATGGACCAGAGCATTCAAAGCGGTAGCTGCCACCGCCCTGCCATTGTGGCCTTTCTTGGCCCTCATTCGAGCTCACTTGCTCTGGGAAACCTTCGTGCCACAACCTTTGCTGTCCTTTGCCTCCACTGGCCACCGTTATGCGGCTAAGATCCTCTGACTGAAATAGCTTTCCTTCTAGCTCACTTGCGATTCATTGTAGGGTTTAACACGCCAGCGCAACGTAGGCAATGAGGTGCGCCAGAAGCACTGGATTAATTTTGACCACCTGGGGATCTTTAACGTGCGCCGAAATTTTAAGCACATAGGCATTTTCGCTTTTTGCCTCCATCAGAAAAGTGGCCGCCACGGCCGGGAATTGAACCCACGCCCTTGGGCTCAGCAGGACAACCCCTTAGCCATGGAGCTACCGCGGCGAGTCTCCCCAAGTTAGTGTGAAAAGTTACGGGAAACAGCAACAAATATAACAATGCATCAAGACTTGCACTACATCTTAATTGAATAAAATTTTATTTGTGAAACACTACTGTAGTCACAGTACTTGCGTTCTTCGTAGTCACAGCCACAACATTTGTAGCTAACCCGGTCACAATGAAAGCCTTCACCTAAACGCAATGCTCCTGTGGAACTAATTGGAGAGAAAAAGCTTTGTAGAGTGCACCAAAGGGCGTGTTGTCCCATGTCCAAAATAAGCCACACAAAAGCACGTCATAATGTGACAAAATGCGGTCAGGACAGAGCACTTGTCCTGCCTTCAGTTGACACTGACAGCTGTCAACGTACCTAACCACCAGCAGCACTCTCAAGACGCATCATCATTAATTAACATTCCTCGAAATTAATTTCTTCTCCCTCTGTCCTAGCCTAAGTAGGACCTTGAAGCACGAGCTTCAGCAGGCTCACACAAATGAGCAGGTTACAACATACCTCATAAGAGAAGAGCAGTTTTTGAGTTGCCCTGGACATTTTTCGCTAAACGGCCCAACTCTGCATGGCACCAACAGTAATAACAAAAGCACCAAAAAATGCACTCACGTGCACCCTATGCTCTTCAGCATCAAAATAGCTGATACGTACGCTGAAAATACTCATTGGCTCTCGCACCCAGTGAAGACGAGCTGTGATGTGCATAACCTTTTGTGCTGTGCAAAAAACAATGCATGTTTTACCGTCCACAAGTGTCACGTTAGCAATGTCGCTGTGCTACTGACGAGATTTGTGCCCACAGAACGTGGCAGTCTAACTCGGTCCCACAAGTATGTCATGGCAAACGACATAAGAGCCATTACGGAGGCCCATATATTTGAAACACTCTCAATACGTGACACGGAAATCAAGGGCATTGCACTAACAACACGCATAATAATAAAAGGATCCATCAAAGCTCTTTCACACTGGAACACCCAGCCCATTCACACAGCGAGGCCTCTATGCAGGGCTGGGCAGCCTCGGCCAAATACACAAGTGAAATTTACAGGGACTGCCGGAAAAAAGAAAAGGCGGTATTGGATGCATTGGAGCGACAAGTAAACATTCAATGCTCACAACTGACCCCAGTTGGCTCATCTTATGTGTAGCGTCTCAAATAACTGCTTCGCCTGCCGAGACGGCAGCGAGACAGACACCTGTAGCTTCCGCGGCCTGTTCTGGGTCAAAGAAAGCAACGGTGGGGTTTCGTTTTGAGCATAACTTAGCTCTACGCCGCGCGCAATCCGTCTCTGTCGTCCTAAACGAAGGCCGTATCCCCGCGCACGACTTAAGTACAGTAAAGACCCAATTCGGCATTAGTTGCACGCAAAGTCCAATTGAAACACTGCATCTTGAAGCAGCGCCAACACACCTCCATGACGCCGAAATGCCATTTCAATCAGCTGAAAATCGAAAGCTACTCGCGAAACAATGCATAAGTTGCGGCACGGCACGGCCAGGCACCAGAGGTGAATGCGGACGTCGTGAAATAACTCGTGATCTTTCGTTCGCCCCTACCGTAAGTCTCGCAACGAACAACCAACAAGCACTAAATGGTTTTAGTAACTCGCGATAGCGTGACAGCGGGAGCTGTCAAATTATGAAACCGGCCGCGCCGGGGTTCTAGGATTTCTGGAAACACTGTAAAAAATGTGTGTAACGAGTGGTCAGGCATCGACAAATGCCGAGCTCCCCACCTACTAGCATGACAATAAACATTTAGAGTTCTTACCCGTGAACGCCGTTGCGCCAAAAGCACGTGTCTCCACCGCCGCTGCGCAGTAAAAGCATTGACGGACTCTGGCAGTACGTTTATGTCCTCTTCGTACGCAGTGCACAGTAAGAACAAATGACGCGCAATTAAAATGAAGCATTCTACACATTCCTGGCAAAAAGGTGAAGGTTGACACCTCTCACAAAGCCTGAAAACAGGTACGCGAGTTCTGGCAGCCCAACAAACCGAAAACGCATGCCCCGCTTCGCCAGCGCTTTTGTCTTGAAAGGAGAGATGAAAGGTCTCGTAAAACTGGCAAAAGTGGGGGTGTCCCTATTCGCACGCCCTGTGCGAACAATTTTAGTTTGTGTTCGTACGTCGCGTGGGAACAATTTTTATTTTTAGGTCGCACGCCGCGTGCCAACAATTTTTATTTGTAGTTCGCACGCAACTGAAATGGAGAGGAGGAATTCACGTCGGGCCAGTTCCACGGCCGCTGGATGAGAGGCGCACTCCAGCAGACGACTCTGGAAGTGTGGGAGGCCTCGTGTTTGTGCTGCTACAGGTGCTACAAGGAGGAAAAGAAGAATTATTTGTAGTTTGCCCTCAGGTTAATTGTGTCGGCGCCTTTGTGACTGTATTGCAACGCTACTTGTGATACATTCAAGCAGCGCTCAGAGATCTGTCTCAGGTTGTCGGGTGAATTTCTGACGACTGCGAACGGTATGTTTGTTGTCCCGCGAAGGTTTGCGTCTTCTCGAGTGTGCGTTCGTGTTACGTGCCCAGGAGTGTCGTTTTCTCGGCGAATGTGCCAGCTTCACGCGGTGGACAAATCGGCTGCCTACGCAAGTTGTCAACGCCCCCTAAAAAGTGAGACAGTAAAAAAAAAGGAAGTAAAAAAACAACTTAAAATGCCCACTTTCGAGCGTTTCGAGCGTACTGATGTCTGGCATCGTTGCACCTTCAAAAGGGCCTTTTCGGCGCCCAGAAGTAACCAAGTGGGCCTGTTTCTTAACTAATCTGAAATGTGATATCGCATCGTGGTTGTTGTGATCTGAAATATCATTGTTTTTGTGTCGTGTTTTTAATCAGGCGATATGCACCTTAACCCAACAGCATATTACTGAAATGTTAAATTAGTGCAAAATTTGTAAGTTAATGGGAGTGGTTTTGCTGAAAACTTTTTTTTTTTTAATGTGTGGTGCAACCCTTTCATGTATGTTGCAGGGCAACCACCGGACGTCCGTCGGCCGTCCACCGTACGTCCATTCCGGCTCTAGCGGACGTCCGTATGACGTCCGTTTCAGGGCCGATGGACGTCCGTTGGACGTCCGGTTTCAACACTTCCGTACGTCCAGTCGGACGTCCGAAACTGGCTGTATTTTGGATGTTCAGTAAAAATTTACAGAATCACATAATGACTATAGCTAATATTCTTAAAACGAACAGTGCAGTACACCGCGCAAGGCTAGCGCACTACCGGGCAGACGGCATACATGAACACAGTGAACTTGCTTCACGTTTCGTTAGCGGTTCTCAATTCTTATATATCCTTCCCCAAAGAGATCGTCGTTGGTGTTGGTGAAGTGCTTCAAAACAATTAAAAAATTAAGCTTAATATTAGAAATATGCAAATGAAACTTGCAGCATACAAGCCAGGTTGTTGATGTACAAAATCTTTTTAATTGAAAAGCGCAGTAGCTTTTTTGTTTTTGCTTTTATATTCAATTTACGCCATTATTTGATGCTCCATAGTAACTTTTTACGTCCGTTGGCGGATGTCATTCGGACTTGTACATCCGTTTCTGAATGTCCACTGTACGTCCGAAAATGTACGTCCAAAAATGGACGTACAGTGGCCGTCCAAACTGGGCCTTGGATGTCCGGCTGTATTTCGGACGTCCAACGGACGTCCGTGGTTGCTTGGGGTGTTGCAACATATAAACTGTATACTGAAACACCCTGTATATTTCTCATTGGAGCTAGGGCAGTATTATAATACTGCCCTCTAATGCCCTCTTGCACAGTTTGGGATCCGCACACTAAAGTTAACATTAGCAATCTCGAGAAAATCCAAAGAAGAGCTGTACGTTTCATCTATTCCAAATATAGCCGCCTTGATTCCGTATCTCAACTAATGAACACGAATAACACCCAAACTCTTGAACTAAGGCGCAAATTTCTTCGCTTGAAGTTTCTGCACCAACTGGTTAATAAAAAGCTCGGATTAGATAGTAGTTTGTATGTGAATCCACTCTCAACCAGATCCCGTCACACCCGGCCATGACAAATCTCTAACCCCATTTTTTGTTCCCCGAACTATTGAAGCATAGAGGTAATACTACTTGAAGAATGGAATTCGTTACCCGTTTCTGCACTTTCCACTTTTGAATCCCTCGAAGCTTATTTTAGCCCAAATACCACTGTGCTGAGCTGATGCCTTACCCTTGTTAAATGCATTTTTCTTTCGCAGTGTCTAGAGTGCCGTCCGACGGCTCTTTAGCGGGGCCTTGCAGTGCCGTCCGACGGCGCTGCAAGCGTATGCTCCCGTGCCGTCCGGCCGGCCGGCCGGCCAGTCCGGCTGGTCTGGCGCGTGAGCGGCGGAGCTTTCAGAACACGGCCAGCACCGCGCCTTCGAGCTTCAGTCGCCTAAAGATACCTATACGAAAGAAAAGAAGTCCATATGACGCACTAGCCAGCTCAAGATCAGACGCTCGCGGATGGTTGGTTATATGACGTTGTGTTAATGTATCCCTGTGAGCAAGCGAGCCGAAACCAAGGTTCAATGTGCGCTCACCTAGTGACTCGGGCACGTCGGGCACGCGACGCGTGTCGCGCGATGAGGCGGTGTTGGCACTTGCGACGAGAGCTGTTACCAGACCTGTGCGATCGACTTCCTTGCTTCAACCATTTGCAGTCAAAGAAAATTATGTTACATGGATGCGACAAAGACAGGTAGAAATCACTCCGGAATAGTACCGTAATGGTACCGAAAGCATTGCGGGTTGCAAGAAGAGTCGAAAATAACGAACTCAAGCAGACACTTTTTAACATCTTATATTGCAGTAGGAAATATACACCTTTGCTTTCACGCCACAACATCTGTCATCCAGACCGCAAAGTTCACTTTTTTTCACAGACGCAGAAGTTCTGGCGCCTTTGAACTCCACGTTGAAGCCTTGAAACTCTATGCGTGTTTACTCCTCGCCGACAGAGGTACGACAAGGATGCAAGTCAGCCTACCGTCCCGCTATGCCCCCAGCTATGACTTGCTTTGACAAGTCAGAGTAGTTTCTGCGCACTGATGAGTCCCACTTTGTTCGTATATTAGTACATGTGTACGCTGAAGCAACTGACGAAAGGGCTGGTGAGCGCGGGACGCTGCTTGCCGGCCCAGCGAGCCCGCTTTGGCGGGCCGGGCCAACTTTGACCGGGAGGCGGCTCGCCACCGTTTGGCATTGCAGGTGCAAACAAACGTTTCATTACCGGCTACGTCAGGTGACTCTGCAGCCGTAATTTACTATCCGGTTTTGCGATGTAATCGCGCGACGAGGGACGAGCGATCGGCGCCGCCGTTGCAAAGCGACGAAAAGCGAAGGCCTCCTCATTGCTTTGCGACGTGACACATTGCATCTTGGTTTCGGCTCGTTTGCTCGCAGGGATAACGGCTAAGCACTCGCGAGAGTCCGATGTTGAGCTGGCTGATGCGTCATAAGGAACTTCTTTTCTTTCGTGCTGGCCGTGTGCTGAGAGCTCCGTACAAGCCATTCAAGCGCCGGACCGGCCGGACGGCACGGGAGCATACGCTTGCAGCGCCGTCGGACGGCACTGTAAGGCCCAGGTAAAGAGCCGTCGGACGGCACTCTCATAGAGTTTCATTAGTATGAAACTTTATGGGCACTCTAGACACTGCGTTTTTCTTTCTTTTATGTTTTTTTTTGTTTTTATCTTTATAGCTTGTATTGTCCTTGCAATTGTGACTCAAGTATTCTTGTATTTTGTAGTTTCTTGTCTACTCCTGCTTGGGTTGTCAAGCCTGCACTATTGAATAAATAAAACAAAAAATATATACAGGGTGTTGCAGTATACAGTTTATAACGGTAGATCGTTGCGTAAAAACCGACTTTTTGATAGCTCTGCAGGATGGGACCCTAGACAAGCGCCTTTCCCCTCTCCTGTCAAAACTGTATACCTACGGGCTGATCCGTAAATATATGAGCAGATCGAACAGGCGCATGAGTTATGAAACCATCACAAGAGCATACACTGAACGCAACCTGAACAAGCTAACGAACAAGGCGTTACATCAGTCGCCGCTTATTGCAATGCATAAAGATTTACAGAAGCTGCTTTAAGGTGCCCGTAGCCGTTGCCTACTGGCGTCGTAACCTCAGTACTTTTGCAAACAGCACACACTGTTGCACTGATGAGCTGCGCTCAACACAAGAAAATACGTGCCTTTCCTGGGAAATACTTGTTTGACTGGTAGCCTAGGCGGATGATTGGGGCCCAGTCTGCAGGTTAGTATCGTCCATAAGATACGACGGTTTTCCTGCACAACACAAACTCTGTTTAAGAAACAACATGCACACGAATATGTCGTGGGATCACAGTAAGCCCTGGCATTCACCTCTGTATTTAAATAACATTCTTCGTTACCTGCGAAATCTTTATAGCACTCATCATTACAATGTTAGCGGTTGATGAAGCCCGAATCTTTTGCTGTGCGAACGAAGCCCACAGTATCGCCTCCGCTTCGATTGTAAAACGACAGAAATGACGCTCATTCAATCGGCATGGTAGTACCACAATCGCTGCCTTAATTTAATAATCATTAGCTTTCAAAATTGCCTGTCAAGCTCAGACCACTTGCGACACTCGCTCTACACTGCCGTGTTTGCGCTCAGGCTACGTGGGATGCGCGCGAACTCTAAAGGAATTTACCTGAGACGAAGTGCTCGCTACAAACTTTTAGTGTGTCGCTTCTTTATTCACGTCAGCATGGTTAAGGCGACGAAACCACTCCGCTCAGCGCTTCGTCTTGATCTCCTTCGTCAGGGCGCATTGCCTGTGAACAACGTTTGGGACCGAGAAAAAACTCACGGGATGTATGTTTTCCCGTGCTCCCTGCTTTTTGCTTGTGGTGTTGTGTTGCAGCCATATACACGGCACAATAAACCATGGTCACCAACAGCAGATATTTGCGCGTACAAGTCGTGCAGCAACAACTGCCGCAACGCAGGCCAACGCAGCCCAGTCACGCTTTGCTCCTAAGCAATGGCGGACCGGAAGTGGTCGTTCCCATTACCCATTGCGGGAGATCACCGGTGGCTGGTCTGCCGGCTATTGAATACCCCGTATAGTCTGTGATAGTGCGTATCTAACATGAGTTGCAGGGTCTTTCAGGTGAAAGGGAACCTCTCCTATCTCGGCAAATATATGCGATTTCTTTGTCCAGCGGGGCCACGGTATGCGTATCTCACGTGCGCGCTGGTTCGAGATACAGCAGGCCTCAAAATCAGGCTCACACGGGTCGCAACTTTTCATATGCTGGGCAAGCATGCTGTTGGTCGTTGATGCATCTTCCCGTCTGACTAATGTACGACTTCTTGCACGATAGTGGAACTTCATATACGACATCCTCGTCGCGTTTGACAGAGGGTGTTGCCGGATTATTAGTACAGCTCTTGCGCACTTTCTCTAGGTTAACTCTTCTGCACAGTTTGTTGGTCGATGAGAAAAGCAGACGTACGGGATGACTGCTCTCCTTGTCCCCTTCCATGGACTTCACGTCAGCCTGGACAGGAGGGGTTAACTTCGCATCAGCTCCAGACCCCGTGTCAATGGTGTGGTACATTGCCCGTCAACCTGTGAGTGACGGCCCCTCCATGGCAATGGTCCGGCGCCGGATGCACCTGGCGCCTCCAGCTGCCAGGGCTACAGTGGTAGTAGCCACCAAGGCCCCACTACTGCCGAGTCCAATGACCACAGCTATACCACATCAGTTCCAAAGAACGTGGTAGATGCATGTACTAGAGACATTTCGTGTGTGGAGACACGGTAGAGACATTTGCAGAGTGGCGCAAACGAACCTCTTTGCTTTGAAGTCGCATAATTCAAATCAACGGATCATTTGACGTGGCCCATTGGTCCTGGCATTTCATATAAGAACTCATTTGTTGAATCACTTACACTTCACCATTCACCACTCCATTTTTGTTTAATTGTGGCTGCCAATTAAGGTCTGCACCTTTCTAAAGCTTTAACAACCTGACTAAAATTGTGTTAAGTGCAAGTATAAACATTTGAGCGACGTGGTCGTGGCAAGAAATGCATCTGCACAACGATCAGTCGTCGCCCTCGCGAACTGTAATAATGCTAACAAAACAACCTGCCTCGTAAATTGACTTGTTTTTGTTGAAATCCTGGAATCAAACATTTGCTTGTGCAGGATGTATGATTTATAGTCTCCATGAAAGAAAATTGCTTTATCAAACTGAACAATGATCATGTTCCAAGTATATATATACCAGCTAATAGCAGTAGATGGGTAACCTTTTGGCGTTTTAGTATTACGGTATAGCTTGTAAAATATGTGCGGTTCTTGGGGCGACCTAGCCAGTTTTCCGGCGTAGGCCACCGCACCTACGGCAGCCCAGCGTGGTTCGCCGATACGAGAACACAGTAGACAGTAGTGCCGAAGCACAGCCGTTTATTTTGGAACTCTTAAAGCATGCGAGCACAAAGCTCAATGGCGTTCACGAATCATGCCATCCGGTCGTGATCGCGATCTGGAGGCAGGCACTCACAGCTCACAGCGTGCCGCAACAACAGTCCCCACTTGAGATACATGGTCCGCCACGGCCGTGCTGTTCTGCCGATCTCACGCAGACCGGCCCTCCGATCTGACTCTGTCTTCCGCACACACTTTGCGCAGCCAAGCGCGCGGACCGGTGGTGCCGTCTCTTGGGGTGCCGACGAACCAGCGGAGCGCCGGACCAGTTTCAGCGCATCGCGTCTCTCCCTGAAGCGCGCACCAGCTCGGGATCGCGGTTTTTCCGCGATTCCCACAAGCTTTGTCAGCTAACATACGGTTTCAGTCCAATTTTACAATCTTATTCTGAATGTGTGACGAGGTTAAATTTACTGAGATGAGATTGATCAAGAATTTTGAATGTAAGGCATAACAAGCACCATTTGTGGTTGCTGACGTTCATAGGAGGTTCATTCCCTCACAAAACCGAGATGGTAATCAGGGCATAGGGTAATCAAAGCTCCTCATCGATGTTTTACAAGCAAATGTATTTGTCAATCAGGCGACACTTTTTTAAACTCCCACCGCCAAGAATTTCTACCCAAAACAGCCGACAAATGCAGCTATGATTTCTGCATGAAGTACTACGGCTCTGTCGATAGCCGCACCATGTCGCACTTTCCAAGGCTCTTCACTACCCACAGCAAAATACCAGCAGTTCTTCTGTAGAAACAATAATGTGAAACGTGTAAATCCCAAATGCGCAAGCAAATCCCATGAGTGTTGGAGGCTGCTGTGAGCGGCTGCCAGTAACGACATGCCCACTTCCATTCCTTCACCTACATCACGTCCGGCCTTTGGTAGCGACACGCTCTCTTTCTCTCTTTTCCTTCTTTTCCTTCTAGTTTTGAAAACGCCTATTTTTACGAGACGTTTGTGTAGCACAGGTTGGTATTTCGAACTCAGTGTTTTACATTTACCGCTCTTTTTATGTGTACTATTGGATGATAGTATTTTTACATTGGTAAAAATTTGAGCGGATTTGGCCTTTATTTCGAATTTGAAACTCTTGCCATGGTTAGGCCAAACAAGATTTCCCATCAGCATACGCTACTTTTCGTGTAATCCGAAGTTTAATGCGAAAGGTCGATGTATCACTAGCCACCAAAGCATCACAAACCCAATGCATTCTTCCCGATGTTGTTTGAAATGGTTAGCTTGTGTACATGTATGGTTACTTTTGCTGTTCTTAGGGAATTCATCTGTCTTCGCGGTCAGTGCTACCTGCGCACCACATCTCGCTATCTGGAAGTGTCCGGGTACTGGAACAGTATTTTGAAAAAAAAAAAAAGGCTGTACAGTCGAACACGGATATATCGAACTCCAAGGGGATCGCGAATTAGTTCGATATATGAAAAATTCGATATAAAAAATATGGGCTCTGAGACCTCACCTATGGCGGACGATCACTTACCGATCGTCGCATTCAAGAATGACAACTGATTCCGCTCTCACGACGCAACAGGACACTTTATTTCCGTGAAAAAAAAAAAATCGCTGATCTTGGCCTGCTTCTTCGTCCTGGTAATGAAATTAAAGACGCTGGTCTCGATCTTCTCGAGGCTGCACAACTAGAAAATTCCAGCAGCACGCTGCGCCTTCGCACACCGTGCACAATATGCACGCAAAAGAAGAACAGCGCGCACGTACCACAAGAAATTTGAAGGTAACAATTCCAAGGCTCTCTGAACGGACTCCAACAAAGCGCTCGCAACGGTCATCTCCGAGAGAAACAGTGATCTCCGAAAGGTGCGGGACAACTCGCCAAACAGCAGCAACAGCAGCAAAATGCAAAAGAAGGAGGAGGCCACCAGCGCCTTCGTTCCCTCTTCCCTTTCGCGAGACGACATCAGGGAAGACAGACCCAGAGAGAGAGAGAAAAAAAACTATTTTTCGGCAAGCCGGGGAACGTACGCAGCCGAAAAAAAAAAAGGACGTGCGCAGTCGGGGCATCCCTACCTTGCACTGTCTCATTTTCCGAGCGTTCGGGCTTGGGTGCCTAGAGAGATTTAGCATACCGGGCTCCATCCGCTAACGCTACGGCGGCCGGTAGCGGGGCCCGACTGGGCAAGCGCAAATTCGTTCCGGTAGGGGGGGAGTAGTTCCGCGAGCCAGTCTTCGCCACCCCCGCGCATTCCTCCACATCCTCCTCAACCTCAATCGGGAGTGCAGCCACCGCCGAAGAGTACCTTACAACTCGCGCGGCGTTCGATATACCCAATACAGTGAAACCTCGATATATCGAACAGCGCGGTGCCCGCGAAATAGTTCGATATAACCAGAATTCGATATATGAAATTCCGTAAAAAACGCGTCATTAGCTGGTACAAATCAATAAATGAACGAATTGTGCAGTAAATACTCACTTGGTGCTTCAAAGTATTTATTCTTTTGGCTTAAAATACTGCAGCAGGGTAGCCTGGTGTGTTATACACGACTTCCTCAACGTAGTCCAAACGTTCCCCAAGCGACAGGCAGGTGCCTTCTATAGCGCTGCAGTAGCGGTGCGGCAGGGCCAATACCGCTGAAGCCTCGGTCGAAGTCGGGAGCGGGGCACAATCAGCGCTTGCGGGTACAACCTCGGCAGCGTCTTCGTTTGTGCGCTCAGTAGTAACCTCCGCCAGGATCTCCAAATCCGTCAACTCCGCCGTCGTTCCGGTGCTGTCGTCACCGCCGACAAAGTCATCAATTGATGCACATGCTTCGTGGCTCAGCACGAACAAAGCGCTCCAGCTGGCCCCGGGTTTCTTCAAGCTCGCATTCTTCTTTTGCACAGTCCAATTCTGCTTCAGTCAAGGAGGTTAAATGCGCAGCAGTCGGGAACGCCCATCGCGCCACCGCTATCCTCGAGGGTACTGCGGGATAGCTCGCCGCCTGTCAACAGAGCGCAAGCGGTCTGGGCAGTCTGGGGTGGCGGAGTTCGATATACCCATTTCACGTCCGTCCCAGTTCGAAATAAAAAATTGAAAATGCATGTGATTTTCCGCGTGATATATAAAGTGTTTGATATAGGCAATAATTCGATATATCCGTGTTCGATATATCGAGGTTTGACTGTATTGGAAAAAATACGGTTCGATATAAACGTACGAATTCGTATACTTTTACACAGAATTTTCAAGGGGATGATTCATGAGTTCGATATAGACAATAATTCGATATACCCGTGTTCGATATATCCGTGTTCGACTGTACTAAAATTTCTGGACCTACAAAAAAGTTATCCCTAGTGGGTTTCATACCTCTAGAGAAAGCAGTTCCTCGAGCTTTTGAAACATAGGTTGTCCACACGTGCATCGCAGAAAACATGGTTTTCTGGCCAACTCTTATTTCTTCATAGCACAATTTAGTTTCCATGCTTTTGCATTTTCTGGGGCTTGTATTGAACAGGTGTACCAGGTTCCCAGCTGGTTCTACACACTTTCGCTTTCCGTACAAAAATACGATGAACAAGAATTGTCCTCGGCGTCAGCTCTCCTAATATCATCCGGAAATTCACATGTAGGCTTGCCAGAATCACTAGAAAGGCGACGATTCCATGGCATGGTCACGTGTTGCCGCCCGCATTGCTTATCTTAATTCAGGGCGCCCGTTACATAACGCTGGCGGCGCTTTATAAAAATAGGCACCTCGGGAAAAGCAAAAGTGAAGAGGAAGTAAATGTCTCTAATACTCAGTAGATGGAGCACGCTCTTAAAAGCGCCAGATTTGAATGGAATAGTGTAAAAATTTGAACTCGAAAGCATTGATATACTATCGATTTGAATAGGCCTGGGCAGGAAAGTGGTAATATTGGTGTGTGCACTGTACCACTAATCAAACAGACTTCGCTAGTTCGAACTCAGGTTAATTTGAATAAAGTTTCATTTTTGGTGGCCTTTGCTCTCAGTTGGCCGTATCTCATTACAACCCATATAATCATCTCTGACCAAATTTGTCTCCTTAAAGTCTGAATAATTGAGGTTTGTCTGTATTGTTTCGTGTGAGGCTTTGTCTAGTAATTCTGCTTTTCATTTGGTTTTCTTTTGCACTACAGTCCTGCCCACATATAACAGCCCCACTTAAAGCGAACTTTCGCTTCTAACGAACAAAGCCCGTGTGACCATCAAAATATGCATTATTTCAATGGCCTCAAAACGCACGTACAACGAATGTCTTTGAGCCTTTCCAATCGGTTTCAGCCAACGCTCGGTGCCCCAATGTTAATGAAGTGCCGTGCGAGAGCGATGCCGAGGAATCGGACGCGGACGACGACGAAATTTCCTAGCCTGCGCCCATAAGCGCGCCTGTTGCAATGAGCTAAATAGAGGACCTCAAACACCTTGTTTACGCGAAAGGCCTCGGCGAAGAGCGCACGGCTGCTCTAAATAAACTGGATACCGCCCTCATCAAGTCTGCACTGCAGAAACAAACAGCCATCACGCATCTGTGAGCGAAAAAATAAATTGTGCTTCGACTTATGATTTCTTTACTGTGGTCCATTTACTACGAACTTCGGGATATAACGAACGGAGGCCGCGTGAGGCTCAGGTTCGTTATAAGCGGGCTCGACTGTATAAAGTTGAGCTTCTTGTTTCAGATGTGGCAAACTGGCACGATGGTAAGCCTTGATAGAAATAAAAGGTTAGGCTTCTCCTAGAGATGTGTTTATCCAGTTATTGCATAAATGTGATGGCTAAGGCAATACTCAATGAATAACTAAAGTTACACCACTTTAGCTCAAAAAATGCACTTGGAAAATTTTCCTTTTATGGTAGAGAGCGTATGCTTGCAGTCCATCCAAGGCACATGACAAAATTAAGCGGCAAAGTTACTCTTTGTAGAGACACTTAAGAGATTTTGTTGCAACACTAGCGACCAGTTGCAGTGCTCCGGCCTTGCTTGTAGCAGGAGTCGAATGCACACCAAATTCTCATAATAATGCATTAATCCTTGCGTGCCTGTAATGGCCTTCACTCTTCGAAATGGTCCACCTGGCAGCCACAAGTGGATTCGCTGCATTATTAACCTCTGCGCTCACGTGGACCAAGAAAGGCTGGTCCATAGTGTTATTGTCCGTGTGCAGTTTTTTTTTGTGCACAACGTTCTTTGTAAACTGCATGGCACATAATTACACGTGAGTTTTATCTCATGCCAGTAATTGCTACATTTCTTCTATGCACTGCCATGTTTCTTTTAATCTCCATGCAGGTTCAAGCAGCCGTGGCCATCTGCAGGCGTAGCGCTGCCAAGCACCAGGGCTTCCTTTCGGTCTACAGTAGGAGTACGTGTGTGATACCCAGAAATGTGACATCTGTGTGATGTACGCTTGTTGCATTAATAAAATTAGGAGCGCTGTTTTACTTTTCTCTTTTCTGTCAGGTTACACACAAGCTGAGAACATGCATGTTTTGACATGGACTTTTCGATTGTTCAAGCATGTCTTTATTGGAAGGATTAAGTTCAAGTTCACATTTGAAATAAATATTCAGAAATTGGGGCAGCTGGTAATTTACGTAAGCTTCAACGTATGGAGACTGGTAGGAAGGCTGATTTTTGCGTACTGTTTACCTAAAGGTATACACATTTCTTTTTCTGTCAATTTCTTTAAAGGAGCCATGAAGAGAAAATGCAAGTTGGTTTTATTCGAAAGATTTCGTGTTTTATAGTGCCCCCAGCGCTTGTCCGGATACAAACGATGCTTTATTCACTGAGAAATCATACAATTTAGGTTAAAATTTTGATTTTCCCGCTAAATCGTTTGTTTTCGGGGTCTGCAATGACATCACAGGAACCGGCCGCTCTGCAGCCTAGAACGGAGCGGCTAAAAGGAGGAAAGAAATCCTTGGGTCACGTGATCAAAACGTGACGTCACTGGGCTTGTTTTTGAGCGCCTAGGGACAACGCCGAAGTAGGCGCAGCATTTCCCTGCGATTTGAGTACCCAGCGTGTCAGTGGCGTAGCCAGGGGGGGGCTGACCGGGCTCAAGCCCCCCCCGAAATTTTTCCGGCCAGCGCCGTGCTGCCTGTTATGCCTGGTACGTCGCCTGTGAAGAAAGGGGCATAACCTTCTGACGTGCTACTATTAAAAACATTCACGTCTGAATGCCTGTCCTGACGCATTGGTGCTTACACAAAACGAAGCGCCCAGGTCAGGATAATTGCGGAGGGATGCAGCTCCAAAAGCGATGGCGCCTTCGGGTAAGTTCAGCCCACTAGACGTCAAAGGTGTGCGTTGTGTCCCTTTGTGTGTGGCATGTCGCCACACAGAGAATAATTGCCCGGCTGAGTCATTCTCAGCAGAGTAGATTGACTCGTCGCGGTATGGCCGGGGAAGCATGAGCCCCGTTTACATTGACCCGACGAGGGCGCGTTGAGTCGAAATAAACAGGTTTTTTGGACTCGACCCCCCCATGTATAAGCGGACGGGGTGGGTCAGAGAGCCGTCGCGGCGAGCCCAGTCAACTCGGAGGCAGGGGGTGGGTTAGCTCTCTCGTCGGGCTGAGTCGGCGGTCCGCGGGGAGCAGAATACCGTATCTGCGCGGTTCTAACGCGCCCCCAATTGCAACGCGCGGGTAACTTCGCGCAGGAAAATTCGAAAAAAAAGTGTGACACTGACGGTACTGCGCAGATGGAAAAGACATGTCACCACGTACCTGGAAAAGGGAGATTTTATTTGGCGTATGCACCTCTGGAAGTCAAAAATGAATTGTGCTTCACAAGGTTGCTTATCCAGCTGCTGCTGGAAATAAAGTTATAGCGGGGAACACTGAATTTGCTTGCGATTTCAAGTGCCTTGATCTTCATAATTCTAAGAGTTAGGGGCTAAGCAGAAGCACAAAAAAATGTGCAACAGCCGACCAGGGTATGCGGCATGCCATTGAGGAATCAGTGCGCCGAAATTCAGTCACGTGGTGTTGACGGATTGTTTTTTATTGGATTGAGTTGGATTTTGCGGGTACTTCGTGTCCGTTGCGCATGGCAATGCTGCTGGCCGCTTTAAAGCCTTTTTCGGTTTTGAGCCCGATTGTAACGTGCACACAAATATTAAGCTACCTTTTAGCAAAAGAGGGTGCGCGTTAGAATCGTGAAAATACGGTAGCCCCTTTTCCGTGAACCCCGCCGCTCCCCTCACCTCGATTCTTTGGACGGGGTTCATATAAACTCGGACGCGTCGAGGTAAGCTGAACCCGCCACTCAACTCACCCCGCCTCCGTCGCGTCCATGTACACGGGGCTATGGAGTGCGCAAAAAAAGAGGGACCGCCGGACATTGATGGGTGAAGACTGGCACGATGAAGGCCCGAAAGGGAAAAGACGATCTTTGTATGCGTAAGCAAAACCATGTGTAAGCGGCGGTGGTTCTGAAGAAAACGATGGTTCTGCTTATTGGGCGAAACGCCTGCTTTAGCTGGATGACTGTCGGGGGGGTAGGGGGGGGCGGGGGGAGGGGGGGCAGAGGGCCTTTGTGGGTGAGGCGTACAGCAAAGTATGCCCCTCTTCTGCACGTCACCCCTTCATTCTTTTTCACGTTTCTGTGGAGCCCGGGAGGGTGTTGGCGTGGGATAATTGTATGGTCTCAGCTTGCGCGCACTGCATGTTCTCTCCTGAAAGCAGTGTTCCAGACAGACATTTTCTCCTCCGCGATTAGACAGATTCGTTCGGCGGTATTTTTCGCTAACCTAGGAAACTGGGGAACACCCACTTGACAAAAAGGGCGCGGTGCCCCCAAAGCGGGTTTTCATGAATGCGGCAGCAGCGTATCGCATTGGTTCGGCGAATCCGGCGCGGCTTTATTGTAAGCGCGAAGGCGCGACAGTCACCAGCCCTGCCACGGGCAGACGGCGGTCGCGACAGTGACTAATAACCGATGGCCATCTTTGACCTGGTCACAACTAAAGCCCCTCCATTGCGTCCACGGCCGCTTTTTGCCTGGGCGGCGGCTGCCCAGAGCTGTGTATATTCAGGGGCCTGAGTCACAACAACGCCGACATGAGAGAACGGTGCAAGGGCAGAAGCGCCCTGGCTTTGGGAAGCTCACACTCGAAGTGCCATGCAACACACAAAAGAGGCCGCAATTGTAAGTCATTTTCTTCCCTTGACCCCTGATTTATCCTTGCGTGATCACTGCCTTGCGTGATCACTGTATCTTTTAATATTTAAATAATTGCTTCCTAATATTTACACGACGTCACAGTACCTTTATGTCTGCGAGCCAAAAAAATTATATCTCCTTTTATTTCTAATGCAATTTTTGCGTTTGAATTGGTTGTTGAAAGGTGCGCCAGCTATGAACCAGGTAGGTACCTTTGAAAGAGGGAAAACGTAAATTCTACTCATATAAATGCTCAACTATCCTATGATGCACAAAGTTGACGAGGGTTACTCAAAGCGTACCCGGACAGCGTTACGTTCATTAAGAGTTACCGCTGTCCATGAAGTACATGAACAGTTAAAAATATATTTGTTCGCTGGAGCTTTAGTAGTTTGCATCATCTACATTCACACAACGCAATGTGAGGTAGCCGCTGTCGCATATGGTGTGCCCGTTATCGGAACTTTTGTTGCCGCGTTTCATACCGACGCGCGCATTCACTGCTACACCCCATTTTAAAATCATCATATCAGTGTGCGCAAGTGAAGCGCCTTCGTACTGCTGGCGAAAAAACCAACGTGCCTTTCTAGTAGAATTTTCCTTCAGCTCTTTCTGGCCTTTTTTTTTTTTTTTTTTTTGAAGTTTTGTGGGCTCAAGAGTATCGTTCTTTCAATGCTCAATCGATTTGGTATGATGAACGAATGTCGTAATTAAAAAAAAAAAAACAGGCTACAGACCACAGGCCCTCTCAAGAGCACCAGCACACCTCCGCCCCACGTGCGGGTGCGCGCTGAAGTGATTTTGCCTGGATCCACTACTGTTATACGTCCTAAAATATCGCATGAAGTAAATTTCGAGCATTACTTAAGTAACCGAAATGACCGAGGAATTATCACTGTAAACAACTTTGCAATTTTTTGCCAATGCATTGTGTCGTAGCCTGAAACCATGCTTCGATTTGAACATCACGGTCGCTGTACCACCTTAACTGTACCATTACTGTCCGTTGCATGCTGAAATACGGTAGTCTGTGGCATTTATGTACGCGGGGCCATGCCATTACGCATGTTTTCTTGGTGCTGCGGGCAACAAAATGCTAACCCATTTCGAGCATCGACCCAGGCCATGTGCAGCTTCCCACTGCACCCTGTTTCCTGGTGGACCAAGGAGCGTCCCAACATAATATATTTCTATTTCCCGAGTCGCTAACGAAAACCTCAAAATTCCTGTGCGTCCTCCAATGCTGTTTTATCGTTTACCTTTAAAACCGCCAGTGTGTGCTCGGCTCAACAATGGCAGCGAACGCGTCCAGTAAACAGTATGTCCTTTCATTAATATTTGAAACCAGAATGGTAAAACCTCATTATAATTCTTTCCTGAGATCTCACGACAAAATTCCAAATGCAGCATGGTTTTGCTCAACTTGCATGCCTAACCGCAAGAGTATGGTCAAACAACGCCGTCTTTGCGTTATTATTTGTTCTTGATAAATTAAAGTTCGTTATTGCATTGAATAGTGAACTTTGCAGCGATTTTCTCTACCTCATCCAGGAGTGGTACTTACACCTAAAGGGGATTGCCGCCCCACAAAAGTTACTGAATAGTACACTCCTTCAGGCAGACTGTATACGGGAATTTGCGCTCGAAGCATTGAAAACGTGACAGAGAATAATGCAAGTATTTCAGAACACGAAGGCCGAGCTTTTTAACGACATTTGGGCGTACCGTTGGCGATGTTACAAAGCACCAGCTTCTCATATCTGCCTGGCGTCCTTAGAAGCTATGAGGTGGACTGCGTCACACAATCAAAACAGAAGCCGAAATTTCAACTGACATGGCTTGACAGTACCGATGGCTGAATTATTCCGCTTTGCGTGAGGGCTAATCCTACCATATTCGTGTAATTTTCGCCGTTAACAGCGCAGTTCTCGCGCGTGATGTATAACGCTTCTTGCATGCATAATTCATAGCCTGTCGTTTTTTTCTTAAGATGAAACCTGTGCTACGTATAACGTAAGTGCATAGACCCGGTGTATTCTGCACAAACTTTGATTCATTGGCCTTACACTGGAAGATTCTGTACGGGGGCAGAAGGCTTATAAGCAAAACAATTTCGACATTTAAACATCAACTAAATAAAAAGATATAATTTTTACGGCCTACGTCATTTTATTGCGGATGTCACAGACACCATACTGCACATGAAATAAAGCAAGTAATCACGTCAAACTGTGACCATTTAGTGCAATGCCTGCACAATGTGCCCGTGCGTGCAATGTACGTCCCGTATCACGGGATCAGATTTTCACCGCGGGGTCTGCGGATTTTCGCCCAGTTTACTACTTCACCTGGCACAAATACAATCACAATAAACACCAATATCATGAGAGAACCGGCCTATTTGAAGACAAAATACAACCTAGTTCAATTTAATATCACTAGGTAGCCTTTGGTAACTCGTACAGCTCCATTCCAATCACAGACGTTTTTTCAACCGAAGCAATGCAACAAACAATTTTCAAGTTGTGCGCTGCAGTGAAGTAATATGGGCAGGAGTGAAGTACATAGGCCAGCACTAAAACGTAGTTATGAGTATGTTAACTGCACGTTAGAATGCAAATGATAAGATCAATGGAGGCCCCTCTACAATCGCGCAATCATGTTCCTTGGCGGTGACTTAGGTCTTTGGGCCAATCGTACATACAAAATCCTGTGATGGCATAGTGAAAAGTGGGCGGGGATTCGCCACTGCTTCAAATGTTTAATTGACTGATTGATTGACTGTAGGATTTAAGGCGCCGTAGTGGAGGGACTCCTGATTAATTTTGACCACCTGGGGATCTTTAACGTGCGCCGAAATCGTGTACATACGGGCGTTTTTGCTTTTCGCCTCCATCAGAAAAGCGGCCGCCGCGTCCGGGAATCGAACCCGCGTCTCAGCAGCAGAACGCCCAATGCTTAGTTTATTATGTCGATTATTCCTTTGATTAGTTTGAGATAGAACTGGTATCGTTGTTATTGGGACAAGACAGTCTTTTTAATGAACGACAGTCTTTTTAATGAACCAAACATGTATTTTGCGCTTGCAAACTGCCGCGTTTTTTTTTTCTTGAGGTGGGGGGGGGGGGGGGAAGGGGGGGGGGGGGCGAGAACAACCTTAGCCCCCCCCGAACAAAAATCTTGGCTACGCGCCTGCAGCGTGTGTTTGTGCTGATTGCTGCCAAGTGAAGCTGCAGATGCGTGAATATACCGTGAATGCTAGTATTGGTGCGATCTCCGTATCCGACATACCTACTACGACATTTCAAGAGAGACTTGCAGCCTGAGCCATCGCCTCCTGTACCTGAGCTCAGCGTAGATCAGCCATGCCGGTCTCCGGCGTTTGCAGTCACAGACATGGAAGAGCGGAAAAGAGGGCATCGATGCGCTCATTTTCCCAGCAAGGTCAGTAACATCGCTATTTTATGTTTGTTGTAGTTTTTGTGTTTATACCACTGTACTGTGTACCCTAAAGCTGCGTGAATTCTTGCTTACGTGGCCGCCTAGCTCGGCCTCCTAGCTGTATTGTGATGTTAACGATTTTTTTATAATCTTGAATCAAATTTAGCGTGCGCTGCATACTTGGGCGAGGAACAGACAGAGTGGAAAACGACAAACCAGACGTTGGCGCGCAAACCAACACCTGCTTCGTGTATCCAACGTAGTACGTGTGGTTTCTTTTCCCACTCCCTGTTTCTCGCCCAAGTATGCAGCACACGCTAAATTCAAATTACGATGCTATGTCCTTTCACACTCCGGCCGCAGTTTCAAGCGTTTCATTTTTCCTTTTGTGTAGGAGCCCATAACATTGCTCAAGTTTGATCGAACCGGTGGCGTGTACTCCCCGAAGCGCTGTCCTGGATGTTTGAAGTGCAGTGCCTCGATCGTAAGTATGCATGTGTTTGATAGCGTTAATCTCGCGAGTATGCCGTGTGCACGCATCAACGTTCTAGCTCTTCGGGCAGTTCAGTTGCGTTGCGGGAGATGAATGGAAAACGTCGCTTCTGTACAGAGAACGTAAGGATATCGCGGCCAAAGGGAAAAACAAAAGCGTGAAATCGTGAGCCAAAAAAGACGGAAGAGGGAGAGAGAAAGGATAGACCAAATGACAGCGGCAGAATCAGATCGTCCAAGGGGCTGTGAAGGTTAAGCGGCATTTTGGGCCCTTTATGAGGAGGCACCAGGAGCAACTGTCAGTAAAGTGTACATTGAAGGTGAATGGAAGAAGCTGCATATGGGACAAATAGGATGTGGCAGGGCATAAAGCCACTGAAAATTTGAAAGCACACAAATAACGCGTACAGGCAGGAGGGACACACCACAGCCTCGTCAAACAAAGGGTGGCACCCACACTTTTTATCATGTGCAGGAAGATTTGCACCCGTTGATTTCGTTACCGTAAACAAGTGCTCTCCGAGATGGACGCTTAGACGGCGTCCTGTCTGGCCCACATACACGGACTTACATGACAACGGAATTCTGTAAACCATGCCAATCGTACAATGAACTAAAGGCTGCGCAAGGTTAACACTGCACTCGTTCCTCCCTTTACTTCAATAATCCTTGTTATTAACAATGCGGCAGAGATTGCCCACTTCTGCTTTTGCAGAAAACACAAAACAATCTGCTGTATGTGTGTTCTTTTTCTTGTAGTCGGTTGTCCTGTGTGGTCTTATTCCACGTCGCTATCTTTTACGCATTTTGTTTTTCAAAGATGTATTATTAGCCTACCCAACTTTCAGTTGTGCTGACACAGCATTTAATCCTGTTCCTGCAGCATCTGCATAGGAGGGCTTCCAGTGGAAAAAAAGAAGTGCTTGGACTTGGCCCCTACGATGTTGGTGCAGGGCCTGGAGAGCAAGGCTTGGTCTACATCCTTTCTGGGTACCCATGGAAAGCAGGTGAATGCCTCCACAAGTGGGTCGTTTTGTGGTACACTCGAAATTAGCTGCAGACAGACTGTGTCTGCTCGCAGACCACCCTGGTAGTATGACAACCAAATGTGTAGCTGTGTCCTAGTTACTGACGGGAAGAATTAATAAAAAAGCAACTGCCAATCTGTTGAAACGACAAAAACGGGGGATGTGAAGCTTTCCAAAACCAAGTGCAACGCCAAATTAACCAGCCCAGTACTGAGCACCTGTTTCTCATCGGGACGGTCTGGTGCACTGCAGTTGTGCTCTCTAGAGCTTTACTGATGCAGGCAAGCCATGACCTTCTGTAGTGTACAACCATTGTCGTTAGATGGAGGTGTACATTTCCTGTGTAATTTTCCACTTCTATGCAAATCCAGATTGCTTCGACTGCGCTGGAATGACGCAATGGGATAGATGTCAGCTTCATAACATGAGGGACCCAGGTTCAATTCAGATCACGGGAAGCGTTCACTTCACCCACGATCGTCATCATTAGAAAAAGTTGGCTTTCTGCAGTGCATTTTGGGTGGACTACAGACACATCAGCGAGAGGCTGGAGGCTTCACTTTAGTAAATGAAACTGTACCAAGTACAGTATGTGCGTGAAGCTTAAGCATTGTACATGAGCCAAGCCAGGGAGGAGTGGTTATAGGTTAAATCCTTGTAAAGAAAGTTCACAAAAAGTTCAATGGGAATCACTGAGCTTGCAAACTTGTCAGATCTAAACTTGACACTTTATTGTACCAGTCTTTCATGCTCAGCTGAGGAATGGTGGACAGATGGGGGCAACAACTGGCAGAAATGGTCATTAGCTTGCAGTTCATTTGTCTATGTAAATATTCTAAAAAAGTACTGGTATGAAATTCTCGTGTTACATTTTTCCCATTTCTATGGGTGCCTACCAGCCCAGGAATCATAGATTGGAACATTAGATAGTCAACCTCAGTATATATAATTATTTTGAGCCTTGTTTATTCGTGTCAGTTTTGGCTTGGACAGAACGAACACCAAGGCGGCCGCCATGAGAGAATGGCACTCTTGATGTCGCTGTTCTCATTGCATCATGGTCAGACTAGATGCGTGCCCTAGAGTAGCCCAAGCTGGCCATGGCCGCACACGTCTGGGCCACACGATATCAGTCCCAAAACTGTGACATGATTCACAAGGCAGTGCAGCGTGCACCATCAGCAGCCAGTGTGTTGGCTAAGTCACTGGAGCCCTAATGTCGGCAGTTTGGGGCGAACTGCATGGCGAGGCACTCCACGTATCTTGCTTATGCCAGTGTCGAAAGGGTATTCATTCGGAGCTTTCTTGTGCATGCAAATATTAAAATTGATTTAAAATATGTTATACTGAATGGTTGCTACTAAAATCTGCAGCTACAAAGGAAACTTTTTGCATAGTTATCTCAGCTTTGATATTTCAAGTACTCCTTTTAAGTAGAGCCTAATCATGCTATGAACGTTTAATAGTGGTGCTACTCCTTTAAGGTATTTTTTACTTGTTTTAAGCTGACTTGTTTTTAGTTTGGAGTTAAGAGAGACTGTAACATTCTGGCCGCCCAGCCGCCCATTTCTGGCCATTAGTATTTCTGAGTTGTTCTTCAAAACAGTTTTTGCGCGGCACTTCTCTGAAATGTCGAGGACACCTAACTGAACTTAGTCGTGATTAATGCATTATCGTGCAAAGGTGAAGCAATCTCCACCCTTGCGCTCACCTGGTAGAGCATCATCCTTACATCACAAAAAAAGCTTTGTTTTGCCAAATCTTTGCCACTTCATACCACTATAGAATTTGCTGCCAACATAGGGGTGCTCTCCAGCTGAATCAGCCTTAGGTGTCACAGGAGTGAGAGTAAGAACTTTAAAATAATGTTAGAAATAAGCACAATACAATAGCTTTCTATTTTGTAACTGTTAACAGGTCGACCAACCTCATTGCGACTGTAGGATGTGACTTGTTCGTAGAAGGGCAAAATCAGAAAAACAGAGACGAGCAAGTAAGTCATTGTTGTACAACAGCTTCTGCGACACCTAAGTTAAAGGAGCCATGAAGAGAAAATGCAAGTTGGTTTTATTCGAAAGATTTCGTGTTTTATAGTGCCCCCAGCGCTTGTCCGGATACAAACGGTGCTTTATTCACTGAGAAATTAAACAATTTAGGTTAAAATTTTGATTTTCCCGCTCAATCGTGCGTTTCGTGGTCCCAAGTGACATCACAGGAACCGACCGCTCTGCAGCCTAGAGTACCTTGATTCACGCATCCGCCGTACAGGGTAGAGACACGTATACGCTGGCGCCGCCATTTTCGGTTGCTCGCTCGCCGCCGAAGCAAGTCATTGTGTCAAAACCGCGCTAAAATTATCGCCGCAACGCGGTTTACGGAAGAAGTTTGAATCATATTGTCTGTTTCGCGTTGCTAGGTCTCGTGGGAAACGAAAAGAATAACGCGTTGAGCCCGTTGGCCCAATTGCGGCGGGACGGGACCGTTCAAAGGTTGTCTCCACCCTGTACAGCGGTGTTGGTTTGTTCCCGCGTTTTTTTACGTTCCGTAACCTAGATGGCGCCACCATACCGTGGCAAGCGTTTGGTTTGTGTTTGCCCGCATTTAAACCTGGCTTGTTTTTGTTCTGGGAGAAAATATTCGTTCCCTGAAACAGTGCTCGCTCGACAAATGGGGTCACGTAAAACAAGGTTGCTTGCGTCAATCGGCCAGTGTCGTCTGAGACAGCCCCAAGCCCCGTAGTGCTGTGCTGCTAAACCAAGCATGCTGTGCGCAGTACGAACAGCAGAATGCATCAGTACTTCTATGTTTACATGTGCTTTCATAATTTCCACTGTTTGTCCCATCATTCTTATTGCTTTGTAAAGAATGTGCCCTAAAGTTAAGCGCAAATCGCTCGTTCGTCTAGTTTGTAATTACAGCTCTACCTAATTTGTGTCTGCTTCTGCCAGCCTCCGCCAATCGCAGAGCTTAGCTCATGTGACATCATAGGTTCTGTTGCGGGGAATGAGCTGGTGGGTCGCATGACCATTCCCGTTTTTCGTAATTATGTAGCTTATTTGAGCGAAGTTTACGTTAAAAGTGGTGTCAGTATGATTCTAACGAGACAATCTTTTGAATGAACCAAACTTGTGTTTTCTCTTCATGGCTACTTTAAGCTGTCTGCAATTTACGTGCAAATAAAATTGTTTTCAAGATGCTTACAGTTTTTTTGCCTGGTTCAAAGAGACTGGTATAGTACAAAATTTTGAAGAAAGCTGGAGTTGGCCGTGTTTTTATTTGTATTAGGAAATGTGTGGAAATGTGCCATTTTATTATTTATTTTATAAATTTTTAACTGCTACAGGAACGTTAATTTGTAGATGTAGCACCATGTATTTGGTGTTCTATGTTTATTTATTCAAGATACCCTTATGGCCCTACTGACATTAATGAGGGGTGTGGTACCTGAGCAGATTAAACGAAGAATAATAACATACGAGAATTCTGCCACGTGCGTACAAGAAAAAAAATAAAGGAAAAAAGATACAGCAGAAACGTCAGTGTCCACACGCATACTAAAAAACATACACGCAAGCAACACAATAATAGTGTACTGTGTTTAAGCTGTTTGTTCATTTGAATTGTGAATGGGAGGCTCCTAAGGAAATATATGTAGTGCTTGACCAGTTTTCAAAATGCTATTTCTTTTTTACTTTTCAGTGACAGGGGTCTCAACAAGCATCTGGATGCACCTACAATGTTTGTGCTGAGCACCTCTGATATGTCGTCTTCTATGGCCGTGAAACTGGAAATAAATAAAACTAAAAACTGTCTCCTTCATTTCGTATATTCCTTTTACATTGTTCAGGAACGTGGAAATAACATGGAGGACAATACCCAAGCACTTGCACGTCATCGTCCCCTGGTCACTTATTGGTATTTATGCTGCAGTTTAAACGAACTGCCAGGTAGCCAACATTCACAACCAATTCAAATAGTAGGAGTGCCCATGCTACATCGGAGGACATTATTTTTTCTAGGGACCACTGGATTGTGCGAAGAGATGTGTCTCATCTCCTACTCGGATTCTTGCAGTCCACAGGACTAGGTGAGGTGTGGTGACATTGCGTGTCTGTTATTTTAGGACTAAGTGAGGTGTTATGACTTTGGGAGATTTGATATGGTATTGGGGACGATTAGGCGGAGCAATTGCAGGCAGCTATGCAAGGCTAAGTCCGCCTTATTCAACAATACATACTACTACTACTACCTCTCAAGCTGAAAAGTTATAAGACATTCGTCCGAGGAACATGTTAAAGGTCTTCACAAGAAGACATTAAGATTGAGATGCTACACTGCAGGTTCTCTTACAACAGCAGGTTCTCAAGATTTTGCATATTTTAATACTGGCCTTCACATCTGCTCTTGAAGCCTGTAAGTTGGAAGCAATCTAATGCTTGCTTTACATCGGTTGCTACAAAGGGCTAGTGTCAGCAATCAAGCATCCTGCAATAACACAAATTTGTTTAGACTTAGATCCACTAAATAAGCTACGCTACCATCAATTGCCAATAAATATGCATTTTGGAATGACCACATCTGGAAACTGACTAGAGAAGGCAGTATCTTATCCTACGTTTCTTTTTAGTTTAAATGTGGCACACTGCACAAGTAAAACTGCTATTGCGATAACTGTTCTCCCGGGTGCACGCGCGGTTGTAGTAAATCTCGCAGCCGTGAACGGATGACCCAGCCGAAAAAAACCATTGGCCGACCTATTGGCGTACCAATTGGTCGGCCATTTGGTCGACCAATTGGCCGGCCAAATGGTCGGCCAGTAATGTTTTAGGCACCCATTGGCGTACCCATTGGCCGGCCAATGGTGGCCGGCCAATTGGGCGACCCATTGGCCGTCCAATTGGGCGACCTATTGGCCGCCCCATTGGAACGCCAATAGGTCTTCCCATTGGCCGCCAACTTGTTGCACTTTTAGTTGGTTCATCCCACTGCCGCAGCCACTCCATCTGAGCTGCCGCTGCAGTGCGTTGGTTACCTGTATCACAAATACAAGAACTCTCGGAATGAATGAATACCTTTATTGCTCTGTTTGTATACACAGCATGCAGACAGTTCGTCGTTTAAGCAATTTTTCACAGGCCATTGTCCATGCCGTGCTCCGCTCGCCGCAGGCTGGCTGGACCTTCACAAAGGGAGTGGCAAAAGCGAACAATGGGTTAAGTTTATGATAAACCGCAGTTTCGCGCATTAAAACAACAAGGCACTGAAATGTTGAAAGACGTGAGCTCACCTCTTCAACAACGTCCCATGCATGGCGAACTGCGTTGCGCGGCGATGTCGTGAACCCGTCAATCGTAACATGAACAGCCCTGAAATATATTTAGGCAAATTAATTCTTAATAACACCGCTCACGCTATGATTGGTGAAAATGGCAAGGAAAACTTACATATAAACAGTATACTCACATAAACAGAGACACTCTTCCTTCGGTGCGAGGCTTAGCGGCGTTCAGCGTAAAGATGCATCTTGAAACACACTGCTATGGGTGTGCGATATCATCGTCGCCACTTCTCACACTCTTGCAGATGCAATGCAGTCAGAGAAGACTGCGTGTGCAACCGATCAACACGCCTACACTACCTACACCGCCAACACCACGTTGAATATCACTTATCCACTGTCCGTCTATGGATTGGATTCGATTGGATTGGATCGGGGTTTTATTTCAAAACAATTTTGCCAAGGTGTCGGAAAGTTTTCATTAGTGTGTTTGTTATGTTTTTTTAAGAACTTTATCTTGAATTGCTGATTGTAATATCAAAATTAATTGCCTCATAAATATACATTTGTAAAGGTTGCAAGTTTTGAACATTTCTGAAGGTTTCAAATTAAGGGTGAGAGAGAGAATTAAATTTCAGCCATTTGTTGTCGTAATTGAATACTATCCAAATACTATCCAAAATGGCTCCCCGATTGGGTCATCATGTTGGAGCAGTCAGTAGTATTAACTTTATAGTTGGAGCCAATGGGTCCAATTGGCCCAACTGGCCATCCTAATCGGGCCAATGGGCCCAATTCGGATCGCTCCAATAGGTCCAATTGGACCCATTGGGTTTCCATTTGGACCCATTGGGTGGCAAATTGGACCAATTGGTCGGCCAATGGTTTTTTTCGGCTGGGGATTTTCTCATCGTTCTTGAAAGAAGCAGAAACTTAAACGCAGAGGTAATTAAGTGTCGGAGAAATAATGAAGAAGACGTCCTCCAAATCTGATTATTGGTTGGCGCGGGCCAGCAGTAATATATTAGGGCCACACAGAGGAGAAAGAAATTTTGAAGTTTTTTAAGAATAAAGGAACCAGCGCAGGACAAACTCGGGGCGACACCATGGACACGGTCAGGCAGGCACGCTCCGCATTAAAAAAATCGTTCAGCAAGACACCCGTAAAAATTGAAGTAATTACAAAAGGAAGCGTCAGTTCCAGCCGTTTCTTGCGTCGTCTGCTGCTAGACACTGGCCATCGCCTCCTCTCAGCTACTTACAGGGAATTCCCTAGGAGGCGACGCGCGAAGCCACATCAAGCCTGCTCACTGCAACAACAAATTCCCTAAATGTCCCTAACTTTTGTCCCCAACTGACAGTGGTTTCAGGAGCCAATCAAAACGTGGAATAATTTCCTCCTTTTAGCCGCATGCAGCCTAGAATACCTTCATTCACGCATCCGCCGTACAGGGTAGAGACACGTATACGCTGGCGCCGCCATTTTGGGTCGCTCGCTCACCGCCGAAGCAAGTCATTGTGCCAAAACCGCGCTAAAATTATCGCCGCAACACGGTTTACTGAAGAAGTTTGAATCATATCGTCTGTTTCGCGTTGCTAGGTCTCGTGGGAAACGAAAATAACAACGCGTTCAGCACGTTGGCCCAATTGCGGCGGCGCGGGACCGTTCAAAGGTTGTCTCCACCCTGTACAGCGGTGTTGGTTTGTTCCCGCGTCTCTTTACGTTACCCGAACCTAGATGGCGCCGCCATACCGTGGCAAGCGTTTGGTTTGTTTTTGCCCGTATTTAAACCTGGCTTGTTTTTGTTCTGGGAGAAAATATTCGTTCCCTGAAACAGTGCTCGCTCGACAAATGTGGTCACGTAAGACACCGTTGCTTGCGTCAATCGGCCAGTGTCGTCTGAGACAACCCCAAGTCCCCGTAGTGCTGTGCAGCTAAACCAAGCATGCTGTGCGCAGTACGAACAGCAGTACGCATCAGTGCTTCTATGTTTACATGTGCTTTCGTAACTTCCACTGTTGTCCCATCATTCTTATTGCTTTGTAAAGAATATGCCCTAAAGTTAAGCGCAAATCGCTCGTTCGTCTAGTTTGTAAGCTCTACCTAATTTGCGTCTGCTTCTGCCAGCCTCCGCCAATCGCAGAGCTTAGCTCATGTGACATCATAGGTTCTGTTGCGGGAAATGAGCTGGTGGGTCGCATGGCCATTCCCTTTTTTCCTAATTATTTAGCTTATTTGAGCGAAGTTCACGTTAAAAGTGGTGTCAGAATGATTCTAACGAGGCAATCTTTTGAATGAACCAAACTTGTGTTTTCTCTTCATGGCTCCTTTAAGACATCAGTGTTAGGGAGAGTGGTACGCACGAGCAAATAACTCTTGCTGACATTAAATAGCAACTACTGATGATTATTTTTATGTTCAGAAAGCATATAGAACTTTAATGCCTGCTCTTCCCACAACGACCATCCAGTGTGCCATGACCCTGGAAAAACAATCATGCCAATTACAGCCCGAAGTTATAATCCTTTGAATTTTTGTTTTTGCCTCTTTTTTTTGGGGGGGGGGGAGGCTATCCTGCGTATGTCACTGACTTCAGGTGCCCTGTTTTACACAAATTTCTCTGGGCGCCGGGGTATCCCAATAGCCTCTCTTGAGATGGTAGCGAGTGGTTTTCGCTCGTCTTCACCTCCACCACCGCTCTTTTTCGACAGGATGCATCTCGCCACAAACGGGAGAAATGGGACAACTGCCTCTTACTAGAGGCGGGACGGTAATCGGACCAATAAATCTCTTTACGGACGTGGGAAGTGAGTCCTGGAGTCGTACAAAATCGTAGCCTACAGCCTGGCATCAGCGTAATCGTCTCATACCACTGCCTTACTGCGAAGGAAAGTGGCTTACTGCGGCAGTGCGGGATAATGGTTAAAGGAGTACTGACACCAAATTTTGATACCTAAAAAATGATATAATTGGCTTCAGTAGTTTGTACAGATGCCTCACAGAAATTTTTGCAGCGATCCGAGGCCGGAATCACATCTAAAATCGATTTTGATTGTCCAGACCGCGAGCTTCCACAAATCGGCAGCACTAGCGCAATCGCTTTCGGCGTGACGAAACATTGGCCTACCTGTCTGGCCGGTTCAGGGTGACGTCATATAGTCGTTTTCAGAACCGGAAACGATATCCTGCGCTGCTGTTGTCGGTGGTATTCGTTTGGGCAGGAGACGTGGGCGTAGCTGTGTGAACAATGTTTGTAAACGTTGCGTGTTCGACGTCTTTGCTATTCAGTTCGTTGCCGGCGCATGGTGTTCGGCACTGGTGCCGAAAACGGCGTGGTGCGCGATGTCGACGGGCACCGCGGCGCGGTGGTGCGCGTCGCCGAGCTCGCCCAAGTTGTGCTATGGCAAGCTCGCGGTATGCGAAGTACTGCTCGTGGAAGCCTGCCCGAGCAAATCGACGACGACGCCAAGATGCATTATTTTCCACGCGACGACATGCAGCGCTAAATGTGGACTTCGTGGAGTTCGTGCACGCCGGCGGCCGCAAGAACTGTCGCCCAAGCCAGCGGGCTCGGGGTTGCACGGGTCACCTTGGGTGTTGGGAACTTAGTATCGTGGCGATTATTTGATCGCTGGTATCTGTACAACTGCGAATGACCATCCCTTACACAACTTTTCACCACACTATCATCCCCTTTTTCGCATATGAAGCTTTATTTTGGCAATAATTTCCGTTTCTGCGATCGGTGACCAAAACATCTGCCGCGGCCTGTTTTGATTCTAGCGCGCAGGTGACGCCATCTTTCGGGCGGTCGCCGCACCGTGGTGCCGACAGTGCTTGGTCGGAGCGCCGAACCTCCGCTGCCGGCCAGCGTAGGCTTCCCATCGCGGCAAATATCTGAACGCCACTTTTAAATTCAGCGCTGATAACAACTCCTAGCACAATTTTCAACACACTAACATCTAGTTTCTCGCATGTAGAGCTTCTTTTTCGCGATCAGATTGATTAGAAGAGTGGCGACAAGCTGTTGCTATCACGGTCTGCGCCGGTTCGAGCCGCAGTGATATTAAAAAACGGACGACGGCAAAGACATCGGCGGCCTAATCGCCTGGCCAAATAAAGTTGTTCTGTCTGTCGGGTGGCAGGGACTCATCCGAGTCTGAAGATTCAGACGACATGTCGACTGCGCGGGCGAGTCGCGGACCATGTACAATCGTAGCAGACGATGCGGCGAACGCATGGAGGAAAGAAAAACGTCCCTGACGTCACGGGTGAGACCGTGACGTAAGGCTGCCCGCTTGCAGGCTGGCCTTCGAACGGCCATTTTCCCGCGCGGCGACCAAATTTGAAATTGGTTGCAATAAAAGTGCTATAATTAATTCTGTGTTGGCGGCTGACGGCTTTCGGTTCGATTTTCGTAATTACTGGGCCAATAGGTATTCTTTACAGCATAAAAACTGAAAGCGAGAAATTTCGTGTCAGTACTCCTTTAAGATGGCAGGGTTATAACCGCTAGTGGCATGACCTAAGGATAGATCCCAAGTGCCTTCTTCGGGGTGGTGTCGCAACCCAGCAAGTAAGAGGGATAAAGTGTACTTAGGTTTTCCCATGATAGTTGAGCTTAGAAACACCTGTGGGCGGAGGGTGATTCCCCTTCATCTGCGTGACTTTGGTGGAACGTGGGAGTGGAAACGTCAGTTGCACAGAAACTGAACTTGTTAGCAGCAGGAAGCTTGAAGAAATATCATGAGAGTGCCACTGTTTCGCTAAACAGCAAATTTAACTTCGTCAGGCGTAAGACGTTACAAAAGCGTGCATAATGTACTCCATTTCATTCACAGTGTGTAATGCAATGGAAGCTGTGGAATTAATTGGTCTGTAGCAAAAAATAAACATTGTATTGAATCAATCAACGAAGGTAAGAAAATAAAATCATTGAAGACAAATGGGAATAGAAGTGGCGAAACTGGACTCATCTCTATGGGCAAAATATGATTGAATATTGCAGCAGTAAATCAACGTAAACGTAGTCTGTTCAGAAAAAAGCTTGCCGAAATCCTAATTGTGTTACGTGACTTCACAATATTTTCGATTTTTCTTTGAGCAGGTGTAAGGTCCACTTATGCGGTCAATGGCCAGGCGCGCAGGCTGCGCGTGAGAACCCGCCACTCTTGTCTGGCGACGTAGCACTGCCAACACTGCGCTGCAGCCGTCGGCAATTCGTCACGGCGTGCACGGGAGACGGATTGTCTGGCCCACCGCATACCACAGGGATAATCCCCCATTAAGAGAGCAGACAGCGCTGCCGGATTCCGGGAACGTCTGCTTGACGCGCGGAGGTGGTGGGATTACCGGCGTCGGGACGAGCGCCGCACGAGTCTCCATTGTTAACGCGCCCTGGTCAGCATGACGCACTGTCGCCGTCTTTCGCTTTCACCCCGCGGGGTCGCCCGCACCTGCTCGTCTACGAGCGTGCCGTTGACCCAAAGGTGGCGGCGCCTCATTGAATATTCCGAGGCGTGCTGAGTGACAGCTGTCTACGTGAATTTGGGCACTCCCTTCCGCGTGTACGAACGCTAAAGGGGCGTTCCCGAGAGAGGGTGATCTCGAGGTTTCATAAGGCCTAACTTGGCCGTTTGAAATCGTTCTTGTCTGAGCGTCGAGCTAGGCAGTTCCCGGCGGGGCAAGGAGTCTCGACCGTTAAAGCTAGGTTGGGATTTGTGAGCCCCATAGTCGAGGTTAAGATCGCGTCGGAGGTTTAGGATGCAGCGCCGTACCGGGCAACTAGACGGGTCTTGCGGCGAGACAGAGTCTCGGCCGTCGTTTCTCGAGCGGTCTGTGTACGCTCCGAGAACAGGAGAGTTAGACGAAGTTGAGGAGCTCGAGTGATTTGTGCGCACTCGGAGCTAGCGTCTAGCTGCAGTTGGAAGTTTTTCTTTTGATTACCCCATGTACCCAGTTTTCCTACTGTAAATAGCTGTGTATAAACTCTTCGTTTCATTTAATCAACCTCAACGCATCGAGTTCGTCAATTCGACCGCTATCTGCAAGAACTTCAACACCATCGCCCTGCCAGCCTCCTGCCAAATCAACCGGAGCCCGGCCGATTGGGTTCCTGATCGACACCGGACTTCGGGAAAACGATCTTTACTAGCAGGCTTGCAGCCTACTTTCTCATTGCAGATAGTTCCCTAGTTTGATTGATTGTAGCGTTTAACGCACCGACGCAACGCCGGCGATGAGGCGCGCTGTAGTGGAGGGCTCCGGATTAATTTCGACCACCTGGGGATCTTTAACATGCGCTGAAATCTCGAACACATGACCTTTTTTGCTTCCGTATTACACTCTCTAGCCTAGGCAGTGTTGCACACTATGTATGATATGGAGTATACTGGCATGCTGCTTTTGCAAAATAAATAGTCCTTCAGCCCCATCGATAATTTTAATTCATTAGGTGGAGCATGTTAACAAAAATTTTACCATTTATCCGTCATTAGAACGAGATCAGTACAGATTAAAAAAAGCACTTGGCTGAGGTGGTGCTGCTTTTGTGCCACTGCCAACATTGGTAGGGAGATGCCAATGGTGTGAAGTAGAAGCACCGTTCGCCGCCTGCCTGTGCCGAAATACCCGTGACACGCCATCTCGATGGGTGATGTGGACTTTGACTCGTGTTACCTCTTGCACACATATGAAATGGAGTGTGCAGAGGGTGAATGGGGGCAAAAAAGGAAAGGCTGAATATGACAGCCATGAAATGCCAACACTTGTGGACAACATAAGAAGAGACAGGCAGCCAACGCCGCTGCTAAACAGGGCAGACGTGACCACTTAGATGGTTAGAGTGCTAAGCACAGTTGCCACGGCTTACAAAGGGCATGAGAGCAGCGCCTTCTTTGGACTTCCAAAGCCAGAGCAAGACATGCATCAGGCAGGGCCTCAAGTTTGCAAGGGAGAAGAAGGAGATGCATGTTTGCAGAATGAATATAGCCCGACCAGTGCGTGCATGCCTAGGAAGATAGGAGAGGACCCTCACGCGTGCATTTGTGCCTGCTGACCCGCCACTGAGAGGGTTTTTTTTTGTGCCTATACCAAAGCCACACATCCATGCTCAACGAGGAGAAAGCAATGTCATTTTAGTTTTGGTAAATAAAGGTTTATTTTATTTGGCGACTCATCTTAAAGGGGCACTGACACAAAAATTTCGCATCTTGTTTTTTTTGTTGCGATAAGTAGCTATGACCTACTTATAACCTGTAGAAACCTCATTTGCTTCAGCGTGCGACGGTTGTTTAATTATACCCCTGCTACACTGGGGTCTAAATGTCATTTGAACCAAATGTCATTTGGCTCAAATGCCAAGTTGTGCTGCTACACTAGGTTTTTAAATGCCATTTGGCTCAAATGACATTTGAGCCAAATGAGCACCGAGAGAGACATTTAAGATTTCAAATGCCATTTCCAGCACTCTCGGACGCAGCGTCTTCAATCGGCAATAAAAAATATAATACTTCCGTACATAAAACAAACAAAATATTGTTGTTTGTGAAGCTTTGTTCACTGTTTATTTACTTAAAATACGAAATCAACATATTTAATTTTCATACTCTCAAAACCAGTGGGTCAGTTGCAAAAAACACAAACAAAAACAACGCAAGACAGCCATATTTAGAGTCAAAACTGGTGTCTCTTCTAATTTTATATCATTTTACTGCCTCGGACTGCTCCTAAGTTTGATTGTTGTATTAGTGTACGAAAACGGAACGGGGCAACAACAATGCCACTACAGCCCAGCGAACAGTTGTAAAAGCTTTTAAATGCCATCAAAATTGTAGTGTAGCACGGCAGATTCTGAATGGCATTTGAAGCAACCCATTTGAGTCAAATGACATTTGGTTCAAATGACATTTAGACCCCAGTGTAGCAGGGGTATTAGAGGCATTTTAAATGCGGCCAGTCGCAGTTTGGGTTTCAGCGAGTGCCGCGAAACGATGGATTTTGTGGATTTTGTGTGAACAAAGCTGACCACGTGACCGTCGGAGGGATATCACAGAGCAGAGCCGCCGTAGCACTGTCGAATCCGCATCGACGGCAGTTTCTGCGAATGCCCCCACGTACTGATCTCGTGCGGCGCTTAATTAAAAACCGACCGTGGATGTGACGCAGGCGCTGGGAGTGCAAATGCTACCGCGGCTAAAGAACGACGCGCGACGCTCGAGACGGTGGGTGGCAAGACGCGCGCTGGGAGCAGCCGGCCGGTCTGTCTATAGGTCCGCCTACAGATGTGTTCGGCTTAGCACTGCGGCGGATATTCGAGTGCCGCTCTCGTAAGCGGTGCAGATGACAATTTTTAATGCAACCCGCCATCGCATCATTAACTCCTTTCTCATGTAAGCCACCACGGTCGGGACTTGGGGACAATTTCGTGCAGCGGTAACAAGCTATCACTCGAGCTACCTGCGCCGGCCTGGGCCACTTCGCGGCCGTGGCCGCCGCTTGCACAGCGACCGTGCGGCTAGCTCAGTGGGCTTTTCGTGCCTCCGGCGCGTTTTCGCATCCAATGGTAATAAACAGTAATAGAAACAGAGTGCCTGGAATCGCTGTAGAACTTTGGTCGCGGCCAGCTGCCCGATGAGCTGACGAAATCACGGCGCCTCCGCCGCCAACGATCGGGTCGTTCGTTCTCGAGAGCAGAAGCTCCGCCCTCCGGTCCTCCGATTGGAGCGGCGAGCCGGCCGAGCCGGCGAAAAACGCAGGCAGTGCGGGAGCGGCAAACACAAACTCGTGACGTGTTTGTATGTTGTTTATTTACACAATATCCTCGGGATGTCGATTGCGCGCGGTTCTCTGCTGGCTGCTCGTTTGCGTTTCGCACACTTTAAAATTGATTTTAAATATGTTCTAGGCTGTATTCGCCGCTGATATTTTGCAGATGATGTATATGTGTTCCCACCAATCTATCTCCGAAGTTATCTCGCCTTCAAAATTTTGTGTCAGTGCCCCTTTAAAATAAGCGCAAAAAGCAACAAAGTGTGTCTCAAAGTGACCTTTCGTAGCACTGAGACTTATCGCAAAAGGAAAAAGTGCACATATAGCACCATTGAAATGACGGCAGAGATAATTTATAATAAAAGCACAGGATGCGTACTTTACCGCTTCAAAATAAATTTAGTTTTGTCATTGTCAAGTGTTACTCAATTTTAGAAATCTTATTTTTACAGCAGTTTTGGAGATTCCTATTGACTTCATAAAATGTTAAAGCTGTACAATAAGGAGCACTGGAGAAGTATAAAAAGTGACGTAATGGCTAATAAATTTAATAATTTTAGCCAATAAGCCACAATAAACCAATATTAGCCAGTAACTTCAAAACTGTTTCACATGATGCTAAAGTTTATAGCACTCTTCAATGTGGTTGTCCTTCAGTGGGGTCAAGGTTTGGTCACGGACGACTAATCAAACTAGTTCAATCAGTCATTTACAGCAAATTAAGAACGTCAATCAAGCAGAGAATCTCAACTGACCCATACTTTCTAAAAATAATAACTTCATTCTGTCTGTATATAGCTAGGGTTCCGTTTATTTTTTTTTCTCCGTCAACAAAAATGCATGTGCCCCTCTCTTTTCCCCGCGCTCCATTTACGTTCGTGACTACTTTCCTCCAACTCCCCGCGGTGGCGGTAATCTTCCGCACTGGAGCGCAGTAATGAAGCCAGCAGCTGTTTTCGAAATTAGCTGTCATCTTGCATGGCTCGCCGCCACATGAGGTCCGCTTCATCCTGCGCGACCTTCGTTGGTGTTTGCCTCCCGCAGCCAAATATTGTGTCACGTGTGCTCAACGGCTTCGCTAGTCGTCCACAGAGCGCGATGGCTCAAATTTCTTAATTTTTTCGTTGGCGGAATATAGAAGAAACTTCAAGTGAATTTCGTCGGGGTGCACATCTATAAGGCCAGCATGTGGTGCGTCCCGCCGAGCGGTTTTTAAAAATTTATTTATACCTATTGATGGCCGGCAAAGCGCAGCCGGCCGTAGAAAGGACTGACCGTAATAATAAAATACTTCCGCATAGGGAAATACAGCCAAGTAGCTTCCCAAGCGCGCATTTATTCATCGTATACAGAAATACTGTAACCAACACTTATTATAATGTTACAATTAATGACAATTACTCGATGCGACGCGCGCCCACACTGAGTGAAAAAAAGCATTTGGCACGTGGGTATAGAACTTTTTCGTAAGGTATCGGAAGAATCCGACATTGTAGTGCTGATTGAAAATTCGCAACTATGCATGGGCGCCTTAGTAAGGACAAAAATGCACAATTCAAGGAGCTAGCTCTCAATATTCTACAGGAACTCAGGCAAATGAATGAGGATCGTGTTTTAAAGTTAAGACTTCGATTCTTTTTTTTTTCTTTTTCGAGGGCTCTCAAAAGCATGATGTACAGCATGAGTAATTTCCCAGTGAACGCGCCATAATGCCGAATAACAACATTTGCAGAGGATCTCTAGCGCATTCGTATGAGAGGAGTGCAAGAGTCAAGAAAGTGTTGCTTTTGGGTATATATATTCGTGGGCGGGTCTTCTGCCTATACCCTCGTCGGACTAATGCAACCCTTTTCATTGAAGTTGAACCCCAATCGAGACTTCGGGCGAGATTTCTGATGCACGCGGTATGGAACGCGTTGCATCCAATGGGACTTGAGCGCGTGGCGAGGGTTACGCGTCTTGCAGACACATTTTCCGCACGCCAACCTGGAGCACTGGACGACTGCCTGATGCATATTTTCGCCGACCTAGACGAGTAATGCTTTCGCGCTAAAATTAGATGCAAGTTTTTTTTTTCTTCTTTATAGTGAAACAGCTTATGAACATTAAATTTTTAGTTAAAGCGTCCCAGCGAGCTTCTGTTAGCTGCAAACATTCAGTTTTAAGCTAGCAGAAATAAGGGTAACATATTGTCACGAATGACACTCGGTACTTCTAGCGATCAAGGCTATAAAGAAGATTTAATGTGTGTAAACTCAAAGCTGCAGCCCAGAGCCCGTGAGGACAAGCGCTTGCCCGAGCGTTCTCGTCTTCTTTTCTGCCTTGCTGATTGTGATAGTCGCGGCATTTCTTCCCTGACTTGCTGTTGATAGTGGCGGCATTACTCCCCCCCTTCTGAGAGGGCATCGACTCGATGCTACGGAAAGCGAAATGACATTGTCCAACGCGGATCAACATCTGCAAGACGGAACACTTCCAGTTCTATACGTGGGTGCGTAGTCCGTGCCTCAACGTTCGTAGTAAGGCTTGAGCCGCACGACGTGTACCACTTCGGATCTTGGCCTTCGACAGGAGGCTGTGCGCGCTGTGTCAGGTTTCACTTCATAATTGAGGTCACCAATGCGGCGGAGTATTGTATAGGGGCCGAAGTACCGCTTCATAAGCTTCTCGCTCAGACCACGGCGCCGTACCGGTGTCGAAACCCAAACTCGATCACCAGGGGTGAAATGTATTTCTCGTCGACGGAGGTTGTAGCGGTTAGCGTCCACGGATTGTTGATTTTGAATTCTGATCCTTGCGAGTTGTCGTGCTTCCTCAGCGCGCTGTAAGAAAACTTCCGCATCTTCGTGGGCATGGTCGCTGGGCAAGTGGGGCAGCATTGCGTCGAGCATGGTGTTTACGTGCCGGCCGTGCGCCAAATAGAATGGAGAAAATCCCGTCGTTTCTTGGATCGCGGTGTTGTACGCAAAGGTCACGAATGGGAGCACTTCGTCCCACGTTCGGTGCTCGACGTCTGCGTACATAGCTATCATATCTGTCATTGTCTTATTGAGGCGCTCTGTAAGTCCATTTGTTTGGGGATGGTACAGCGTTGTTCGACGGTGGCTGGTGTTACTCAAGCGGAGTATGTCCTGCGTCAGTTTCGACGTGAACGCCGAGCCGCGGTCAGTTATTAACACTTTGGGAGCCCCATGCCGCAAAACAATTGACTCAATGAAAAATTTCGCTTTTTCAGCGCTTGTTCCGATTGGCAGCGCCTTAGACTCTGCGAAGCGGGTTAAGTAATCCGTCGCTACCACAATCCACCGATTGCCTGAGTTGGACATGGGGAATGGGCCCAGAAGATCCATGGCAATTTGTTTGAAAGCTGTTAGTGGGGGCTGGATAGGATGTAGAAATCCGGCCGGCTTTGTTGGCGGCTTCTTCCGCCTCTGGCATTATGCCGAGAATGCCAGAGGCGGAAGAAGCCGCCAACAAAGCCGGCCGGATTTCTACATCCTATCCAGCCCCCACTAACAGCTTTCGAACAAATTGGCATGGATCTTCGTGGATCTCGACGCGGGCAGTGCACAGTCCAACAGGCGTCACCAGGTGTCCTCCGGCGGTACGTATATCCGGGCCATCCCACGCTGTCATCACTTTACGTAGGTGACGGGAAAGCCTACCGCTAAGAACGGAGTAATCAGCACCAGTGTCAATGAGCGCCGTCGCGTCGTAGCCGTCTATAGTGATCGACAGGTTGTTCGATGGCGCAGCAGTACGGATGAAAGGGTTGCGGGAGTCGGAGTGGGAGCTTCGCGGCGTTTGCGGAGGTTCTTGATGGCTTTCGTCGTCGGCAACACCACCTCCAGGCGTTGCCGTACTTAGTTTTCCCGGCGAGGCACGGGCGAAAGGCTTTCGCGCCACGAGGAACGGCTGATAACGGCGGCGTTGAGCGTCGAAGGTATTCTTCGATTTCGCGGGGTTTCTGATCGTAACGTGGGCACGGATCGCTTGGACGGAACCCTGGAAGTCCAAGCTCACGGTAGGGGCAGCGGCGAAAGGTGTGGTCTGGCTCCCCACAGTGGAAGCAGAGCGGTCGGTTGTCCCGTGTTCGCCAGACATCCGTTTTTCGCGGGCGAAGCTGCTGTGGTCCCGGCGGGGGAATATTCGACGACTCACCGGCCACCCGCTGTGGTACCATGGTACCACAGCGGGTGGCCGGTACCACCTGTACCACACCGGCCGGTACCGGCCGGTACCGCCGGTACCACAGCGGTACCACCTTACTCAAACCTGCAGGTTTGAGTAAGGAGCGGCGACTGACGAGGGCGGCTGTGAAGCCGGCGCGACGTACGTCACAGAGGGACGTTGGGGGACAACGTCGACCGGAATTATGGGTGCAGAGGTCCGCCGCACTTCTTCTCTGACAGCCTCCGCAACCGATACTGAAGCAGGCCGCTCGCGCGTTGGGAACAGCTTTTGTAGCTCCTCTTGGAGCACGCCGCGGATGATCTCGCGGAGACAACTATCATTATTGCTGTTCAGGTCGAGGCGAGAAGTAGTAGTGCAAGCAGCAATTGTGGGGGAAGCCACTAACCTGTGGTAATGGTTACTCCTCGCCGCTAGCACCTGTTCAATGTTGGTGGCTTCCGTCACAAACTCATCGACAGTCGTCGGTGGATGGCGAACGAGCCCTCCAAAAATGTCGCTCCTCACGCCCCTCATAAGTGCCCGCACCTTGGTTTCCTCAGTGGCCAGCGGATCCGCCCGTGTGCTCAATTGCAGAACGTCTTCCACGAAGCTCGTCACGCTTTCGGTAGGCCCTTGGGCCCGGGTTCTTAAAAGTTCCTCGGCCATTTGACGTCGAAAGCGGTTAGGGAAGGCTCACCGAAGGCCCTCCTTGAAGGACTCCCATGACTTCAGGCCCGCCTCGTGGTTATTGAACCAGTTGCGAGCAGTTTTCTCCAAAGAAAAGTAGACGCTCTTGCGGCACTGCATGGTCTTCCGTCCAACCATTGTGGCGAGCTACACGCTCGTACTGCTCAATCCAGTCTTCTACGTCCTCGAAGTCTTCGCCATAGAACGGGGCAGGATTACGGGGCGCGATTGGCCAGAACATAATCGGAGGCCCGAACGCGTCAGTCTGCTGCGACTGCGACGTCATGCTAACTGCACGTGTCACCTGTGTCCTTTTGGGATTCACCGTCAACTGCCCGTATTCCGGTGCTTGGCCTTGGAGACGTCGACTGGTGCGGACACCGGGCTCTTCGAGGAAGGCTCGCCGGCCCGGACTCAGTATCGGGCTTGGCTTACGGGGCCTTGAGGGGATACTCAGCATGAAGGGGGTTTACCCCGGCTCCTCCACCACAAATGTCACGAATGACACTCGATACTTCTAGCGATCAAGGCTATAAAGAAGATTTAATGTGTGTAAACTCAAAGCTGCAGCCCAGAGCCCGTGAGGACAAGCGCTTGTTGTTGTTGTTGTTGTTGTTGTTGTTGATCCTGATAATTAATGGCGCATACCCAATCAGGGGATCGGCCAAACAACAGAGGATTGTAAAAATGAATGGTACTCTTATCAATTCACGACACGCCTAGGAAGGATAATTTAGATCAGTTGGTTTTGAGAAAAAAAAAAACTGGAAAATTAAAGCGAGGATGACCAATCTCAATCATAAAGAGAATCGTTTAGAATTTTCAATGTAGCGCAGGAGAGCAGAGCATACATCCCGGCGGCAAAACCCCGTTTCGGATGCCCCGAACGATAGTATAGCCGGCCCTGTTAGTGATATCCCCAAACTGCAAAGCGGCACCTCCAGGGACTGACGTCTCAGTCGGGAAAAACGTCGGCATGTCAACAGGTAGTGTTCGACAGACTCGTCTTCGTTGCAATAGCTGCACAGAGCTGTTGGCGCCAGACGAGACCTGTGCAAGTACCTATTTAACTGGGGTACTCGACAACGTAAGGCTGTGATAACCACCTCTAAGTTGCGTGAAGGGCACCATTCAGGTTTCCATGAGAATTTAAGATGATTAAATTCACTTAATGACAGTAAAACCGATTCTTGCTGTTCTCGGAGTTTCAGCATCCTACGGTACCTAGCTGCTGTTATTAATGGTGTCGGCTCTACGACGTCTACTACAGGACCTGAAAGTGCTATCCTTGCTAGAGAGTCGGCTGTCTCGTTGAATGTGATCCCCGCATGACCAGGTACCCAAAGAAGGTTAATTTCAGTGAAGTGAGGTGGCAGGAGTGACCGAAACGTCCGCAGAAGAGGAGTGTCTTTAGGGGAAGAAAGGGCTAAGCATACAGAAAAAGAATCAGAAATTATGATTGGAGATGTAATTGATACATCCAGCTTTCGTAGCGCCAGGACAATTGCCAGGAGTTCCGCGAAGAATATCGGGATAAAATAACCAGACGAACCGAAAAGGACCAGTTAAGGGAAAGGGAAAATATTCCTATACCGGATTTTTCTTCTCGTTGAGAGGCATCTGTATATATTATAGCACCTGGCTGCATGGAGGTCAAATAACCTTCGACAAGACGATTGAGCAGTCGGGCTGGTAAAAGTTTAGCATTTTTGGGGAAAATGTTCTGGAAATTGGTAGAAAGAGGAGAACTCCTGTCTCTATATGGAATAACCTGATTTATTGCTACACCCAACGGAGAAAGGAGGCTCTGTACCAGAGTGCTTTGTGGACATGAGGACTTGGGCCATTGGTGCACCATAAACGCACCTGGTTCTACAATAAAGATAAACTGCTCCCTGTTCACCTCAGAGCTGTAAGCTCTCAGAAAAGTTTCAACAGTCAGTGTCCGGAACCTAGTAAGCAGAGGAGGAACGCGCGCTTCCAAGTAGACAACTGCATTTGCTGCATTCTTAGGCAACCCTAAGCAGCAGCGAAGAGCCTGGCGCTCCAGAATAACCAGACGATGAAGCTTATACGCCGCGGACCCAGCGAATAACACGCACCCAAACTCTAAAATGGGGCGAACGTACATCCTGTATATCATAAGAAGGGTCTCTCTGCGCATTCCCTTCTTTCTATGACTGAGACGTCTTAACATCCCAACAGCACGTGCACCTTTGGCCTCAATGAGGGCAATATGTGGGGTCCAGTCAAGTTCACTGGTGTAAATTATCCCAAGGTACTTTAAGGAAGGAACCTGAGGAATTATGCACTGCCGGTAACTGAGCGTAATGTTAACAGGGCCTGAGATCGGAAAAACTAATAAGGAACATTTGTTGACGTTCAAAGAGAGACAAATACTGTCCAACCAGGAGGCAATGAGGTTCAGATATGACTGCATTAAAGCGTAAAGTGAATGAATGTCAGGAGCTGATGCAAAAAATGCAACATCGTCGGCATATACATATGTGGAGACATCAGAAACCACCGGAATATCGCTTACAAGGATGTTAAAAAGAACAGGGGAAAGGACCGCCCCTTGCGGAACGCCCCTAGACTGTGGCCGCTGTGAGGAAGTAACATTAAATTTAACACAACTAAACTGCCTGTCCTTCAGAAATTCACAAATCCAAGCTATAATGTACCTTGGGAAGTTTAGGACTTGTAACCGGGACAACAACACAGGGTATTCCACGCTATCAAAAGCTTTTGCTACATCTAGGGTAACTAGAGCCGAAAACTGGTTAGTGCGACGGGCTAGTTTAATCCGGCTTTCAAGGTCAATATGCGCACTCCAAATGGAACACCCAGGGCGGAAACCAATTTGTCTCGGGCTAAAGATTCTAGAACTAGACACCAAATGCATTATGCGTTGCTGCAAAATCCGCTCGACTAATTTAACCACGTTCGATGTCAACGCGATAGGCCTGATGTTTTCAATCAAGAGGCCCTGACCAGCATTCTTAAGTACAGGAAGTATTTTGGCGAGACGCCAGACATCGGGGATCCATGCATGTCTAATAGAATAATTGATCATGTTAAGTAAATGATTCGGAGCTTCATTATATAATAATTTCAGCATTTCAGTAGTAATGCCATCTGGGCCAGGAGCTGCAGCTGTCAATTTAGTCATGACATCAGCGAGCTCTGAGAGCGTTAACTCTATGAAGTCGTCTGCCACGTCTGGCGGGGAAAAGGACACCGCTAAGGAAGATGAAAAACGAGCTTGAAGCCCATCAGCTATCGACTCTAGGGACTCTGAGAGTTCACCTGGAGATAGCACCACAGAGTCTGTATTATCTGGACAGGGTACGGCTTTCCGCGATCGAAGAAAGCGAAAAAGCGCACGCTTATTATTAGGCTTGGAGAGACTCAAAGATCTATCTGTGTCATAAGTCTGTTTAGCATTGGAAACAGCGCGTTTGAATACCGCTGAAAAATATTTGAAGTTGCACCAGTTAAGCGGGGATAAGTTCTGGCAAAGTTTCTTCCAGGCTGCCTTTCTACGTCTAAAGCTGCGCGAACACTCTTCGTCCCACCAGGGACTAGGCGACACTGACTTCTTCGACATCACTTCAAATAATGACGACTGAGCTGAAGTGGAAAGGGCAGAACAAAGGCCTGTCGCACATTCAGCTTCGTTTTGTGGGACCAGAGAGGACAAGGACTCCTTCAGAGAGATTTGAAACCTTTTATAGTTGACAAAAGATCGGCTTTGGCGGTTAATTAAACGGATGGGACACCCGATGTCAAAAACTATTGGGATGTGGTCACTACTCGACCCGCCATCAATGGTCGACCAAGAAGGCACTGAAACACCTCGAGAAGATATAGTTAAATCCAAAACAGATTGCGTTTGTCCCTTAAAGTAGGTTGGAGAATCCGAATTTATGCATGTTAAGTTGTTATCTGTAATCCAATCCAACAAGCGATTACCGCAAGAATCCGTCCGGAAGCCCCAAGTAACGTGGTGGGAATTAAAGTCTCCTGCAAAGATAATTGGAGGTACAGCCGAAGCAATAGCCAAATCAAGGGGTTCAGAATCAACGACGCCACTGGGAAAGTAAACATTGGCTAATGAAAAAGGGAGGCAACCAGGTAGCTTCAATTCCAGCACTAAAATTTCACAGTCAGAGCGTTGAAGTTGGAAGGACACCTTCGCGTTATGAGCAAACTTTGTAGATATCAAACTTAACAGACCGCCACCTCGGGTTGGTCTGTCTAGCCGAAAGGTGCGGTAATTATAAAGACCAAACTCCTGGTTGCTTCTAAGCCAGGTTTCCTGTAGCAAAATTACGTCTGGGGAAAATTGGGAGCACAAACAAAGTAAAGCGCTTGCCCGAGCGTTCTCGTCTTCTTTTCTGCTTTGCTGATGGTGATAGTCGCGACATTTCTTCCCTGACTTGCTGTTGATGATAGTGGCGGCAATATAACCTTACCGCAATTTTTGTTTTAACCCGGAAGCATTTCTTGTCTACGCCGGCATAAGCGCGCACCCGGGTGGTGGTGTGCGGTTGTGCGTCTTTTTAGACAAGCACGGCGTCGTCCGTTATATTAGCGGTTTGAAGACTCGGTGAAAGTGGGCAGTGGCGATCAAGGATGGACGGAGAGGAGGGAAGCGAATTCAGTTCGTCAACACAGACCTGACAAACCACCGGAATCGCGTTGCAAGCGCTGACTGCACCGCCATCAATCAAATGCTCACCCGTAAATATTTTTAAAGGGGAGCTTTGTGCTTCTGCCCCCCAAGGGTCCTGCCGCCACCGTGGTGTCAACACAAAACTACGGCGAACAAATAAAAGAAGTTAGTGGCACCGCTGCAGGAATTGATCCTGGAGTGAATAGAGAAATGGAGTGAGAGCCCGTCGTCTTACCGATTCAGCCACGAACCCACGCGGAGACGGGGGAGGCAGACGGTGCACTCACCGAGCACATGTGCTGATTTACCCCTTGAGTTCTCTTTGAATGCCTCGTGATAGTGTCACGCGAACTCTTGCGCCGCTGTGCGCTCCGCCAACGGCACGTGCAGCCACCGTGTTCGCGCCTTGCACATGCGCTAGTAGTTAGTGAAAATTAAAGGAAGCTCACACCAACGCATGGCATCTCCCGTCTCCGTCTTTGCCGCCGATCTCGTCGCCTCGGTCGGCGGCAGCAGAGACAGAGGAAAGGTGAGATCGTGTAACACCGTGTTTGAGCTGCCTTTCATTTTATAAAAAAGTTTCCACTCACGTGCTTTGCCAATAAAACTTGACCAAACACCATTCATCGATCATGCATTGATTTGACCATAGCAAAAAATATCTCTGAAAATAGGAGGTGCGGTTAAGTGCATTTCCCTTGTCTCTGGTTTCACTCTTTGTAGAGCCACGTGTATGAATTCAAGTGACGTCGCATGGGTAATCGTTATAGGTGTCGTACAGCTTCGCTTTCTAACCACCTATTGGTGCGCATTTTTTAGTTGTGCACCCTGGCTCACGAGAGCGTCCAGAAAGCGCGAGCACAGGTTTCCGAGAAAATTAGTATACTTTTATACCACTCCCTGCCAGGGGCGTAGCCAGAAATTTTGCTCGGGGGGGGGGGGGGGGGGGGGCTGAGACTGCACCTCGACCTCCTCCATATGATTTTTCAAGGGATTGAAAATATGTTTTTTATTTATTTGTTTAGGTACACTAAGGGCCCCGAAGTGCATTACATATTGGGGATCGAAAAAGAAAAAAATATACATAGGATCAGTGTACAAAGAAAACCATGGTAAGAAATTATACACATATAAGGCAATAACACAATTTGTACACTCACTAGTTGCTATCAGCAATAGCAAAGTGGACAGAGTATGTTATAACATAGACAAGGCAATAGAAGTTCATTTACCACTTGGTTTCCGAATTGATAAAGTCCGGTTCCATCCATTCGCGTGAGGTACTACTCATTTTGAAGATATGATAAATATGTATAATAAGTATTTATGTATATTATACATAATAAATACAAAACTATTAACTGATAACAATGTATGTTACACGTTGGGGACGAATTATTGAACCCGTCGTACTGTCAAGAACAAGAAAAATAAAATATTTCTTCATAAAATGTATTCGTATGTTCCGAGAATTGCTGCAGAACTGCTATCACTGCATGCAATTTTGTTTTGTCTACATAACAACTAACACTTAAAGAAATATGTAAAAATATAAACAGATATCCTTAACAAACATGAAAGCAAAAGACACAGAAGTAAAGAACTACATTCATCTAAAACTAACAAAAGATTGCATGCAGTGGATATTATAAACGTGAAAAGCACGAAACAACTTGCGGGCGGACGTTTTAATGTCGCTTTGTCATTCAAGAATTTTTTTTCCATTTTTGCTGACATGCGACGGTTAGGGACAAATCTGAACGCCGCTGTCTTTTACGCCATTATAAGGCGTAGCAGCAGCTTGTTAACAGTCGCGTACAGCGGATAATTCCACCAAGATTATTCACAGAAAAAAAGGAGTCAAAGCGTACACTTGTGGAGAAAAAAGCGAGACGATTATATTTGGATGACGGCAACAAAAGTTTCACTGGCAACAAAGTGCACATTTATACAGAAAACCTAGCAACAAGATACTTAAATCGGAAAGCTGCAGTTAACGCACATATTTAAGCAACAGTGACTGTGCAGTGTACATATTACATAAAACAAGGCCAACAAAGAATAAAGTTCAGCGAGCACATGAGGTTAACCCCACACATAGAAACGTAGTGAACCCAGGCAAAAATAAAACTATTACCCTAGAAATTGTAATGTGCTTTTAGAACACTGGCGTCTTGATGTAACAGGACCATATGGGTAAAATGGGTAGAAGCATAAATGCTTAAAATATTAAACAAAATGTATATTTGAAAGGTGCTTTAGTGTGAACACAATTGCGTTGTGCCCGATGTAAAAGAAGGCTCTACTTGACATTAATAGAATGACAAAAGACAAAAGTTTTACGTAAGTCGCAGACGGTACATTTAGTTGCACATAGCCCATAGAGCAACGGTTTGTTGAAAAACGCCGCGTAAACCAGGTTTTCCAGAGCAAGGTGGGCGATTCGTACTTGACGTGCTTGTTAAATTTTAATTTCCAATTTCGTGATAATCCTAGAATATGATGTGGGCGGTTGCAGTGAACGGAAGCAATCTCTGTGGTTTCAAAAACTAATGTGCAATGATTCGTTACCACAATTACACTCTTATGAAGCAGAACTAACATCGTTTCTTTTACTTGCAATGGTTTCTTACTGATTCTCTATTTAAAGGACAAAGCTTACTCGGCGGGGAATTTTAGCGAAGCGGTCAATGTCTTCTTATACGGTCTCTGTGAGCGTACAGAAGCGCTAGGCCAACCATGCGTTCCTGGGACATCGTGGAGCGCAAGTAGTTTTAACAACCTCATGCTCGAAAATGTTCTCTCTGCGGTGGCAGTTGTCACTGGAAGGGTGACTAGAATCTGAAGCAGTTTGTGCACATTCGAATAGAACTGGCAGTCGCAGTGAGAGAGGGCAGTTATTCCTGTGCTGGGGCGGAGGTTTGCTGCTTTGTTCATCCACTTTGCCCACCAAAGTCGCAGTTCTCCCAAAGCAGCCCTTGCGTCCACGTCCTGTGGAAAACTAGCGACGAGGTTTTCCGCTGCTTTCTCGCGATTGTCTTGCAGTGGTGGTATTGCGGATGGCACAATTACACAAAAACACTCTAATGTTGTCCTGTGCTTTTCGAACCGTTGGTGCAACTGTGCTAACACGTAGTCCATGAATGGAATGAATACGGTTCTTCTAAAATATTGCTCTGGATTTTCTAATGCAACGCCACGATCCTGCTGGCGGACGCCGGCTCGTCGGCTGGTGATTTCGACATTCATTTTGTTTGCCACGGCCTGCACTTGTGCAAATATTTTCGAGAAGGAGGCAGTGGCACTGTCTCGGTCATTCTGAATAGTCTCCTGTACCAAGTGTAGGTCGCCCATCGCGGCGCTCATGTCGATGCTGCTCGACTGCAGCCTCTTTGACAGCGGCAGAGTCAATGCAAGCACATTCTTCGCCACATGCAGGCTCACGAGGAATGCTGGTGACAGAAGTGCCAACGCCAAACTATTCACCTGAGCGGAACTTTCACCACTGCCATTGTCTTGAATTTCCTCTAGTGCTGCGATCACCGCTTCAAAAAGACTGACAAATGAAAATCATGCTTTTCCACCCAGCGCGTTTCGCATAATCCCATAAGCCGCTGCCTTGTGGACTCTGGGCACATCAAACTTATCATTTTTCTCAGAACGTGCGAACGGTTAGCAGATTTCCGAAAAAAATTCGATGTTTCCTTTAGCGTCCCAAAGCAGTTTCGTATATCTGTAATGGAGCAGGCCGCACACAAAACTAGGTTAAGGGAGTGGCTGGCGCAATGTGTGTACAATGTGGTCGGATATTTTTCGCGAACGACGGCTTGCACACTATTGGTTCTACCTGCCAATAATGCCACAAAACTAACGCTTCAATCGTTCGTGACCGGCGAAAAAAAAAAAGTTTGGCAGCGTGAGTGCATGAAAAATAAGCCAAGAAGCGCGTAGCAGCAACACTTTAAGCGAGCGGGCGCCGGATGTTCGCAGCTCAACGAGATAAAGCCCAGAAAACGTCTAAAGTATTACAATGCGCTGTTCCAGTGGGCAAGTATAAAACGATCTTCGAAAACGTCAAACATCGCCACTTACCAGTCGATGTTACCACTTCGTAGGGTTGCCACCTTCCCCCGAAAAAAAAAAACGGCCCTTCGGGGGGGGGGGGGGTATATAGAATGTTTAATCTGTGTTGACAAAAAGACGCCACATTTTTGACATGCAGGGCCATTTATTGTAGTGTTTTCTTAGAGAGAAATCAACGTAACGTTAGTACTGAAAGTGATTTCACTGAGAAGTAACCGCAATTGCTGGCCGCGGAGGTAGCATTTCGTTGTTTTGTTCCTCCCTTAGGAGGTCCCCCTCCATCTCAGGCAGCGCCCTCGCCCGCGTATTTGCTCTGCTCGCGTGTCTTTGCGCAGCTTGTCGACCCATATTCATCGTCTTTGTTGTTGAATTGACGCTTATAAAATGCCAAAACGGACATAATCACGGCACAAGGGCCAAAAAAACCGGCCAATGACGGCCGGTTTCAGATATAGACCGGCAACCGGCCCGCTGTTTAAAAAACCGGTCCGGCCGGTCCAAAACCGGGCAACCCTACCACTTCGTGGAACTTGTTCGTTGACGGCCTCCTCCGGCGCGGCAGCGGCTTCTTCGTCATCGCTGGCCAGCGGGTCAAATTTAAAATGGTTGTCCGGATTTTTGACATCCTCATCCCCGCTGCTACCAGCAAAAAAAAAGTCGATATTTTCATCCGACGATGCAGACAAAGAGTCCGTGTCGGAGCTGTCGCGGCTTGACATGGCACGTCGGAGTGTTTACGTCCGTGGTGCAGCACGTGTGTGCAGGAGCAGACGCCGCAATAAAGTCGCAGCGTACCGCAGCGCCGCCTGGAGACACACGCGGTAGAGCGCCCTCGCAACAGTGTGACGTCACTGCTTGAATCGGCGCCCAGAAACCGAAACCAAATCCTGTTCACATGAATCGTGCGATAATAAATTTTTTACTCAGAATATGTGCATGTGAGAGCATGTATCATGCTTTCTAATGAAATATAAAACGTTTGCAACAAAGAATGCACAAGCAACAAATTTGGTGGCACAACACCTTTAAGGCGACAAAAAATCGTCTGCTCCGAGTGGCCACGGCTCATAGCTCCGCTGTGCTTGCATGTCATCACATCCGGGTGTTCGCTTTTAGCCAATCAGGGCTCGCTCAAAAGGGACACTTTTGAAAGGGACACAAAACGGACAAAACACGGGAATACCGCCCCTGGCTGAGTGAAGGAAGTGAACTGTGCAATAATATTAACGCCGAAAATTGGTGTCACTGCTCCTTTACCTGCAGTTACTTCCGCCGTGTAACTAGGGTATAAACCGCTTCCGCTCATTGACTACCCAGAATAACCGTTAATTAGTGGTCACCATTACGAAATACAGGTTATCGGAACTCTGGCGATGGATACGTCGGCCTTGGCTCTAGTGAGCGGTAGCAGAGCGGCCGGATAAGTGCAAAATCAAGGCCTACTGCTCTCCGCGGTAAGTTATCTGTTACAAAACACTGGCACAACCACGCAAAAAAAAATAAGTAAAGCATGTCCGGGGGAGTCGAACCCGGTACAATTGTGCAATTATCCGACCCGCAACCTTTACACCAAATCAGAAGACTGAACATGGCGTCTAACCAGCAGGTTTTGCTTCCGTCTGAACGGAACCGTTTAAATTTTTACGCCGGCTCCGTCTGGACGGAACGCTAAGCTCTCAGTTGTATTCCGTCTGGACGGAAGGATAACCTGCAGCGCTCCGTTCCGTCTGGACGGAACTTTAGCACTGGTATATCGTTCCGTCTGGACGGAACGCTAGCCGCAGCCTTCTCGAAATCCCCGACACCTTTTCTACGTTTGATAAAAAGCGCATCCTGCACCTGTAATAACTATTTTTAGTCAATCCACATTTTAGTTTTTAGTCAAGTTCACGAACAAAAACACAGCCTCCGAAAAAATTGTAGTTCTAGCTGGGTATTGTATATTTCTGAAATGTAAGGGCGGAAAGTACATTGCACGATTTCTTTCTCAGCCAGAGTAACAAACGGTGATATAATCGCAGGAATAATATTGGAATACTCCAGCATCTGATGTTGGGACCATTTTTACAGGGGCCGTGCTCACATTTCTCGAAATTTTTATTCCCCCAGAACGCGTATGTGTCACAATTGGAACGTTAGCAGCAAAAGTAGATAAAGAGAGCGTTAAACCTGAACTGCACCTGCTGACTGTCATTTGCGAACGGTTTTATTTATTGTCCGTACCAGTTAACAGTGATTCAGAGACCAGAGTCACGTCACTTTGTTGATACAGTGTCGGGTATGGAGCATCTCATAGCTCCATTCCCTAGTAGGCTGCATTGCAGGTGCTTAAAATATAAATAATAGCCTACATCTAAGAATATAAGTCCCAAAACTTGTGTCATCTAAATCATGCAGGTGCCATTGACAAAACATTTTTCACTTATTCTCTACAACTGCAATGCCACTATATACCTCCAGCTCAGCTCCAATTTCTGAAATTGCAGTAATTGGCGACAGTGCCAGTGTTTCAGTAAACTGCTTATGTACGTTATTGCCGCTTTTCAGTTTTCGCTACAATTTGAGTAGACTTCTTGTCCAATTAATTGCAATTTTTGAGGTGAAGGTGTGTGCTATCAATCCCATTTTCTTATATTGATTTGATCAATCGTGTGTGGGCACAAACCAAAAAAAAATGCACTTTCCAGCCACCTCATTCCATAGAGATGCTTTCCTGTACAAGCTGGGTAAACTTTTCCAAGCATTGTACAGTCGAACACGGATATATCGAACTCCAAGGAGATCGCGAAATAGTTCGATATATGAAAAATTCGATATAAAAAATATGGGCTCTGAGACCTCACCTATGGCGGACGATCACTTACCGATCGTCGCATTCAAGAATGACAACTAATTCCGCACTCACGACGCAACAGGACCCTTTATTTCCGTGAAAAAAAAATCGCTGATCTTGGCCTGCTTCTTCGTCCTGGAAATGAAATTAAAGGCGCTGGTCTCCATCTTCTCGAGGCTGCAAAACTAGAAAATTTCAGCAGTACGCTGCGCCTTCACACACCATGCACAACACGCACGCAAAAGAAGAACAGCGTGCACATACCACAAGAACTTTGAAGGTAACAATTCCAAGGCTCTCTGAACGGACTCCAACAAAGCGCTCGCGATGGTCATCTCCGAGAGAAACAGTGCTCTCCGAAAGGTGCGGGACAACTCGCCAAACAGCAGCAACAGCAGAAAAATGCAAAAGAAGGAGGAGGCCGCCAGCGCCTTCGTTCCCTCTTCCCTTTCCCGAGACGACATCGGGGGGAAGACAGACCCAGAGAGAGAGAGAAAAAAAAACACTTTTTCGGCAAGCCGGGGAACGTACGCAGCCGCAAAAAAAAAAGGACGTGCGCAGTCGGGGCATCCCTACCTCGCACTGTCACATTTTCCGAGCGTTCAGGCGTGTGTGCCTAGAGAGATTTAGCATACCGGGCTCCGTCCGCTAACGTTACGGCGGCCGGTAGCGGGGCCCGACTGGGCAAGTGCAAATTCGTTCCGGTAGGGGGGATTAGTTCCGCGAGCCAGTCTTCGCCATGCCCGCGCATTCCTCCACATCCTCTTCAACCTCAATCGGGGGTGCAGCGACCGCCGAAGAGCACCTTCCAGCTCGCGCGACGTTCGATATACTCAATGTCGGGAAAAATACGGTTCGATATAAACGTACGAATTCCTATACTTTTACACAGAATTTTCAAGGGGATAATTTATGAGTTCGATATAGACAATAATTCGATATACCCGTGTTCGATATATCCGTGTTCGACTGTAGTCACACGCCAGGAGCATCTTTTTGTGGTAAAAAGGGCCGAGCACCAGGCTTGTACCTATTTTCTCAATAAGTGCCCAGCACCACGAAGGCACACGAATGCACATGGTGACTTCCACAGCTACGCTGGACACTACTCGGTAACCGCCTGTGGTAGGACATGCCGCCAGACTCTTCCACCCTTCGGCAATGCAGTGTTGTAGAAGGCCGGGGCCCCACCAGATTGACAAAAGTCAGAAGCCCCTCGCAAGGGTAAAGGCAGCTTTCCAGGCGTGAGTTATCCTTTCAGAGGTCCGCACTCGACCAGGGACGCCTGTACCCATTAAAGAAACCAGTGGGTGCCCGGCGTTTCCCGCATTAGATCCCAGTACTTCCCCCATATGAGCCATCGCTGATGGGGCGTAGCCACATTACGTTTCTGCAGTGCGCTGCAGAAAAGTTGTGTCCACGTAATCCAGGAACACACTGACCGGCAGGCTCATAGGTTGCAGACTGCCTCCGTATCAAGTTTAAAAGGCAAAACCAAAGTGCAGAGGCCTGATGAAAACAAGGTTAAAGTGATGCCGTATCTTCATAAGCCGTCGCACAACATAAATAAAATTGGTTCATGGCACGGTGTTCGAGTAGCATTTTCCGCGCCGCGAAAGCTGTCCAGGCTGTGCACGCACGTTGAAAACGCCAATACTGGGAAAGCTGGCACAGGTGATGGCGTTGGTGTGGGTCCTATACAAAAATTACACTGGTATGTACATGAGAAGCCCCAATTGCACAGTCTGAAGGCCTGGCATGAATACATTGTACTACATTACATAAACATCTTCAATTCTCACCGCGGCTTCATGGCTGTAAACAAGAGGTGTGCTTGAGAAGCAGCGGCTTTACAGCCTGAGGGCCTCACATGAATCCATTCCAGTGTACTACATAAGTCTGCAATTCTTGCCGTAGCCTTCTAATCTGAAGCAACAGCCCACCTCTGCAAAGGAGCAACATTAGCACCTCGAAGGTCTGATATAAATCCATTGCAACCTGCTGGGCAATTGGTTCCTATTCTTACTGCAGCTGTACAGCCAGAATATTCTTGAAAAGCAGCGACATGAAGCGCTAAGGTCCTGAACTATTCTGATCATTTTCTATTCTTACCGCAGCTGCATAATCAGATGTAACTGTGCATGCTTGAAAATCAGTGAAACAGCACTCTGAAGACCCTACAACTCGTCATAGTTGCTAGAACAATATTAACTTCCAAGTGTGTGGAAGAGGTGTTGAATCTAAACAAACTAAAGATTTATGGGAAGTCTCTGAAACAATTGTCCCACTTGGTAGAATAACGGCCCTATCATTGCAAGGGGACGCTGGACACCTGACTGTTTGCCAATACACTTTGTAAACTCCTTTGGAAAAATCTATACTCTACTGTTAAACTGCATAAACACCAAAATGTAATCATGAAACTAAAGCCATCACTATGAAACCCAATTTCAAAAAACACATTTTTAAATGCGGAGCATTTCTTAGGCTCGCCTGGTCCTCCGTCGTTGATGGCGGCGCCGTCCACACGCTCACTCCGCATGCGCGTCGCGTCGAGGCGCAGGTGCACGTCTCTCCCCCGTACACTTCTCGCTCTCAACAACAGGTGCGGCGGTGCGGGAGGAGCGCGTGTACCCCGTGCGCTCCGTCGCTCTCAACAACAGCTGCGGCGGTGCGGGGGGAGCGCGTCTGTGCGCGCATGCGTCGTAGCTACCCGTGCGCTGCGTCGCGCTTAAGAGTAACGGCGGCAGGGCGTGTACACGTGATAACGGCGTGGTGGGTGCGCGGAAAGTTCGCGCACTTGTGTACGGAAGTGTGCGCATGCGCGTCTCGCCCCCGTACTCCTCTCCCTCGAACGCGGGCGGTGTGCATATAAGCGGCGGAGCGCGCGTTCGGAATTCAGTCAAGGGCGTCTTTGCTTGGCTTTCGCTTGACTTGACGCTTTGCTTGACTCGAGTAGATGCGATGGAAGCAACGTCTTCACCAGTTACGCAATCGCACGACCGCTCCTCAAAGACCCCTTGACAGTGCACTTTAGCGACCACAAAGCAGTCATGCTCTCCGTCCAATACACCAAGCAATAAAGACGGCACCAAGCAATAAAGACAGACTTTAACTTTACACTCCTTGCCTTCGCTTATCCTTCATTCAATAAATAAGAATAATAAAGACGAAATAACAATTAAGCATTCCCAAACCATACGCAATTACGCAACATTCACGTGATACCCCCACCACTCTGCGACGCATTTACTCGAGTTCCCCCCGTGGGAAGATGCGGGCGGGTTTTTTTCACGGCGCTCCGAAATCTCGTGAAGAAATGCAAGTACGCCTCTCGGGAAACTGACGATCGGTGGTTCGGGACAGATTTATTGTAGGTTTGCTTGACTCTCGCTTGACCGACCAGCTCTGTCGCAATCCAAAGCTTACACTGGACGAGGCGCTCATCCAAGCGCGTCAGTACGAAGACGCTGAAAATGAGAAAAGGCGGCGTCAGGGGACAGGCTTCGCACCATGCGCCCTGAACGTCGACGCCGTTGCGAATAAGCAGTACCGAATGGCTGCCGCCCCAGCGTGCGAAATTGCACGAAGTAACGTCTGTCGGCCTTCCGAGTACCGCGCCGAACCGAAGTCAGCATGCGATCTTTGCGGCCGCGCCCCTCATCCGCGATCTGAGTGCCCAGCATGGTGGGCCACATGCAACCACTGTCGCAAGAACGGAGACTTCGCGACGGTTTGCCGCTCGAATAGTACTAGGCGCTTAAGCCAAATCCAGCTCTGCGCCGTGGATGCAGCGCAAACAGAACGCCGGCCCGTTGTTGTTCATGTCAACGGACGCCCCCTTCAATTCAAGGTGGATACTGGGGGGGACGTTTCGGTCGTACCTCCGACCTTCGCGGGGTGCCCAGTAGACCTAGACAAACGCAATAATGAACAGTTGATGGGGCCGGGCCGCTGTCACCTAAAGTTGTTCGGGACGTTTCCTGCTACCCTGTCGTGGCGAGGCCGGATGGTATGCAAAAAATTGTACGTCGTGGCAGCATTGACCCTCCTCTGCTGGGGTACTCGGCGGTAATTTACCTGGGAGTCGTCCAGTTTGTTGACACCGTGGAAGACGCGAAAGCTCCGAACAGGCCCCCAACGTCCGACAAGGCCGCAGCTTCGCTGTTGTCAGGCCTTGGCGAGATGCCTGAAGAATACCACCTTCGCATCAAGCCTGGAGCGGTTCCATTTTCTCTCAGCGTTCCTAGGCGCATCCCTACCCTAGTGAAAATCTTTCAGCTGGTCTTAACTGGGATCAACTGGTCCCAGTTGGGATGCAATTGGTCCCAGTTGGTAGGCGACTGGTCCCAGTTGAGAAGTTGAAAGGGGGCAACTGGTCCCAGTTGGGAGGCGACTGGTCCTAGTTGGGAAGTTGAAATGGGACAACTGGTCCCAGTTGGGAGGCATGGTACCCAACTGTGAATCTGAAAGGGCATGCTTATCGAATGTAGAATCAATGTATAACGTTACAGATCATTGTTTCCTCTGAATTTGCGCAAGCTTTTACAAAGCAGCTTTTAACCCGAGGTACCCTTAAATAACAAAATCAGACGTCGTAAAATTGCCGTTCTCGCGCACCGGCGGGTGGCCCGAACTCTCTCACCGTTTCCTGCCGTTGCATATTATTTTCTCCTCCCTCGGCTTTGTAAATTATCATCCCTCTTAACTTCTCCTGTGTCCTCATCCATTTATACTTTTCTTCCAGCACAACTCCGCAACACCCAGTCAACGCGTATGATGTAGGGGCGCGCTGGCGATTGAGACTGCCGTCCTAGGGCCGCGAGAGAGACGGTCGCGACGGCGAAGGACGGTCTCGCGAGCACGGTAGCCGAGAGGCGCGCTGCAGGGAATTAGAGTTTTGGATAGGGGGGAGATTTCACGACGCCTGCGACGCGCCAGAAATTTTTTTTTCTTGATGTGCGGGAAAACAAATTAGGCAAGAGCGCTTTTACCGGGCATACAAGCAAATACAAGCATAATCGCGAGGAACGCCAGCTGGAAACAGGTAGCAGACAAAAGTGCAGATGTCGCGGCCACGTGGCAGAAAAACCCCGTCATTAAGACTGCCTTCAACGTGTGATTTTTATGAACTACGTTTATGAGCATGGAGGAAAACCTTTTCTTTCCGTCATGTTTATGAGCCACAGTAGCGTCCATTTTGATACGCCACTACGATGTTAAGTTAGCCGTTTTAGAGGCGTTCAATCATCGTGTATCCAAGTAACAAACTGGTGTACAATTTATATTTTAAACAAACCTAAAAAAAATTCATTCTGTAATTTTTGACATTTTGTTGGGCTAATTAAATGTTAAATGACATATTTATTCAAAATTTTAGCCGTGCGGTTTCTGTAGTTTCGTACAAAGGCAAATGGCGCCGTACAGGTAAAACGTGATCGCAGTAATCGTGGTAACGCTACTGTTCTCTGATAGCCTACGTTTAAATATTTCGTGGGAGCACTATAGATTATATGCATAAGCTCTATAACAAGCAAGTTGTGCTTGAAGTCTCAAGGATTTTTCCCCAGCAAGGTGCAGCTATCGCAAGTTGAATAAGACTGAGGGACAAAGGATTTTGCCTCGGCTGGACTCTTGACAGTGCAGGTACGCGTCTCTGTTTTTTCTTTTTTTGTGTGCGTTACTATCATGAACTGGCCATTTAAGTGATACTTGCTGCTTGAACTTTAGTTCTACAAATATACTGTGCTCAACAAACGTGTTTTCTACGCGCTTTCGTTCTTAATTGCACCGGCGACCGCTCATGAAGGAAGTTGACTTAAATTTTACTTTATTTTGATTTTATTTTCACAAACCACACGTCCTAGGTATGTTTTTTTGACGCTGTGTCTAAAGGTACGTCGGACGTACGCCGATCCTAGAATCTAACGATACGTCGGACGTACGCTGACCCATAAAACCTGGTTGTCGTGCTGCATATCTAAATTGCCAAATTACACATTTTCAGAGACCGGAGCCTAGTGGGCGGATGCTGAGAACAAGTGCAAGCCATTCTTCCACCTCACCCTCGCCTGCTGATACGGGGACACCATCGAAGCAGAGTGAAAAAATCGTTGTGAGCCAAGGAAGCAATGAGGAGGAACTATATTGATGCAGTTTTATAATAAATGACACCAAAGAAGCTCTGCTGCCTTGTGCCATTTGTTGGTGCTACCTGGTTGCGCAGTCAAGTGCAGTGGGGAGAAACGTCCCGCTGCAGATGATTGTGGAACGGGGAGTGCCAGAGATCAGCTGCAAGTGGAGTAGGTGAGAATGGCCGCAACTGGTCCCAGTTGGGACCAGTTGCGGCCATTCCCAGCTATTCCACTTGCAGCTGGTCCCAACTGGGACCAGTTTCGACTGGTCCCAACTGGGATTTATTGCATCTGGGACCAGCTGCAACTGGTCCCAACAGGAATTCCCAGCTGGTCCCAGTTGGGACCAGTTGCAACTGGTCCCAACTGGGAATTGTTCCATAACCCAGTTTAACTTGGACCAGTTGGGACCAGTTGGATTCCCAGTTGAACATTTTCACTTGCGTTCCCCTCGAATGCGTAGTCAAGAAGGACTTAGACGCGATGGAAATGGACGGGGTCATCTGGCGAGTCACACTGCCAACCCCGTGGTGTGCTGATATTGTGCTGGTACCCAAAGCGGTTGGAGAATACAGAATTTGTGTCGACCTCACGAAGTTGAACCAAGTAGTTCTTCGGGAGAGACACCTTTTGCCCATGGTGGAATAGGTACTTGGGCGTCTTGGCAATGCCGCAGCCTTCTCGAAACTTGATGCAAAATCAGGGTTTCATCTAGTAAGGCTATCTGAAAGCTGTCAGGAACTGACTACCTTCATAACCCCGTTTGGTCGCTACTGCCCAGACAACGCACATACATCCTAGGTAAGTACCAGGGATGTCCCACCTGGGAGTTCGGGAACTCCCAGGGACATCCCACTTAAGTTCCAAAAACATCCCAAGTGATACAAAAAAAGACCTTGCTGGGATGTCCCAGACTAGGACTTTGCTGGGAGGTCTGACATCCCATATAGAACAAAGAAAGGAAATTTTTGGGATGTTCCAAAAAGGTGCTCGTAGGTCCTTTTCAGGACACGTTTGATTAATGCTTGTGGTTATAGCTCAACATTCCATTGCAATAGAGCTTTTCCTCCACTCAAGTGCACAATTAGAACTCTGCAAAACCTTGCAAAACCATTTTATTGGACGAATTTCGTACATAACAGAGATCAGTGGCAAAATCAAGCAGCACTTAAGTCTTAAAGGTACACCATACACTTTTATACCACAAACAAAAGTTCTTTATAACTTGATGCATGACTTTACTTCTGTTTCTGACAATAAATTTGACTAGCTGAAGCAGAAGTGAAATTTTACATGAAAAATTTCTAAAGGTAGCACGAGTTATGTACAGAAAGATAAGTGTCGTCTCTTCTCTTTTACATGAGAAATGTGCCATGCACCTGAATAATTCATTTACAAAATAGAGTGAGCCTAATTTCTAAGCAATTTATGGCATAAAGAATAAGGTCTGAAAGTGCTGTACTTTATGAAATACGAAAAGGTGAAACATGTTACACGACACAGGAAAAGCACATTAGTGCACAGAAAGTTACTGAAAACCATTAAAAGGGCCATGCAGACAAAACACAAGTTTGGTTCATTAGAAAGATTGCCTCGATAGAAACATTTTGACACGACTTTAAAGGGGCCATGAAGACAAAATACAAGTTTGTTTTATTCGAAAGATTTCGTGTTCTATAGAGCCCCAGTGCTTTTCCAGAAGTAAACGATGCTTTGTTCACTGCGAAATTAATCAATTTAAGCTAAAATTTTGATTTTCTCGACAAAACGTGTGTTTGAATGACGTTTGCAGTGATATAAGAGCAGGTCTTTCAGCTAAAGTTGGTGTGGAGCGGAGACTTGTTTACTGTTAGTTGATCTAGATGGCGCCACCACACCACGGAAAGCATTCTTATGTTTTTGGTTTGTTTGTGACCGTATTTAAACATGGCTTGTTTTTATTCATGGAGAAAATAATCATTTTGTGAAACATGGTGCTCGCTCGACAAATATGGTCACGTAAGACACCGTCGCTTGCGTCAGTTGGCCAGTGTGAGACAATTCCAAAGCCCCGCAGTGCTATGCATCTAAACGAAGCATAGTGCGTGCAGTACCAACAGCAGTACGCAGAGGTACTTCAATGTTTACGTGTGCTTTCCTAACTTCCACAGTTTGCCCCACCATTCTTACCGATATAAAAAGAATGTGCCCTAAATTTAAATGAAAATAGCTCTTTGGGCATGCTTATGAACTCTGCCTAATTTGCATTTGCCGGCCTCAGCCAATCACACAGCTCGGCATATGACATCATAGGTTCTGCTGCGGTAAATGAGCTAGTGGGTCGCATGGCCATTCCCTTTTTTTCCTAATTATGTAGCTTTTTTGAGTGAAGTTTACGTTAAAAGTGGTGTCAACCTGATTCTACCGAGGCAATCTTTTGAAGGAACCAAACTTGACCTGTCTCCATGGCCCCTTTAACCCTTTAAATGTAAACATTGCTCAAATAAGCTACACAATTAGAAAAAAGGGAATTGCCACGCGACCCACTAGCTCACTTCCCACACTAGGACACATGACACCATACGCACAGCCGTGCGATTAGCTGAGGCCAGCAAAAGCAAACGCAAGTTAGGCAGGGCTTATAAGCTTGCAGAATAAGCTATTTTCGCTTAAGTGTAATGCATATTCATTTTATAGCAGTAAGAATGGTGGGGTGAAACAATGGAAGTTACGAAAGAGGAATCAGTGCGTATTGCTGTTAACTACTGCACACACTGTGCTTGTTATAGCAGCACAGCACTATGGTGCTTTGGGGTTGTCTCACACGACACTGGCCAAGCGATGTAAGCGACATTGTTTTACGTGACCCTAATTGTAGACGTACCCCATGTTTTACAAAGCAATTAGTACCTACCGTAATAAAACCAAGCCAGCCAGGTGCAAATACAGTCAAAAACAAAGCAAATGTGAAGACAGCATGGTGGCGATATTTAAGAGGATTGATGGTAAACAAGGCTCCGCAGTCCACTGCAGGCCGGACGGCGCACTTGAAATTAGCTTGAAGACCCTTCCTTGTGATGTCATGGCAGACGTCACAAAACACACGATTTGGCGGGAGAATCAAAATTTTAACTTGAACTGATTAATTTCTTGGCGAATAAAGCATCATTTGCTGCCCGACACGTGCAAAGGGCACTACAAAACCCCAAATCTTTCGAAGAAAACAAGCTTGTATTTTGTCTGCATGGCCCTTTAATGTGGCAGTCACACTCCCTCAGGCCGCGTGGCCACTTTTGAACAATACGGGGCTACCGTAAAGCATCGCTTTGCACCACACACATAGAAATCATTCGAAAGGCCAGCTGATCTAGTTCTGATTGATATAAAATACTAGTTCTAAAACCTACTGCAAATGGAAAAAAAACTTATAGAATAAAATTTTGGATCACGTGTACCTGCATTCGAAATATGTAGAACTATTCAACGTAAAGGGAGGACATTTGCTGTGTGCTTAGAAGACATGCCAATTGGCCACATGATGACAAATTTGTTCTCAGCCAAATAGGTTTTCACCTGTCTGCTAAAAGGCAAATAAAAGCTAACAGAAGAAAATTGATGAACAGGTATTTGATGAACAGGTGACATTACACGGCTTAGAGCAAAAGAATAACACTTTGCACGTGTTGGCTGTATGCATATTTTCCTACCTTTAAAATTTGGCTGCATTTTGTTACCATTTTACGCACTCAGGTCTAGATGTGGAAATATATGTGCAAGCATACTTATGAGTAAGCGTTGAAAATGTGGAACCGTGTAAGGATGTATATTGAGACATTTTAACCTTGGCAATTAAAAAATTCCAAATAAATGCAGCCAAATTTTGACGAAAAAAAATCAGTCTACAGCCAACATGTACAAAAACTATCACTGCTCTGCACTGAGTCATGTAAATATCAAGTAGAGAATTTCCCTTTTTAGACTTTTTTAGCAGAAATATGAAGAAATTTTGAAACCAATTGAATTCCATCATGCAGCCACTAATTGGTATGTATTATGAATGCACAGCAATCTATCCAATTTCTGTTGAATTGTTTTCTATAACTTCGAAAATACAGAGGCAAGTGAAGCAAAATAAGATTTCTCGAGTTTTAAATTTGAATTTGTCTCTCATACACTCAGATAAATAATGTTGATATCACTCAAAACTAGACAGGCTGCACTTTGTAATAGTAAATTAGCCATGTATGTGGTGTTAGTTGACTCACAGCAGAGACCATACAAATGTCCAAATGGACAACCACACCCTGAGGGAGTACTGGTGCCATGCACCTTATTCTGGCATGATGCCCTGAAATCCTTTACCACGTAGTAGCTTACCACTCACACACACACAAAAAAACAGTTTAGATTAGTGTCAGGAAAATATACATGAGCAATCAAGAAAAAGAAAATCAGATTAAACGACTTTCATATCATTCCTTGGCAGTCACTGCATTGGAGCTCCAAGGATTTTCTAGTGTGCCGCAGCTCTTTCTGCAGCACGTCAGAACTGTGTTGCTGTCTTCTTATCCTTTGGAGTTCCTTGTGGCTGGGGAGGCTTTCCATGGCCCATGAAGCTGCCTGCACATAATTTAGAAAACAACTTGTAATGAATTCAATGAACAGTGCAGACACCGGCTAGCTTGAACACTGCCAGTAAGAAAACACAACTCGAGCATTACCGAAGTGTACAGATAAACATTTACCCATGGTGATTTCACACCATGGGTAAAACGGCATGCTTACAAGTACAAGCTGAGCTTCGCTGATCTTTCACAATGCCCTTCCTGATACATGCTCTCCTGATTGCGCTACAGTCAAAATAAACCTCGCGGCCAGAACTCACAACACTAAAGCAGCCCGCCGCCACGCGAAACCTTGAGGAGCTTGCGGGTTGTTTTGCGGAGAAATTTGATGTGTGATAGAAATTTTGCTATTTAGTTTTGTTTCATGGACATAACCTTTACATTCCATGATTGCCCAAACATTTCACCTGCTTCAGATGTAAATGGAACAGTTTTTCTAAATAATTTTCAGTCAAGAGATTTTGAACTGGCTCTTGCAATCATGCTTGTTGGCACAACGCATCACACACATGCAAGCTACTGCAGCCATTTACCATTAAACGTTTGTCAAATGCGCCATTACATTAGTCTTTCCTGGGATCCAATGGTGCAAAGCACAATGAAATATAACAGAGTAACAATAACAAGGACGACACTAGACACGGGAGTCGCAGTTTTCTGGTAATGCCCACCAGGTTTAAAGCTGCCTGTAAAAACTGCTAACTGCATCTCTGAGTGTCTGCTTGCCGACAAGAGACTACAGGAAACTGACAAAAAGAAATATAGCTGCTTGGCAGTTAAAGACTGACTGCAATACCCATATTCAGAGCATATCGTGCAATTTGAGAAAGATTACAAACAAAATGAGTGAAAGGTTGTGTTTACCGCTCATGAAAAATTGTTAAGGCTTTTTAAGAGTAACCGCACTGTGAAGTCAGTCTTCCCAGCCCTTTAAACATGATGCACAACTACCCACACAGTGCCCTTCTTTAAAACAGTCGTCAAAGCGGCCCAGATCCCGTTGCCATTTGTTGCATAGTTTGCCGGAATTCTCTTTGCTGTGGAGGTTGTGTAGTCGCCAACATGCCCATCTACAAACGGCCGCAAAGTTACAGCAGCAAGCCACATTTAGATTGCAGCACAGTCATTAGCACATACAAGGGCAGGCGATCACGCGAGCTGAGTAAATTGAGCACATCACACACTGACATGCTATTCAGTGAAAAATGTTAAACGCGTAAATTATAACGCATAACGCCTGCGCTATGCCTGCTATGCCGCTCTATCATTTCTGAAAAAAAAAGAAGAAGAAAACGCAGTCAGTACCGAGGGCTGTCACTGGGCTGTCTCACGCGTTGACAAAACCCGAGACGTGGTTTTATCTAAATACATGCGAGAAATGAGTGTTTCGTTCCGGGTAGCGCGGGACTGATGATTGAGGCCTAGAACCAGGAACTAAGCTACGCGAAAAGTTTTAGTTAGTCAAACTATTGAGGCCCAATAATGTCTCTTTGTCTAGAGTTGTTCTTGCTCGGCTTTCCGGCATCTGCGGCGTTTTTTTGTTTTTTTTATCTGTTGCAGTGATGCCCTTCTACACTAGTTGTATAATAAATTCATGTAAAATAATCAACAGCAAGAGGTACAAAACAAGTTGAGCGACGCGAAACAGTGCAGCAAGCGTTGAAACTTCTCCCGCCACCCCGGGAGAAGCCTTTCACCGTTTCCGCACTGAGCACCCACCTTCGACCACAGAGCAAGACATCATGCATAAAACACAAGAGGGGCATTGGAAGGGTTTAAACACTGAGTGGTACATATAAACGACTTGCAATAGTTACCTTGTGAAATGACGTTCCAGCAGCACAGGAGCACGTCGCACATTTCCATGGAGCACATTTCCATCCGCGGGCGGCCATGTTTATAAAACTGCGATGGCTGAATCGGCTGAATGAATCAGTTTCGTAAAAAGCTCAATGGTGTAGAATAACAACGAAGCTTTATAAATGTATTGAGATATATTTAAAATAAAATAGAAATTTTAGTTTTTAACTTATAGTTTGAAATATTGTACATAAATACGAAATAAAATGGCAACAAGGCAGACCCAGAACCAAGCAGCAGGACATCTGAGCGGGACGGTTCTTTCCTCCCTTAGCAAGTTGCCGTGCTCAAAAGCAGCGTTTTCAGTTGGTTTAATCAGTGTACTAGCCTTTCTCTGAAGCACTTCCTGTAACAATCACGCGCTACCTGCGGGTACGCCAGGCGTTTGCTTATGGAGGAAAGAAAAGTTTTTCTTCCTCCATGCATTTGCTTTACGGCTGTACCTCCTTCACGCGCATTACACGCGCCTATGCGTTTTATTCATCTGTGCACAAAAACAAAACATTGGGCTGACCGAATCAACAAAAAGCAGGCATGCGCTTCCGCATACATCCCAATCACAGCCATTCGTGGACATTTTTAGGACACTCCCAGTGCGGAAGTCCCAGGGATGCCCATAGGCTGTGATGTTTGGGACATGGGATTTAGGGCCTTTTTTGGGATGTCCTTAGGATGTGTTGTGTTGTCTGGGTGCTACCGCCGCCTGCCCTTCGGCATCACCTCCACTCCCGAGGTGTTTCAGCGCCAAATGTCTCGCATTCTAGAGGGTCTGGAAGGATGTGTGAACATGGTAGATGACATTCTAGTATTCGGCAGGGACTGTTCCGAGCACGACAGCAGACTCCAAGCAGTCCTTCGCAAGTTAGAACAAGCGGTAATTACGTTGAATGCCTCGAAATGCTCCTTCGGGGTATCTTCCGTCAAGTTCCTTGGTATAGTGGTAAGCGCCTGTGGCATCTCGGCTGACCCCGACAAGGTATCTGCTATTGTGAACATGAAACCGCCGACAGATACGCAAGGCGTCCGTCTTTTCCTGGGCATGCTGAACCACATCGGAAGGGTTTTTGCCGAACCTGTCTGCCGTCACTACACCGATTTGGCTCCTTTTGAACAGGAAAATGCGGTCTGGACCTGGGACCAAGCGCAAGCAACCTCTTTCGAGACATTAAAGATAATGGTGGCATCTAATGCTTGTATGGCCAGCTACAATCCGGTGCTACCCACCCTTGTGTCGGCAGATGCCAGTTCATTCGGGCTAGGCGCGGTTCTCTTGCAGGAGCAACACACGGCAGAGCGACGGGCTGTCGCGTTCACGTCAAGAGCACTGACTACCGCTGAGCAGCGGTACAGTCAGATTGAGAAGGAAGAACTTGGTGTCTCTTGGGCCATCGAGAGGTTTGAGGAATTCCTGCGCGGACTCAGCTTTGTCGTTGAAACAGACCATCAGCCGCTCGTCATGTTGCTTGGCTCCGCCGATCTTGTCCTCATGTCCCCTCGCATCCAGAGATTTCGCATAAGGCTCATGCGATATCCGTTCACCGTCAAGTATGTTCCAGGGAAGTACCTGGCCACTGCAGACACCCCTCTAGGGATCCTGAAGGCTCTTCTACGTCCAAAGTGGACAGCACAGAAATTTTTGTGTCTCTGGTCATGGCAGCTCTTCCTTCAACCCTGGCCGTACGTCTTGAAGACTTCAGGTCTCACCAAACTTCAGACGGCGCGTGCTCAGTGCTCAAAGCATACAGCATGAAGGGGTGGCCTCGACGAGACCGGCTGCCGCTCAACATGACGCGTTACTGGGAGCACCGTGGGGACTTCACCATATGCGAGGACCTGCTGTTCATGGGTGGACGTCTAGTTGTGCCCGAAGCACTACGCAGAGACATCGTGAACCTGCTGCATGATGGTCATCCAGGCGTCAATCGATGCTTGGCGGTGGCCCGAGACTCTGTATGGCGGCCCGGTCTCAACAGCCAGGTTAAAGCAGCCGTATAGAACTGCCCAGCATGGGCTTCTACACGTGTCCAACGCTGCGAGCCCATGATTCCGACCGAGACACCATCAGCTCCGTGGGAGAGGGTGGCCATAGACTTGTTTCATTTTGCTAACCAAGATTTCCTGGCGGTTGTAGACTACCGTTCTCGCTACCCAGAGGTCATCACACTCCGGTCCACTTCTGCGGACGCTGTTATTTCTGCTATCAACAGCACGTTTGCCCTACACGGCATCCCGGTGACTGTCGTCAGCGACAATGGGCCGCAGTTTTCCTGTAAAGCTTTCGAGGACTTTGGGAAGACCTACGGTTTCACGCATCATCAGTCCACGCTACCCGCAGTCCAACGGCGAAGCAGAGCGCATGGTTCGCACAATCACGGAGTTGTTTCTGAAGGCCACAGACCCATTTCTGGCTCTGCTAGCATACCGTAATACTCCCGGTGTGTCTGGCTACAGCCCGGCTCAACTGCTGATGGGACGCTCTCTGCGAACTCGCTTGCCAGCCACAGCTCAAAGCCTTGGTCCAGATTGGCCCCAGGTGAAATAATTAAATGACAGGGATGCCGCAAAGAGACAAAGACAACAGAGAGACTACAATAACCGACACGCAGCGCATGATCTTCGTGCTCTCGACGATGGGGAGGAGGTATGGGTATGCGACACGCAGTCAAGGGCGACGGTCCTAAGCCCAGCTCAGAAACCACGCTCGTACATCGTCCAGACGCCCAGTGGCATACTAGTGAGAAACCGCAGACACCTCGTCCCCTGCAGCAATCCTCAGTCAGCCCCCTCAGATGACACGGGAAGCCCCAACCCTGCGGCCCCGACGTCTGCGCCGTCTCCCGGACCACAGCGGGCAGCAACCGGTGATGCATCGGACACTCCAGCTCCTGCACCTGCTGCAGTTCCGCCAGGCCACCGTTACACATGATACGGCCGGCGTGTGGTGCCGCCTCGGAGACTGGATTTGTGAGACTGCTGCAAGGACTGTTTCTTGGTAGTGCTCTTTTGTAGCACTTGTGTTTGAGAGCTCCAGAAGGAGGGATGTAGAGAACGCCACCTGTTGATTGGAGTAACTGGGAGGTGGCGCCCCCACTCTGTATAAAGGCATTGGTGGGGATTAAATGGGACTTTTTGCTTTTCGTGAACTGCGCGTTGTTGGGTGATTCTTCGCGGGCTTCACGCCCGCATTCGCCCCGGCTAGCGGCGTCCGCGCCACCCGGGCGCGTCTCTACAAAGTCCTGGTTGTGTTAGGTGCAGTGCTGCCTCGAACCTAAGTATGCATGTGTTTGATAGTCTCGCGAGTATGTCGTGTGCACGCACCAGAGTTCTAGCTCTTCGGGCAGTTAAGTTGCGTTGCAGGAGATGAACGGGCAACGTCGCTTCTGTACAGAGAACGTAAGGATACTGCGGCAGAAGGAAAAAAAGCGTGAATACCGTGATCCAAAAAAGACGGAAGAGAGAGAGAGAGAGAGAGAGAGACGATAGACCAAATGACGGTGGCAGAATGAGAACGTCCGAGTGGCTGTGAAGGTTACGCGGCATTTTGGACCCGTTATGAGGAGGCACCAGGAGCAACTGTCAGTAAAGTGTACATTGAAGATGAATGGAAGAAGGTGCGTATGGGACAAATAGTATGTGGCAGGGCATAAAGCCATTGAAAATTTGAAGGCGCACAAATAACGTGTACAGGCAGGAGGGACACACCACAGTCTCGTCAAACAAAGGGTAACACCCACACTTTTTATAATGCACAGGAAGATTTGCGCCCGTTGAATTCGTTATCGTAAACAAATGCTCTCTGAGATGAACGTTTAGACAGCGTCCTGTCTGGCCCACATATACGGACTTACATAGAAACGGAATTCTGCAAACCATCCCAATCTTACACCGAACTAAAGGCTGCGCATGGTTAACACTGCACTCGTTCCTGCCTTTCCTTGGATGATCCTTGTTATTAACAATGCGGCAGAGATTGCCCACTTTTGCTTTTCCATAAAACAACACACAGGATGATGTGCTGTGTGTTCTTTTTCTTGTAGTGGGTTGCCCTGTGTGGTCTTATTCCACAGTCGCCATCTTTTACGCATTTTGTTTTTCAAAGATGTAATATTAGCCTACCCAACTTTCAGTTGTGCTGGCACAGCATTTAATCCTGTTCCTGCAGCGTCTGCATAGGAGGGCTTCCAGTGGAAAAAAAAATAAGTGCTTGGACCTGACCCCTACAATGTTGGTGCAGGGCCTGGAGGGCAAGCCTTGGTCTAAATACTTTCTGGGTACCCATGGAAACCAGGTGAATGCCTCCAGAAGTGGGTGGTCTTGTGGTACACTCGAAATTAGCAGCATACGCACTGTGCCTGCTCGCAGACCACCTTGGTAGTATGACAACCAAATATGTAGCTGTGACCTAGTTACTGACGGGAAGAATTAATAAAAAAGCAACTGCCAATCTGTTGAAACGACAAAAACGGGGGATGTGAAGCTTTCCAAAACCAAGTGCAACGCCAAATTAACCAGCCCAGTACTGAGCACCTGTTTCTCATCGGGACGGTCTGGTGCACTGCAGTTGTGCTCTCTAGAGCTTTACTGATGCAGGCAATCCATGACCTTCCATAGTGTACAACTATTGTCATTAGATGGAGGTGTGCATTTTGTGTGTAATTCTCCACGTCCATGCACATCCAAATTGCTGCGGCTGTGCTGGAATGGCGCAATGGGATAGACGTCAGCTTCATAACATGAAGGACCCAGGTTCAGTTCAGATCATGGAAAGCGTTTTAATGTTTTTTCACTTCACCCATGATCGTCATCATCAGAAAAAGTTGGCTTTCCTGCCGTGCATTTTGGTGGACTACAGATACAACAGGGAGAGGCTGGAAGCTTCATTTTAGTAAATGAAACTGTGCCAAGTACAGTATGTGCGTGAAGCTTAAGCATTGTACGTGAGCCAAGCCAGTGAGGAGTGGTTATAGGTTAAATCCTTGTCAACAAAGATCACAAAAAGTTCAATGTGAATTACTAAGCTTGCAAACTTGTCAAATCCAAACGTGACACTTTATTGTACCAGTCTTTCATGCTCAGAAGAGGAGAAGAGCAATAGTGGACACATGGGGGCAACGACTTGCAGAAAAGGCCATTAGCGGTTCATGTGTCTATGTAAATATTTTTAAAAGTACTGGTACAAAATTTTGATGATGATGATGGTTAGAGTTTTTTGGCGCAAGGCCAGCTGGGGCAAAGAGCGCCAAACAAAAGTATCTAAAATAAAATAGTGGCTACTAAAGCCAAAACAACAATAAAATCAATTAACGGCAATGGTGAAGGTTGGTGTATAGGGCCAGATTTGATTATGCGTGATAGGAAATGAGGTTTACAAAATTCACATCTGACAAGTACTCAAACACCCCTGGTAGCACAGAATGTTGCCTGAACATTTTTGCAACGTTTCCCCTTAACGTTGCCAAAACTTGGTAATGTCCGCTTTTTTAACGTTCGTGCAATGTTACCCAGAAACATTGCGTCAACATGATATTAGCATTGCTCCAACATGGGCGCAACGTTTGAAGGGTGTGGGTCTAATGTTTGGATAACGTTTTTCTGACGTTCGCCAACGTTGCTCCACTATTGGAGCAACCTTCCAACCACGTGCGGGACACATTTGAATAACGTTTATGAGACGTTTTTTGATGACGTTGCAGCAACTTTTCACCTACATTTTTGCAACGTGCATACCATATTTAAGCATATCACTGTACCATTCATACGTTGTGATAACATCGCTACAATCTTGCAGCCACTTTAGATCTACGCTTTTAACATGCAGTTAGCATACAAGGAACGTTGCTTCAACGTTCAAGCAATGTTTTTATGAAGTTGCAATAAGATTGCTGCAATTTTGCAGTAACTTTCCAACTACATATTTCAAACGTGCGGGTAACATTTAGAAAACGTCGCTTTAATGTCTAAGCGATGCTTCCTACAACGTTACCGCGACTTTATAGATATACGTTTCTTCACCACGAGGGCCACATCCGCGCACTGTTGATATGACGTTCAAGCAATGTTTCTCTTACGAAGCAATAATATTGCAGCAATGTACAGGTAACTTACAGTTACAGATATACATGCAACAATAACTAGATGAAAATAATATAAGTTAACTTTTTCTTAGAGAGGCGATTGTTGACGGCATGATAAGCGAGCAGTTCAAACCTCGTCTGCATAAACTCCTGAAAGGTATAAACCGGTATTTTAGACCTGTATATTCATACATTTGATCCCTACACTGATCAACACACACAATTAAGGCAGTCCGGCAAAACAACGAACTAAGAAATAGCGAAATTTTAAAGCAAGGAACATGCAGCTAGCGTAAATAACAACATCGACACTCTTTAAGATGAAATGACATGTGCGTTTTATTTTACTATGAACAATCGAGCCGAATACGTATGCTGTTAAAGCCTTGAATTTCGCAAGTACGCTGTTTCAGACGACGTCTTCGTTTTCCTCCTCCTGGGCTTGCTTGTTTGTCTTGACAAGTCAATTTGATGACATACTTGATGGCCATGAACCCAGTATAGGGTTGTTACTGCGACACTTCTGCGAAATGAACGAAAGCTGTAGTTTAGAATTTACAAAGTTGTTACAGCATAGACAATATCTCACCTCTCAGAACACCAGGAATTTTGGTATACAATATGGCCGCATTGATTTTCTTGTACTGGCAGTTCAGATGAGATTTTACAACCATTCCTGGAAAACAAACAAAAGGGCACTGCTGTAACACATAGGGTGCTCAAAAACTCACCTGCACTTTGGATGACGTTTGCTGCCAGATGAGCTTATTCGTGTGTCAGTTTTGTGGTGCTGGTAAATCTGAACGCATTCCTGAAAACAAAACAGAAGTGGTGCAGAAAACTGCAGTGAAGCAAATTTTAGCTAATGGGGAAAATCTTACCTTTAGGAAGGAATATAGCAAAACAGGCCTCTCCACTTTCCACTTTGTCTTGCTTGTTTAACTTTTTCTAATGCCTGTGTCAACTAAATTTATGACACGCACATCGCATGAGTGGGTTTCTCAAGCATTCCTGGAAAACAGAAAAGGACGAAAGTACTTAATTGTAGAAAATACCTCACAGCTTTCTTTACAGGCCATTGAGTAATTAAGTGAAACATCTTCAGACAGCGTGCAAGGGAATTTTCAATTAACAAGAGAAGCCGACCAACTGATGACGACGTGGCACGTCGGCAATATTAATTGAAAGAAGACGATAATTGCCTCAGTGCCCATAGACATAAAACACAACGAACAAAAATTAGAAAACATGCTATTGTCAAGAATGGAAACATTACACAAATTACAACCATGTATTTCCTTGGTTGCCTAATTTAAATTTACCGTTTGCTCTCGAAAAATGTGCTTAAAACTGGCAATGAGGTGTTTTTTTTTTCGTATGCCATTTTCTTTAAAATTATCAGCATCCGACGAACATCAGCTTTTCACATGGAAAGTTTGTGAATACTACAAAGACGTTAAGGCGTTGTTTTACATCGTATGATGGTTAGCATAAGCAGCTGATAACATGGCTTAACTGCAACGCTAAATAGTGTTCTGGAACAGCATTCCGCTGAAACTCGCGTGAAATTAAACATGACAACGAAGTTAAACTTATTAGTTTTATTTTTCGCGTGCGTTAGCAGCTGTGGCGAGAAGTAAATTAAAAGCCAATCGTACGTATCAAGGTTCTTGCAGAACCTACACTCGATTTCAGCATCACAACAAAAAATCTACTGAGCGCCCACCTCATTTCGCATTAAATTCTTTCCATACAATTTAAGCGCTGAATACATGTTCCACCTTTTACAAACGTACGCATTCACAAAAGCAAGAAGGATATGCTTAGAAGCTAGAAACGGGAGGGCAGTCTTGTTCCCGCTCTTTTACGATGTAAACTGCGTTCGAAAGAACGAGGCGAGCTCAAAAAAACGAGCGCTTACCTTCACTGGTCGGTTGCTATGAACTTAATTTCCAGCCCACAAATATTCGCCTTAACATGCGGCCACACAACAAAATTTCGTATTGGTGCCTTCTCCATTCCGCTTGATTGTCAGGAGGGCTGCTCGTTTTTGCAAAAGCGCGCGCTTTTCGTTCGCTCTCCCCAACCCAACGCGGCTGCCAAGCGCAGAGGAGCAGGAGGGGACCGCTCTACGAGGTGCGCGCACGTGTGCGCGTGTGAGAGGAGGGTAGTACGCTGGCCAAGAACGAAAGAAAGCCTTTTCTTTTCGGTGTTTTTTTTTTTTTACGGCCATCCCCCACTTCGCGATAGAAGGGACGGGGCGACGACGAAAACAAAAAAAAAAAAAAAAATAAGGCATGTAGGAAGAAAGGAACGCGCGAGACGGCGTGCCTCCCTGCACCCCACCCCGTTTCTGAGAACGCCTGGCGCCCTGTATTTCGTTTCGCGCCAAGCAGAACGCGACAAGTGTTCGATGCATTGGAGCCTCTTACGAATAAAAATTACACCAGAGAAAATCTGAAGATATATGTGCAATGCTAACAAAAGGGAACAAAAGCGAAAATGGGGAAGTTAGTTTTCAGGTTACTTGGAAGGTTTACCAGGAGTTAGATTTCGCCACTCCATCTTCTTGGCGAACTGATGGAGGCGAAATAGGGATGTTCTTTTGATGCGCGAGCCGAGAGGACGATCTCGACTCGCTCCGATGACCGACGACCGATGCTTGGAGCGGGTGAGGGATGAGGACTGCCTTCCTTGCTGGATATTAGGTTTATTTACATTATTTACAAAACTCCAACTTTACATCCGGTCAGAGTGACGGCTACATTGTCACTCTCACAGCAGCAGCCTGTTCGGCCGAGATCTATACTAAACTAGATCCCCTCTCGACCGACGCTCGACAAAACCCAACACTCCGGTTTTGATACGAAAAACCCCGCCTCCAAGAAGGGGGCGTACAAGAAAGAGAGAAAAAAACCTTTCAAACAATTAATAGAAACCATTGATTGGCCACAGGCACCAGCCAATCACACACATGTCCCCACCCGCGGTCACGTGACCTAACACTCTCTCTTACACACTCATAGTGCGTTTCCTACGCACGCTGTTGCACTCGGCCAGAAAATACAGGCCATCTGCGGCCTAAAGTGAACCATCCATTACGTTCAGCCGGCGGCATCTGCACAAACAACAGCCAAGCCGAGGGCCCGGAGCGGTCCCCGCGCGGCTGACCTCCCTCCGCGCGACGCCTCCCACGACGTGGGGCGTCTGCACGCGCGGCGTGACAATGAGGATTGCTAATTCCCTCCCAGACTAAAGGGGCGCCGCCGGCCACCTGAACAGACCACGGGGAGAGACGCTGCCAGCCGAGGCGACCATCGTCGAGGCGAACGACCCCTCGACGAAGAGCGCCCGCCGCCGGAGTCGAAGATTTTCCAAACTTACACCGCGCGCGCTTTCAACATTAAAAGATACGATCATCTGGCCGCCCGTCAGCTTGTTATGCCGAATGACCCTGCCACCCTCGACGCGACAGAGGCACTCAGGCTAATCGCCCCCATCCTTTGACACACAAAAGGACGGGCACAACAGCTCTCCGCGGCTCCGAACTTGGCGTCCGCGCGGCTACATGAATGGGACACGGGAAAGTAGCCACCAGCGGAGGCGACGCCGAACATGAGCCACCGGCGGCTTTCCTTAATTAAATGAGGAGCCCGAACATAACACCTCCGCACTAAGAATGTTGTCCGTACACTAGCTGTACGTACAACATTAACTCTCACTGCACGTTATGTCTTGCGGCAGAGCAAGAACTAAACAAAACGCGCTCAAGCCGTTACGCGAGTACACTACAAAATACAATACAATACAACAATAAAAAAAATTAACCCGGTACACACCAACCCAACCAGCACAACGCGCCGGCCAACTTCACAAAAAAAAAAGGGATACAACACGGCATACTCAGTGCCTTGGCCTAACCATGGCTTGCGCACCATCAAACAATAAACGAAGGCGCTCAACTACAGGGCCCATGAGAACAAACTCGTGGCACCCTCTACCATTAAAGGTAACCAACCCCACGAAGGGTATAAATGTTCAAACTTCACAACTGGATGAATGACACCATCCATCCTTAACCGTTCAGCGCATGTAGGAACATTCTTTCACTCTAATGAAAGAAAAAAAACAACACCCGAACAAAACCCAAACGCTCAAAATGAGGCTACTCCTGTACCAATAACAAAACGTTTAAAGAAAGTTCAGCGTTTCTTCACGCACTCGCGGACGCCGGTTCTTTCGGAATGCGACACAGATTGTTCGTCCCGGTTGCGGTTCACTCGCTGTCCACATGCGATGTACTGAAAGTTCACTTTTCAGTACTTCAGACACTAGTTCGCACACAAGCGCCACAAGTGGGCCCTACCTGCACATTCCATGGCCCACCATGACCACATGCCAACGAGCGCAAATAAAGAAAGGCACTCGCCATTGTACCCAGAGGTAAACTCCCTACCGTGCTGTAACAGCGGCTCTAGTCCTCAAGAAGACAGTTAAACCCGCCAAGCTGCGCTACTCGTGAATCACACGCCTTACGACAGCTGAACACAACCAACACATGCACACACACAAAAAAAACTAGCAAGTGGGAGAACTACAGTACAGGGACCACTAAGAATAACGCTCGTCGGAGCGAACCCTACACATAAAAAAAACAGCAGAAAAAAAACGCAAAACGCTAACCACTAAGTGTGCGGCAAACAACACTGAACCGTCCCTGTCTCGCACTGCACACTATTCAGCGCTAACGCCCCTTTCCGCGGCGGCACACACCGACCGTCGCACGGAAGCTGATTCCGTGTTGTGCGCCACCAGCTGATCCTACACGAACCCTGGTTCGGCTCGCGGTGTCCTGTGCTCCCGGGAGAGAAGGAACACCCTACTCGGCGGTAGCGCGTACGACGATGTCGCACCTGCGCCGCCACACCTGCCCCCGCACTCCGCGTTCTTGGGCCCGTCGGAATCGCCCTACGCGCAAGACGCCGCGGGCCCCCTGCGCATTCATGCTTCGCGCACGGAACCTCCACGCGCGCCGATCCGCTGCCCTTGCCCGACCCCTGCGCTTCCTCTGCCTCCTCCGAGATGAGAATGCTTTCTGCAGCTTCGCTCAATCTCTGCGTTAGCTCATCCACGCGGGGCTCCTCGCGGTCGGCCGCGGAATCTATGTCGGCGCATGGGGCGGTGCTACTCTCGACATTTTCCTGCGTGGCCACGGCAACACTTCCCGCCGCAACAGACGGAATTGCTGCAGCTAAGACATCTGTCTTACGAGATTCCACAATCTCCTCCGTAGCAGCGGGAACGCTACCGTGTTGCCCAACAACTGGGGTGGCTTCGGCCACCTCCACTACATTCCCACTCTCCTTACCCCGTGGCGCTCGAAGCGCCCACGAGGGAACAAACACCGTGAAAACATTGGCGCCCTCTTCGAGGCCACCAATCTTGCGAAGCTTCGCTTTTTCATAAGCGATCTCCGCTCGCCCTTGGGATAATTGAGCACTAAGCTCTTCAGCTGCCCATGCGGACGGGCTACCCGCGCCCCGGCTACCCGCTAGCCTTGCTTTTTCTAAAGCGTGCTGGGCATTTTTGAGAGCTAATTCAGCCCTCAACTCCTCAATTTCGAGCACAATGGCACTAACCTTCTGGTCGGTGCCGCGACATCCCGTTAGCATAGTGGCCATGGTAAACCCGGAGAAAGCAAGTCAGGGCCCACCTGTGCCCGCTCCGGGTTCGGCCGAGTCGCAGTGTCGCTGGTGCAGCAGCTCGTGGACCCGATGCGCCGCTCTCGCCGCTGGGATGGGGCCGTGCTCCCTGGGCCAGAGCCCGCTGAGGTGTCGCTCCGTTGAGCCGCGGCTTACGCCGCCCTGGGCCGAAGCCCCCGAGGCCTCCCGCTGAGGTGTCGCCCCGTTGAACCGCGGCTTACGCCGCCCTGGGCCGAAGCCCCCGAGGCCTCCCGCTGAGGTGTCGCCCCGTTGAACCGCGGCTTACGCCGCCCTGGGCCAGAGCCCACGAGGCCTCCCGCTGAGGTGTCGCCCCGTTGAACCGCGGCTTACGCCGCCCTGGGCCGAAGCCCCCGAGGCCTCTCGCTGAGGTGTCGCCCCGTTGAACCGCGGCTTACGCCGCCCTGGGCCAGAGCCCACGAGGCCTCCCGCTGAGGTGTCGCCCCGTTGAACCGCGGCTTACTCCGCCCTGGGCCGAAGCCCCCGAGGCCTCCCGCTGAGGTGTCGCCCCGTTGCCGTTGAATCGCGGCTGCTGCCGCACTGAGCCGAAACTCACGAGGCCTCCCGCTGAGGTGTCGCCCCGTCGATGCTTGGAGTCTGGCTCGTCGTTGGTCGGAGCCGAACCTTGCGTTGAAGGAGTCTCTCCGCAATGCCCCACGAGCTCCAGCAGATGGTCGTGGTCATCCTGCCGACTGCGCCAGTTAAATTTCGCCACTCCATCTTCTTGGCGAACTGATGGAGGCGAAATAGGGATGTTCTTTTGATGCGCGAGCCGAGAGGACGATCTCGACTCGCTCCGATGACCGACGACCGATGCTTGGAGCGGGTGAGGGATGAGGACTGCCTTCCTTGCTGGATATTAGGTTTATTTACATTATTTACAAAACTCCAACTTTACATCAGGTCAGAGTGACGGCTGCATTGTCACTCTCACAGCAGCAGCCTGTTCGGCCGAGATCTATACTAAACTAGATCCCCTCTCGACCGACGCTCGACAAAACCCAACACTCCGGTTTTGATACGAAAAACCCCGCCTCCAAGAAGGGGGCGTACAAGAAAGAGAGAAAAAAAACCTTTCAAACAATTAATAGAAACCATTGATTGGCCACAGGAACCAGCCAATCACACACATGTCCCCACCCGCGGTCACGTGACCTAACACTCTCTCTTACACACTCATAGTGCGTTTCCTACGCACGCGCCCAGGCAGCACAGGACTGTTCGGCCTAAAACAGGCCGGTGTACTTTGGCCGCTGATTTTCTGTCCGGCCGTTTTCCGGCAGCCATGTTCGGCCCATGTCCAAATGTGGGCCTTTTGGCCGTATACGGCCGTAATCCCATGGCTGTCCAACGGCCAGTATCCGTCGGCCAGTCGACCGGCTTACGGTCATACGGCCAGATTCCAGCCGTAGGGCTCCGGCCATTCCAAAGCTACCCGTGTACGGCCGAAGTACGGCCGCCGGAGGACAGCCGAGATGCGGTCGTCGGACTCCGGCCGGACTACGGCCGGAGTCCGACCGGAAATACCGCCGTGCTACGGGCATTGGAGTTTAGCCACAGTACGTTAACTGTACTGAGGCTGGTCACTGCATGTCGCGCAAGCAGATGACTCATTCGCGCAGTGCAGAAGCAGCACAAACCCAGCATTTTGGGTCCAATGCAGCCACATCAAAGTGAGCTCGAGCGCAAACACCAGCCGTCAAGCTTTCAGCGCAGCCTTGCATAATTACCAGCCTCAGTTGACAGGAAAATTCATTTATTAAACAGTGCTCACAAATTGTCGTTCCTTTAATTGCTGTGCCTCTTTTACTGCCGAACACAGAAAATATTCAGTTCTTTGTAGAGTTTGAACAGATGTATTGTCCAGGTCCTGATATCCTCTGTGGGCGGCTTACCTGTAATAAACGGGGAAAGAGGGGGGGGGGGGGGGCGGAGGGCGCATACTTTAGTGGGTTGAATTTCAGAGAGATAAATTGCGCCGCTTTTAGACAATTTCTTTTAGGGCAATATTCCGGAACACTTTCATGCTATGACTACGTAAACTATTTTTATAACAGTCGCTTGACCAATTTTGCTGTATATAAAACCGGCTTGAATGCCTTTACGAAGCGTTTTGGTTCTCAACAAAACACTCAGGAGCATTTAATATAACTCCTTCACAAAAAAGTATGTCCAGTTTTTTCCCATTTTTCTTGCAAAGACATTTTCTACTCGATCACTTTTCTGATGATCTTGCGCAGGGCTGATCCTAAGAAGGAGCGAACAGGTACTTTCATTTTTAATCTATTTTAATGTTGTTTTCATGAGTATACGTCCACACCACTTAATAGTCCAAAAGAACTTAATTTTCTTCTTATGTCATACTACGTTCAAAAAATTCCAGACGCGTTGCGAATGACGCTCTGCTTCAGGTGGCTGCAGTTGTATCTCTCCGGTCGCGGAACAAATGGTCCCGGAACAAATGGTCCCGGAACAAATGGCCCCGGAACTTATGGTCCCGGAACTAATGGTCCCGGAACAAATGGTCCCAACTTCAAAGTAGGAAGAAATGGTCCCACCACTACTACGCCTTAGCGCCTGCATGAGGGAAGGAGGGGTGTCAATGTATTTATATTTATGCTTGTATCTGTGCACAATGTATTTTGCATCTGTTCGTACACAGTATATTTGCTAATGCTGAATTTGCTTGAGCTCAATGCTGTATACAAACTTTTTTTGTCGCACGTGTACGATCTCCCGGGCTTGCTTTGTTCGGATTTTTTTGTTATTCCGAGTGCCAGGCAAACCAGTGGTGAAACTGTCAATCAAAAATCTGCGTGTACTGGGCCGCCCTCGGCCGGTGTTTAACGTGAATACAATAACGGGCTACCGTAATTTTCTTCGTGAATGCAGTTTTGTTATGAAGTGGAGCAACACAACTGTTTAAATTAACATGGCTGACGTGCAATACTCGCAAGAATACAAAATTTTGTTAATGCTTGAGAAATGAGTCTGACTTCATCCAGTGCGTTGAGCCTATTTACAGTGACGGTATTATTTAGGTTATGTAAAGTAACAAAAATGTGAGTGGGACGGTACTGTTGACCGCCAGTCAACATAGAGCTGTACTGGTGCATTGCGCTCGCCGTTTTGTCGCTATTACAAAAGGGAACTTTACTCGATGAGGGTTTATTGGGTTGGCTAAGCTGAGTTACTGTGCTCACCACCTGAAATGCTTCGATATCTGCAGTTAGAATCAAGCGAAGCAACACTAGTCAAGATTTTGCACCTTGATAAATTTACAGCTTGCAGTTTAGAAACTCGTTTTTCTCCGAAAACCGGCAATACATTGCTGGCGAGCGGCATCTGCTCAAAAGCCAAAGCCGAACGCTTAAAGCGGTCTTCGTGCGGCTCAGTGTCGTCGCCTTCCCGCCCTGCCTTTGTCGCCGCGCGCGCCGGCACAATGACGGAGTCGTGGCTAATCCCTTCCCAGACACCGACGCCCGCCCGACTACCGAGAAGAGCTCCTTCAACCGGAGGCGAATTCCTGAAGCGAATGACCATCAACGAACAGCGCCGACGCCGGCTTCGCAAATCGTCAAAAACTAGAGACCGCACCCTTTCGCTTCCCGTCAGCTCGTCACCGAACGACCGCATACCAACAGAGGTACTAGGGCTCAGCACCCCAGTCTTTTGCCACACAAAAGAGGAAGGAGCACAAAGCGTGCACTCCGCGACCCCCAACTTGGCGTCTTTGCGGCTGCATGAAAGGAACTGAGGGTACAGCTAGAAGCGGAGGCGACGCCAATACATGAGCCACCGGTGGCTTTCATTAAATAAATGAGAAGCACGAACTTAACAGTGCTGACCGTCGCGACAGCCTGGCTTGACCAGCGGCTCAGCTGATGCTTGCTATCAGACCAGACGTCCGCATGTCTCGGCACTGTGCCTGTCACCCCCCTCGCTTACTAGCGGCGTCTCGCGACACGTGCGGCTTCCTGGAACACGGCCGGACTCACAAACAACCAAAACGTGGAAAACCGAAAAAAGAAAAATATTACAAAAATCAAATACCGAAAGAGAGAGGGAAGTAATAAATAAGAATGTTCGTCTTGAGCGTATAAAAAACGCGACGACTAAAATAAAAAGGCCGGATAAAATAGGCCTAAAAAATTCCGAAAACGGGCCAATCGTGTAATGAATGCCCTGCATTTTCATAAAAATGCGTGGTTGGCAGAAATACCGCGTTTAATCGTTCTAATTGCCCAAACTGAGCTACCCGGTTTAACGAAATCTGAAAAAAAAAGAAAACAAAAATAAAGAAACCTAAGAAATTAGAAACTGCACTCCAGCAAAATAAAACAATTTTAAACAGAACCCACGTGGAGTTTTATAGAATCATTTTGCCCGAACAGGTGCATGGGACCATTTGTGCCGGGGCCATAAGTTCCGGGACCATTTGTTCCTACTTTCGAGTTGGGACCATTTGTTCCGGGACCATAAGTTCCGGGACCATAAGTTCCGGGGTCATTTGTTCCGGGACCATTTGTTCCGGGACCATTTGTTCCTACACCCGTATCTCTCTGTGTTCACGCAAGGAAAGGCGTAAAATTAGAGTTACATAATTTGTTTCAAACCATTAACATAGCAATGGTAGCATGCATACAGGAAACCTTGCATACTGCAACGAATAGGGCAATAAATATTTTATTGGTCAAGGTTAAATGCGTAGGGTTCTCAACCCGTCGGAGGCAAACTTGCGCCTCTGGAAGTTTATTTATTTATTTATTTATTTATTTATTTATTTATTTATTTATTTATTTATTTATTTATTTATTTATTTATTTATTTTTATTAATTTATTTATTCATTGTTTTTTATTTATTTATTTTTTTGATGCCTGCCTGCCTTTGCATGCATTACAGAAGGGAGATACATAACACTAAGCATTAAATATGAGCAAAATAACAAAATATTTCTACAAAGCGCGCTGAAAATCGTCAATATAAACACTTAATGCAATCATACGTGGAAGATAATTACACTGCAGTATTGATGTAAAATAAAATGAATCGCGCAAGGCGTCACCTTTAAAGGAAAGTTAATAATTTGCTTTAACCTAGCGGTCGCACTTTGCGATATGTAGAATGGCGCTTGGACATGCTTCTCCCCTTCTACTCCAGTTTTCGAATGATAGAATATTACGAAAAAAGTTCAACCTGTGGTTTCGTCTGTGATCTTTCACGTCCTGCCATTTCAGTTTGCTTTTACTTTCTCTCATACTAAGTTGAGCGTGCCAATTACCTAATACGAATCGCACTGACATATTCTGTATGTTTTCGAGCGTATCAACCAGCTCTTTGGTGTAGGGATCCACGAAAACACATGCGTACTTCAAGATTGAGCGCACATGAGTGAAATACGGTTGTTCTTTTAGTTAGATGGCGGTTCACTGAAATTTCGTCTCAGAAAGCCAAAAACATATGCAGCCGTCACTTTTATGGTGTTACCCGCGTATTTAACCTCTAACTACTCCTTAAATAAACTCCTAGGTATTTATATTCCTCGGCCGTTGTCACAGCAGCATAATTAACGGTATACGTATTCAATTGGAATGAAGGTTTTCTTGTAAAGGTGCCGTTAACATACTGTTTAACATCCAAAAACTTTTCTGAATCAGCACACCAGGATGTTATTAAATTCGAATAAAGCTGCAGGTATACGGAATCCCTTTCATTCGCTATAGTCCGGTAAACTACACAGTACTTTTGAACAAAGCTATAAGGCCAATAGTAATAACAATGCAAAAACCGATTCATTCAGTTCATAGGATGAAATGTACTTCGCAGAAGTTGACATGGAACACCATCATTTGATTTTTGCAGTCCAAGAATATTTAAGCTTATATATTGCAAAAGCCAAATCGTGCGTGAACTCAACAATCTGCGTTGAGCAAGGAAATCCTGACAAAATCCGTGTTTGCAAGGATGCTGGCGACTATGTTTAACCAAATGAGTCTTATCCCAAGAGTAGCTAAGCTCACCTTCGAACATCGGAACGAAATTAACAGCTAGGCTTAGTCAGTGACAAGGCTCTGTTGTTATCGCAAATTTAAAATAATTTTTTTTTCTAAATAGGCAGTCGTAAAATCCCATGAAGTAACATAGTGCAGGGCATGAAGTTGATCCTACCAATGCACGAGCGAGTCTCTTCTACGTTTATCACCAACAACATAGTGCAACATTGCTTGTAGCAGTTTAATTGTAAGCAGACTAACTTGCGCTTTTGCTCGCACTTGCCTTTCTTTGGTGGGGAGTCCTTGACATGGTGGCGGTTTAGCTCCTGCGTGGTGGCCGCTTGCTCGACGCCCTTGAAGGCCAGTTATTCTGGTGAATCATCTCCATTATCGGATCGGACATCTCTGCCGGGTCGATGTCTCCAATGCTCTCCATTTCTTGAGGGGGCGAATAGCCTCGAGCTGATGCGTCGACGAAGCCGGCGGCAGAGGCGTGGTAGCGGCGATGACTGGCGAGGCTTAGCTCACCCGTCACCGCACAGTCTTCTTGTGGCAATAAATGACATTTCGATGGCCTAAAAGGTTCCCTGCTAATGTCCAGTGAGTCCTTGCACCTGGCCCGTTCACCGAGAAGACTCATTACTGTTTGACAAACGATGTTCGTTCATTTAAAACGTAGAAACACGGAGCGGATGAAAAACGCGTCCCCGTCATTCGGCTCCCTAACGGCGTTTTCTCCGCCCAGGAAAGAAAAACGGTCGGTCTCCTTCCAAACACGTCTGTGCATGAATTCTCGGCGCCCAGGCGCGTGCCGTTGTTCGGCTGTATGCCGTTTGCCGAAAAAATGACGTATAACCAGATACCTTACGTAGGCCGGTCTCCTCTTGAACACCGGTTGCCAAATATTCTGTGGCCATTCGCTTGCCGTAATTCGGCCGAGGACAGCTAACCGAATGAAAAACGTATATTCTGGGGCCGTACGTCGGCCGGTATCCTCCATAACACCGGTTGCCAGAAGAAAACGAATATTCTACCGCCGGACGCGCGGTTCACCGTTGAAACAACGAATGCACGGCAGCCGCGCTCCGGCCGGTCTCCTTTCGAACACCAACTGCCGCAAGAATACGCATATTCTGTGGCCGGTCGCTTGCCGTGCTTCGGCCGATTACCGCTTCCCGAAAAAAAACGGATGCCCTAAGGCCGTACTTCGGCCGTTCTCTTTCTCAACATCGGCAGCCGTAAGAGAACTGAATATCTGGCAGCCGGTTAGCTGCCGTTGTGCGTCCGGACACGGGCGGACGGAAAAATACCGAAGCGCTGGTTGCCGAATGCTGGCCGTTCAACGCATGATCAGTGGCTGCCAGAACCTGGATGCTGGCCGGACATGCCAGAAAGCGGCCATAGACGGGCCGGTCTTGGGGCACACTTTCTGTGCCGCCTGGGGCTGTTGCACCCGGCCAGAAAATACAGGCCATCTGCGGCCTAAAGTGAACCATCCATTACGTTCAGCCGGCGGCATCTGCACAAACAACAGCCAAGCCGAGGGCCCGGAGCGGTCCCCGCGCGGCTGACCTCCCTCCGCGCGACGCCTCCCACGACGTGGGGCGTCTGCACGCGCGGCGTGACAATGAGGATTGCTAATTCCCTCCCAGACTAAAGGGGCGCCGCCGGCCACCTGAACAGACCACAGGGAGAGACGCTGCCAGCCGAGGCGACCATCGTCGAGGCGAACGACCCCTCGACGAAGAGCGCCCGCCGCCGGAGTCGAAGATTTTCCAAACTTACACCGCGCGCGCTTTCAACATTAAAAGATACGATCATCTGGCCGCCCGTCAGCTTGTTATGCCGAATGACCCTGCCACCCTCGACGCGACAGAGGCACTCAGGCTAATCGCCCCCATCCTTTGACACACAAAAGGACGGGCACAACAGCTCTCCGCGGCTCCGAACTTGGCGTCCGCGCGGCTACATGAAAGGGACACGGGAAAGTAGCCACCAGCGGAGGCGACGCCGAACATGAGCCACCGGCGGCTTTCCTTAATTAAATGAGGAGCCCGAACATAACACCAGGGTTAGGTCTTTGTTTTGTTTTATTGTTTCATATATGTTACAATATGATGGTGCTCTGACTTTGGCGCTCGAGGTAGGTGAAATGTCTATGGGGAAGTTGAAAATAAAACAGCCCACTTTATGTTTTTTTTATTTCAAACAAGCTAGGTGCAAGGTGTGGACTAGTTGGAACGTTCGCTGATCAGAGGGGCTATAAAAACGACTAAATTTCACATGAAGGGGGGCAATTTAAAGAACATGAACTTTGGGTTTGAATCCATTTCATTAATCAACTGTAATTACTGCGGCAACATGAAGGGAAAACACATACGATTGTAATTAGCTGGCGACATGTAGGGCTCGCACTCCCTCGTCATAGTTGCACAGAAGTTTATATAGCTTGCATATAAAATTTCTCCAGTACATTAATTTTTTCAAGCAGTTATGAGAATCCAGCAACAAGGAAATGTTTGAGCCTTCTATCTAGATTATTTTTGTCTAAGGATATACAGGCGGCAACATAAAAACAACCCGGCCATGCATGATTTAAAGGGGCCCTAAATACGCTTCCGAAGGTCGCCATTTCAATTGCGCAATCGCTAGAATACCCCTTCACGGCAACGTATACCAAATATTACACCTATTACACCTAACCAATAAAAACATGAAGTAAAAATTTGGTCTCAGTACTCCTTTAAGGCAGAAAGTTAACAGTGCGAGATGCTTGTGAAAACTTAGCAAAATGGAACTGGAAGTTTCCCTTGTCGATTCACGATTACCTTTTTATAATACAGCCGTAATCTACTACCTAAGAAAGGCGTGCAATGTTTCAACAATAGGAAAGGAAAGTTGGGAAGACATTTGTGGGTGCTGTTTTCTGGCAGGTATGAAAAAAAGCTGTATTAAGGTGCATCTGCGCGGACTTCTTAAAGATACGGTCAACACGTCGAATGAAAAACACGGAGTATACCCGGTCAGTTTGTCTTTCCATATGGTGCAGGTTCCCCAAAAGAACGTGCGTTGTAAAGAGGCCGCGTAAAATTTGGGATGTACATGGTGAAGTGAGTGTAGAGGGAGCTAAGTCGGAGCAGAGTAAACTCGATACTATTTGATGACGGCATAAAAAGTTATTTTCTTGTAGTAATTCCAGTTTATTCAGCAAATAATTAGTGCGAAATAACACACGGCAATGAAACCCAAGTTCTCATTCGTATGTACTCACGTCGGAATGCTGCGCCGTCCGTTTCATGCGCGCGTTGGGTTAATTAGCAGGCGTTGTATTCGGTCAGTTTCCTGGATATATGCGGCATGCACGTGGACAAAAACGCACCCGACTGGCATTTCTAAAATACTCACAAAAACAGCCTGATAGCTGGCCATGCGTGACAACGCAGTCGAGGGTGAAAGCTGCGCGCGGCTTTATCGATGCGCAGCAGCTGTGTTTTGCTCTTTAAGTTTAATGATGTGTTAAAATCGCCCTAAAGTATCTGATTTGACTGATTATCAGGTTTCACGCGCCGACGCTACACAGGCGATGAGGCGTGCCGTAGTAGAGGGCTCCGGATTAATTTTGACCACCTGGGGATCTAATTAGCGTGCGCCGAAATCTCGAACACAGGCATTTTCGCTTCTCGCCTCCAAACCCGCAAGAAAAGCGGCTTCCGCGGCCTGGAATCGAACCCGCGTCATTGGGCTCAATCCTTGGGCTCAGCAGAACAACAGCCACCGTGGTGGGTTCCTAATATAACTAAATCACACTGAGACAATCGGTATACTAATTGCATGAGCGACACGGCCTGCAGGGGCTGGTGCGAACCGTTAGCCCTGTATACCGCGCGGATGTTCCAAGAGCGCATTAGCAGAATGGCAAATTTGGTGTCGTACATCAGTGAAATGGTATTATTTGGGTGACATTTACACGGATCTAAGTTGTTTTACACTGGAGGTAGTGATTTTGCAGAGCGTGACTGTCGCACCTACATAACTTGACTGGCTTTCATCTAGGTGTGGCACAGCGACGCTTTAGGTGGACGTTCATAAATTTCACGGGGACTGGACTTCACGGAAACACGTCCATAGCTAACAAAAGCGACCACTTACAGTTATTGTAAGTCCAATCTGTCATCAAGAAATTCATGTGTCAGATGCACGCCGCCAAGAAATTTTTGCACGTATACGTCGTACGCGTATATAAATTTAGAAAAAGTGAATGACAAAAAAAAACGGGTATAGAAATAAGGTGCCTCGTTGTTGAGTCATATCTTCAAATTATTGTGGTCACCTCACCGTAAAAAAGTACACATTTGTTCAGCAACTCATATAAGAATTAAAAGTGCGACTACCGCACGACGAGTAGAGAATTCATTATTGCTTTTGAAAGTGACTGTTTTTGAGCGATATTACGAAGGCTGAAGTACAAATGGGACATATAAATGGAGTAGGGGTAAGCAACAAGTAGGAGGCGAGGGGGAATGCAAACTTCTCATTATTGTTTATTGCTGAAAACAAATAACGCGCTGCAAAGATTGGCTTAAACTGAGCTTGCTATTTCGTAAAACTAAGAGAAACAGGTAGAATACGGACATTTATATCTGTAGGACGTAATTATGGTTATAATAATTACGCCTGCATGACTAACAGAGGTTCGATTTCTTCCACGTGGACGAAATCGTAGCGGGCCCATGCGCCAGACACAAAGCAATGTCACGGCCATAAACGATAATTGCGGATGACGCGAGCTCATGCACGATAACTTAGTGAGGCTAGAAAAAGTATTGGCTATGATCAGGAATCTGCCTGCCTAACCTGTTAAAATTCTGTTCTCCAACATAAACGAAGCCTGTTTGTGTATTTTAATTATACAGAATGATACAGCAATAAATGAGCGTTTTTGCAAGTTTTCCTGAACAAAACAATCTTTTGTTCGCGCTCAATATTCAATCGAAGGTCCCATATTTGTGGTTTATTTTGATTAACACCAAGAACGGCGATGGGATTTACCCGCTTACTAAAAAAATGAAGTAACAACGAATTTCATTTATGGGACAGCGGGCGGCCATCTTGAAAAAAATGACCGTCTTAGAACGGCGCAGCACCTGGCTTTAATGAAACGCACGATGCGCGGAAAGACGGCATTATTTTATTCTCGGCTGTATCCACTCTACATGTAGTAATATTGTGTGATCATCCAATAAATGAGAGAATAAAATAAACGGATCTGCCACCGAGATTGGTTGCGCCATCCATCGAATCGGCACCACGCGTTTCTTTCGTTTTGAGAAACGTTCAAACGCTCGTGGTTCCTTTTACATTTCATGGGGGGATCTACACGCTCAACCACTCCTCCACATGCATTTCTGCAGTTTTTCGAGAGCCGTGTCTCTAAATGATCACACATCGGTGTAGGGTGCCCTGCTGTCTGCCTCTGAATAACTTCAAATCAAGTACAGGTACCGCCCTTTGTTCCGTTATATTCCCCGGTCTGGGGGTGCTACCTGGTCCTGTGACTCCTGTGGTATATCACCAGCGGATATCAGAGAGGTTAAACCAGATAGGCGATGCCTAAGAGAACGGCATCCATTCACGAGAACAAGATTTGCCCATTTGGTGTAGCATTCGGCGAAAACTTCCCGTACTGGGAGAGGCCCTCGTCCTGCAGTGGACAGGCTGACGATGGGGATATCATTTATGTGCGTGCGTCGTGCGTGCGTGTGTGTGTAAGTGCCGTATTCTACGCAGCTAAAGTACAGTAAAGTGCAGGAGGCGATGGTACAGCTAGTGAACTAAGCGTCCGTTGTGCATAACCATTTGAACTTTTATAGGCGACGTAATTCCTCCAAAACATGGGTTAGTGTGGTGTAACTGGTGTTCACATAATAAATAAATGGAAAGCTGCTATACATTCAACATTCCTCAATATTGCGGCAACCTAGATAGACATGCACATAGCAATGCTGTTTCTGGGTTTTTCGTGGGCATTGTAGAAACTGTGGATCACATTTGTCCCGAAATTAACGTATCCCGACGTTACATGTACTACATCGCAAACATTCAAGTCTGCTGTACGGGATCATTTGAATTTTTAGGCAGCTTATGTAACTCCCCATACAATCGTTTAACATCATAAATATGACATTTGCCAACATTGCTGCAACGCAAAAAAAGCGTGTAAAGGGCAACGTTGAAACGTACGTTGCATGAATTATCCAACGTTGGCCAACATTTGGCAGCATTGCTGCAACGCAAGAAAACGTGCCTGTGGGAAACGTTGCCTATGCGTTGTTTGTAAACGTTGCGTGAATGTGTCCAACATTGGCCCACATTTGTCAACATTTCTGCAACGTGAAAAAACGTGCATATGGGCAACGTTGCCCATCCGTTGTTTGTAAATGTTGCGTGAATGTTGCTGAATGTGCCCAACGTTGGCCCACATTTGGCAACATTGCTGCAATGTGAAAAAAATGTGCATACGGGCAACGTTGCCTATACGTTGATTGTAAACGTTGTGAGAACGTTGCTGAATGTGTCCAACATTGGCCCACATTTGGCAACATTGCTGCAATGTGAAAATACGTGCATACGGGCAACGTTGCCTATACGTTGTTTGTAAACGTTGCGTGAATGTGGCTGAATGTGTCCAACGTTGGCCCACATTTGGCAACATTGTCACCACGTTGTGTAACGTTGCCTAACGTTGCACAACATTGGCAACACGGCAGAAACGTTGCGGCAACAATTTGTGCTACTAGGGACACGTTTAACGGAAAACATGGCATCGTCACCCAGAAACAGAGATGGATGTAGGGGAATATGTTGTCTGTAGAGTTCTCTGAAGTGTTTGTGTCGTGTTGTGTGAAGTGCCTTGCATGCGATTAGTATGTGCACTACGGATAGGGCCTCTCCGCACCTGCCGCACTGGGGTCTAGAAGATCCCGTCAGCAGATACGAGTGCGTCGCATGGGTGTGCCCTATCCGCAGCCTACCCAAGGCGACTTCCGTGTGTCTGTTGTGTGAGTCAGATGTGTACCGTCCCAAGTGTGGCTTTATTACATGTAGTTTGTTGTCTGTCTGTTCGTCCCAGTGTGTTTGCCATGTTTTGCGCAGGTGTTGTCTTATGTGTGGCTTGAGGTCTGTGTAGGGTATCGTTGTAATGTCTACAGTGTTCCTGAGTGCAGCAGCAGCGGCCCTCTCGTCTGCCAACTCGTTCCCAGCGATCCCAGCGTGTCCTGCCCAGCCGAAAAAAACCATTGGCCGACCATTTGGTCCATTTGGCCACCCAATGGGTCCAAATGGAATCCCAATGGGGCCAAATGGAAACCCAATGGGGCCAATTCCAATTGGACCTATTGGAGCGATCCGAATTGGTCCCATTGGCTCGATTAGGATGGCCAATTGGTCCAATTGGACCCATTGGCTCCAACCATAAAGTTAATACTACTGACTGCTCCAACATGATGTACCAATTGGAGAGCCATTTTGGATAGTATATGGATAGTATTCAATTACGACAACCATTTGCTGAAATTTAATTCTCTCTCTCACCCTTAATTTGAAACCTTCAGAAATGTTCAAAACTTCAACCTTTACAAATGTATATTTATGAGGCAAATAATTTTGATATTACAATCAGCGATTCAAGATAAAGTTCTAAAAAAAACAACAAGCAAACACTAAAGATAACTTTCCGACACGAGTAGCAAAATTGTTTTGAAATAAAACCACAATCCAATCCAATCGAATCCAATCCATAGACGTACAGTGGATAAGTGGTATTCAACGTGGTGCTGGCGGTGTATACGTAGTGTAGGCGTGTTGGTCGGTTGCACACAGTCTTCTCTGACTGTGCATTGCATTGGAAATGTAAAGTGGTCTGCAAGAGTGTGAGAAGTGGCGACGATGATGTCGCACACCCAAAGCAGTGTGTTTCAAGATGCATCTTTACGCTGAACGCCGCTAAGCCTCGCACCGAAGGAAGAGTGCCTCTGTTTATGTGAGTAACATAGCTGGTTCAGTTTTCCTTGCCATTTTCACTCCTCATAGCGTGAGCGGTATTATTAAGAATTAATTTGTCTGCCTAAATGTATTTCAGGGCTGTTCATGTTACGATTGACGGGTTCACGACATCGCCACGCAACGGAGTTCGCCATGCATGGGACGTTGTTGAAGAGGTGAGCTCACGCCACTCAACATTTCAGTGCCTTGTTGTTTTAATGCGCGAAATTGCGGTTCGCGCATTAAACCCATTGTTCGCTTTTGCCACTCACTTTGTGAAGGTCCAGCCAACCTGCGGCGAGCGGAGCACGGCATGGACAATGGCCTGTGGAAAATTGCTTAAAGGACGAACTAGTCTGCATGCTGTGTATACAAACAGAGAAATAAAGATATTCATCCAATCCAAGAGTTCTATTTGTGATACAGGTAACCAACGCACTGCAGCGGCAGCTCAGATGGAGTGGCTGCAGCAATGGGATAGAACCAACTAAAAGTGCAACAAGTTGGCGGCCATTAATGGGGAGACCTATTGGCGGTCCAATTGGTCGGCCAATAGGTCACCCATTTGGCCGGCCAATAGGTCGCCCAATTGGCCGGCCAATGGGAACGCCAATGGGTGCCTAATACATTATTGGCCGACCATTTGGCTGACCAATTGGCCGACCCATTGGAATTCCAATTGGTCGGCCAATGGTTTTTTTCGGCTGGGTGGGACCCAGCAGAGGAGCAGCTGATTCTTCTGTGCATACACAGACATGATAGTGTTAAATACAAGATTAACTATGTGGTTTTTGGGGGGTGTATGCGATGACAGTGCGCGAACAACACTCAAGGAATCTGTGTAAATGATAGACTTCGGAATTTGATTTTCAAGTATGTGTCGTACAATCAGTAAAATTCCATGCTTCTGCTGAAAAAATTGTTGTGTGGACGCTCATGGTTCCGGCTGCACTGAAATTCGGACCATGAGCAGCACACGACACCATAGTGGAGGTTTTAGAAGCGTCACTATAAAATTCTGCACATGTGTATTTAAACTGCAAAGACAGAAAGTGCTGCAGTATTGCAGCTCGTGGTACACGATTTTTGTCAAGTCTCGTAAAAGAAAGGTCGCACGACACAGGGCGAACTTGCCAAGGCGGTAAACTGTTAGAAAAGGACGACCTGTACACATCTAAAAACGAAGCACTGAGATCCGAGGCTCGCTCTCTCACTCTAAGTGAAAAGGGCAGAGGAAGTGATGGGCGAGTTACAAAGAGCAGAGATGTTGATGTATCGTTAAAGACAGGATAAAAAGGAGGATTATTCAGCGACGAAATTTTAAAAGCATAAAGTAAGTCCATGTACGTCCGTTGGTTCTCAAGGCTCCACTTATTACACTCGGCATACAGACTCTCGACAGGGCTAGTGCGAAAAGCACCCGACGCAAGCCGTAGCCCCAAGTGTAGCACTGGGTCAAGCATTCGCAACGCTGTTTTAGTCGCGGACCCATATACCACACTGCCATAGTCTAAACGAGACCCAACCAAAGCAGTATAGAGCCGTAGTAGGAGTTCTTTGTCGGAACCATACTCTTGATGGGAGAGAACCTTAAAGGGGCACTGACACAAAATTTTGAAGGCGAGATAACTTCGGAGATAGATTGGTGGGAACACATATACATCATCTGCAAAATATCAGCGGCGAATACAGCCTAGAACATATTTAAAATCAATTTTAAAGTGTGCGAAACGCAACCGAGCAGCCAGCAGAGGACCACGCGCAATCGACATCCCGAGGAGATTGTGTAAATAAACAATATCTACACGTCACGAGTTTGTGCTTGCTGCTTCCGCACTGCCGGCGTTTTGCGCCAGCTCGCCCGGCTCGCCGCTCCAATCGGAGGGCCGGAGGGCGGAGCTTCTGCTCTCGAGAACGAACGACCCGATCGTTGGCGGCGGAGGCGCCGTGATTTCGTCAGCTCATCGGGCAGCTGGCCGCGACCAAAGTTCTACAGCGATTCCAGGCACTCTGTTTCTATTACTGTTTATTACCATTGGATGCGAAAACGCGCCGGAGGCACGAAAAGCCCACTGAGCTAGCCGCACGGTCGCTGTGCAGGCGGCGGCCACGGCCGCGAAGTGGCCCAGGCCGGCGCAGGTAGCTCGAGTGATAGCTTGTTACCGCTGCAAGAAATTGTCCCCAAGTCCCGACCATGGTGGCTTACATGAGAAAGGAGTTAATGATGCGATGGCGGGTTGCATTAAAAATTGTCATCTGCACCGCTTACGAGAGCGGCACTCGAATATCCGCCGCAGTGCTAAGCCGAACACATCTGTAGGCGGACCTGTAGGCTAGGCAGACCGGCCGGCTGCTCCCAGCGCGCGTCTTGCCACCCACCGTCTCGAGCGTCGCGCGTCGTTCTTTAGCCGCAGTAGCATTTTAACTCGCAGCGCCTGCGTCACATCCACGGTCGCTTTTTAATTAAGCGCCTCACGAGATCAGTACGTGGGGGCATTCGCAGAAACTGCCGTCGATGCGGATTCGACAGTGCTACGGCGGCTCTGCTCTGTGATATCGCTCCGACGGTCACGTGGTCGGCTTTGTTCACACAAAATCCATCGTTTCGCGGCACTCGCTGAAACCGAAACTGCGACTGGCCGCATTGAAAATGCCTCTAATTAAACAACCGTCGCACGCTGAAGCCAATGAGGTTTCTACAGGTTATAAGTAGGTCACTGCCTACTTATCGCAACAAAAAAAACGAGATGCAAAATTTTTGTGTCAGTGCCCCTTTAAGTATATTCATTGTTTTCAGACATTTATGTTTCAGTTTCTTGATGTGTGGAATGAATGTGAGTTTCTGGTCAAACACAACACCTAAGAACTTGTGCTCCTTGTTCACAGGAAGCGACACGCCATTCAGAGTAATGCCTGGGTCCGGATGGACCCCGCGCTTCCTGGAGAACACAACGCAGGAGCTTTTTGCAGGATTCAATTTAAACCCATTCTTGTCTGCCCAGCCGGCAAGCTTCTTGACTCCAGCTGGACTTGACGTTCGCATATTGACATATTACATGATTTAAAAGATATTTGCACGTCGTCTACATACATAGAATAAGAGATTGTTGGTGGCAGTGCCTTTCCAAGAGAGTTCATCTTTACGATAAAGAGAGTGCAACTCAACACGCCACCTCGCGGCACGCCATTTTCTTGGACGTGAACCTTTTAAATTGCATAACCAACTCTTACTCTGAACATTCTCTCCGACAAAGAACTGACAAGGGTGTTCAACATATTACCCGAAACACCGAATGACCTGAGGTCACTAAGGATCCCATAACGCCAAGCGATGTCGTAGGCCTTCTCGAGGTCGAAAAAGACAGTTAAGCAGTACTGCTTATGCACGAAGGCATCCTTGATGTACGAGTCAAGAGCTACCAGTTGATCGTTCGTCGATCGCCCCACCCTAAAGCCTGCCTGGCAGCTCTCGAGAAGACCATTGTACTCGAGGAAGTACACGAGCCTGCGATTAATCATCTTCTCGAAGAGCTTGCACAGGCAGCTCGTCAGGGCAATAGGACGGTAACTTGAGGGGGACGACGGGTCCTTTCCCTCCTTCAGGAAAGCTACAACTATAGCCTCCTTCCAAGAGTTTGGAATGTGCCCCGAAAGCCAAATCTTGTTATATAGGTGTAAGAGTGTTAGAAGAGTGTCTGCGTGCAGGAGTTGTATCATTGTGTATGTGATGTTGTCTGGTCCTGGAGCTGAGGGTTTACACGTGCTTAGAGCAGCCCTCAGCTCATGTAGTGAAAACATGGAGTTGTAAGAAGTCTGTGATTTGTTGTTGTCGTGTAGGGACTTCTTTTCACAAGAGGCTTTATGTTTCAGGAAAGTGTTCGTGTAGTGTGCTGAACTGGACACGTGTTGGAAATGTTGTGCGAGTGTGTCAGCCTGGTCTTCCAGAGTGTCCCCTCTTGTACTGACCAGGGGCAGGCTGTGTGTCTGTTGTCCTTTGAGTTTGCGTATACGTGTCCATACTTTCCGTGTGTCTGTGTAGGAGTTTATTGATGTTATGAATGTACGCCAACTCTCTCGTTTTGCCTCACGGCGCACACGTTTTCCTAATGCCTTGGCCCGTTTGAACAAGAGGAGGTTTCCCGACGTGGGGTACCGACGCAGGATACCCCACGCCTTGTTCTGGGCCTCTCGCGCCCGCCTACAGTCCTCATTCCACCACGGCCTCCGCTGGTTGCGCGGGGCACCAGAGGCGTGGGGAATGGACTTTTTGGCGGCGTCGAGGATGTGCGCCGTGAGGAGTTGGGTAGCTTCTTCAACGTGTAGGTGTCCTATGGATGTGTGGTGTAGTTTGGATGTCTCTGTAAATGTATTCCAGTTAGCTCGTGCTTCATTGAACCTATTATGGGAAGATGAACTGCTTGGGCCGTTACCTATATATGTAAGTGAGGTGGCGAAGTGGTCACTGTCATATGGGTCAGTTCCCACACCCCACTCGAGAAGAGGAAAGAGAACTGCGGAGCCAATAGCCAAGTCAAGACATGAGTATGTGTTGTGACCTATGTTATGGTATGTAGGCTGTTTATTGTTGAAAAGGCATGCTCCAGAGGATGTAAGAAACCTCTCTATCAGGCGACCCCGGGCATCCGTACGAGAAGAGCCCCAAAGAGAATTGTGAGCATTAAGGTCGCCTGTTAGAATGTACGGTTCGGGCAGCTGGTCAACCAGCGCCTCGAAGTCAGAGCTCAAAAGTGTAACATCAGGAGGAATGTATATGGAGCATACCGTTATCAACCTATTAAATATTATTAAGCGTATTGCTACAGCCTCAAGGATAGTGTTTAAAGTGACAGGGTGGCATGCTAAGGATTTCCGGTCGATTATGGCCACTCCACCATAAGAGTGTGTGCAGCCATCCCTGTCTTTCCTGTATACCAGGTAACTATTCAAGAAATTTGTGTGTTTAGAATTCAAATGTGTTTCCTGAACACACATTACACTTGACTGATTGGTATGCAGAATCTCATACACGTCGTCAAGATTATTCATAAGGCCTCTGCAGTTCCATTGAACAATATTTTCTCTTCCCATTATTTAGTGTGAGAGCTACTGGAGTGTGTATGTTTATGTGTCGTCTTTCGGGGCTGTGACTCTTGGAATAGGGCTTTTTGGGCGGCCTATCTGCAGGCTTGGACGACGGAGGTCGCTCCTTGCGCTGCGTTGCAGGCAAGAACGGCACGACGTCCATCTCGTCGTCCGATGTCCTGGGTGTGCCCGTGGAACCGGGCCCCCCGGACTTGGCCCCCCTTCGGGGGCCCTTCGTTTGAGCCGCCACCGCCGGGTGCCGGAGGCACCAGAAGTGGCACGGGCGGTGCGGTGGCGGTGGGAGCCGGTCCGGTGGCGGTGGGAGTTGATGGCAGGAAGAGGTGGAAAAGATTCTTCGGTGCGGACCCTTTTCAAGGTCCGATCATGTTTGGGGGAGGGGGGGGGGGGGGGGGGGGGTTACGATTTACCATATGGCATGTAATAGAAGCAGGGGACGGGGGTACTTTCTTCTTAAACCTTACCCTGATAGCCTGAGAGGTCCCGGAGCTCCCTGCCTGGTAGACAGACAGGGAGCCCATCCGCCGGAGCTTGACCTGGGCTCCGACGGCCACCGTTTGAGGCTTCTACCCTTCACCTTTAAACACATCACCACGGTAGGTTACAGTTTGTGTTTGGGGGCTCGGGGTCCGCGGTGTCGCCAACACCGTCACCATGAATACTCAAGGTGCCCCGTGCGGGGGGTACGAAATTTTCGTGTTAGATTTTTCCCATTGCTATGGCTGCCTACCAGCCCAGGAATCACAGAATGGAACTATAGATGGTCGACCGCAGGGTAAAAAAGTAATTTTTTTAGCCTTGTTTATTTGTGTCAGTTTCGGCTTCGACAAAACGAACACGAAGGCGGCAGCCATGAGAGAATGGCGCTGTTAATGTCACTGTTTTCGTTGCATCATGGAGAGACTGAACGTGTGCACTAGAGTGAGCCAACACGGCCAGGCTGGCCGTGGTTGCACGCGCCTGGGCCACACGATATCAGTCCCAAAACTGTGACATGGTACACAAGGCAGTGCAGCGTGCGCTATCAGAAGCGTCACTGGAGCCCTGATGTCGGCAGTTTGGGGCAACTGCATGGCGAGTCAGCCCGCGCGTCTTGCTTATGCCATTGTCAAAAGGGTATTTATTCTAAGCTTTCTGGTGCATGGAAAGATTGCAATTGATTTAAAATATGTTACTGAACGGTTGGTATTAAAATCTTCATGTACAAAGGAAACTTTTTGCATAGTTATCTCAGCTTTGATATTTCATCTCAGTACTCCTTTAAGTAGAGGCCGTAACATTCTGGCCGCTCATTTCTGGCCATCAGTATAGTTCTAAGACGTTCTTCAAAACATTTTTTGCTCTGCACTTCTCTGAAATGGTGAGGACACCAAACTGAACTTAGTCGTGATTAAGACATTATCGTGCAAAGGTGAAGCAATCACCTGGCAGAGGATCATCGTTACATCAGAAAGGGTTTTGTTTTGCAGAGCCTTTGCCACTTAGGAGCACCATAGAACTTGCTGCCCACAGAGAAGTGCTCTCCAGCTAAATCTGCCTTAGGTGTCACAGGAGTGAGAGTAAGAACTTTAAAATACTGTTAGAAAAAAGCACAAAGAAAAAAGAAACGTGTTAACATGTCGACCAACCACATGGCGACTGTAGCATGTGACTTGTTTGTAGAGGGGGAAAAATCAGAAAAATAGAGACAAGCAAGCAAGTCATCGTTGCATGACAGCTTCCGCGACACCTAAGTTTCAGTTTCAGTTTCAGTTTATTTGTCTGCATCCTTTCGATGCGGTAGGCCCGGGCGAAAAGTGAACTGCTTCACTTGGCATGCAACGTCAGAAAACAGTGCTTTTTCAAATCAGGGTACATATTTGAATACAGTCATGTGTTTAAATCACAGGAGTCACCCGAACACAGCAGGAAAAAATCAACATAGGTACAAGAAACAAATACAGAGAAACAACAGAGAAAACGTATATCAATAAGAACTATACATACAAAGCGTCAAATGTAAACAGAGTGTGGTCTCCAAACTTTATACTAGGTTAACATACACAAGAATATACATAAGTTCGCCGGCTTTTTTTTACAGCATGGCACTAGCAGCGGTAATATGTAATATCATGTACTGAAAAATAATAAAAACAGGAAACTAAATGTAAGCAAGTTAAGCTGCCCCCCCCCCCCCCTAACCCAAAGAGGTCCTCAGCTTTTTACTTTTTCTTTTTTTTAAGAATCCCACTTGTGCGAGGTCGCAAACGTGTTGCGACCGTCAAAACTGCGGGCTCGAGCCAGCCGTTGTACCGCCTGAGGAGGCCAAAAACCATTGTGCCGCTGAGTTATTGTGCGTAAGCATTTTACTCCGCATACGCGCGCACGCCGGCAAGATTATCACCTCCTCTGAAAAACTGGTGCAAGGAGGGGAGCAGCTCTTTATTCGCCCCCCCCCCCCCCCCACCCAAAAAATATTCGCCCCCTCTAAAACCAATTTCTAGGACCGCTACTGCCTGCAATTTACGTGCAAACAAAATTCCTCCAAAGATTTTTATTTATTTATTTATTTATTTATTTTATTTATTCAGTACCCATAGCGCCTGTGGCATTACAGTGGGGGGGGGTACAAGGGAATATACACTAATCAATGTGATTTGACAATAAATGCAGAGTCAAACTTAAAAAAACATACGCAACTTGAATATACAACTTGAATGTTACAACGAATTGGGTCATAACACGGAAAAATTACGTCCATCTTCCCGCGAGGGAACCCTGTTGTGATGCGACGCATCGGGGGGTTCAATTGGTCGTAACGTTGCCTTGAGCGTTTGCGCTGACGCTGGTATCAGATTGTGTCAGCCCACTCGCTGAAGGGACCGTCGCTTCCATCACGTCTTCATCGGAAGAATCAAGTCAAGCACGTAGTCGTCAAGCAAAGTCACGCGGAGTCGAACGAGAGCGAGCACTGACTGATCCGCCGCAGCGCGCTACCAGCTTTATATTCACAGCGCCTGAAGGAGAGGAGACAGCGGAGGAGAGTCGCGTATGCGCGCACTTGCGCACCGGAGCAGACGCGAGCGGAGCGAAGCGCGCGCGCAGCTGTTGTTGTTATGCTAATGCTACGGAGTGAGAGTGTTGCACACAGCTGTCGGAGATAACAACGGGGGAGAGTTGCACATGCGCAGGTGCGTCGCGCATGCACGCACTTGCGCGCGCCGGAGCAGTTGTTAATGCAGCGTTACGCAGCCAAGCGCGCCCAAACAAGCGTGCCAGCTGTGGTATGCTAATTAGCCGGAGTGAGAGTTGCACACAGCTGTGGGAGAGAAGAACGGAAGAGGGATGCGGACGGATGCCGCGACAACGACGCAGGAGGGACATGCCTCAGACCAAGAGATGCATCGCATCTAAAAAATGCATCGTTGGACATGACTGTCACAGTATCGCGAGGTAGCCGATTCCAATTCGATATGGTCCTGGGGAAAAAGACTTTCTTAGGACATTTGTTTTACACTTCATTTCTCTTACCTTATTCACATGATCCTAGCGTAAAGAGACATAATCAGGCCCAAAAAAGTATTTTTCTCGCTCTATGCCAGTCCTGGAGGGAAAGATATGAAATAACTTCAGCCAAAGCGCTCTTCTACGTTCTTCTAATGGTTCCCATCCAACAATCTATTTCGCACGCGATACACTGAAATTCCAAGTGTAATTTCGGAACACAAAACGGGCCGCTAAATTTTGCACTCTTTCTAACTTCTGGATATCATTCTTTAGCCAAGGGTCCCATACAGTGCAAGCATAATCAATAATAGAGCGAACATTCATAATATACAGTAGCTGCTTAGTTTGGAATGGATAGGTTTTATTGCCTGGTTGAAAGAGACTGGTATACAAAATTTTGAGGAAAGCGGTAGTTGGCCGTGTTTTTATTTGTAATAGGGGTTTTTATGGATGTGCCATTTTATTTTATAAATTTTTTTAACTGCTACAGGAATGTGAATTTGTAGAAGTAGTTCCAGGTATTTGGTGTTCTATGTTTATTTATTCAAGATACCCTATTCTTATGGCCCCACGGACATTAATGAGGGGTGTGGTACCTGAGCAGATTGAACGAGGAATAATAACATAAAAAAAATTCTGCCAAGCGTTTACAAGAAAAAAAATAAAAAAAAATACAGCAGAAACGCCAGTGTCCATTCGCATACAAAAAACGTACACGCAAGGAACATAATAATAGTATACTGTGTTTAAGCTATTTTGCCATTTGAATTTTGAATGGGAGGCTCCTAAGGAAATATGTGTAGTGCTTGACGAGTTTCCAAAATGGTATTTCTTTTTTACTTTTCAGTGACAGAGGTCTCAACGAGCATCTGGATGCACTACAACATTTGTGCTCTGGGCACCATCTGATATCTGTCATCTTCTTTGGTTGTGAAACTGGGAATAAAGGAAACTAAAAACTGTTTCTTTCATTTGGTATATTCCTTTTACATAGTGCAGGAATGTGGAAATAGTGGAAAATAGTGCAGGAACATGGAAATAATGTGGAGAACAATACACGGGCTCTTGCACGTCATCGTCCCCTGGTCTCTTATCTGATATTTATGCTGCAGTTTAAACAACGAACTGCCGAGTAGTCAACATTCGCAACCATTAAAGTTGTACCTCTCAAGCTGAAAAGTTATAATTCATTTGTCCGAGGTTCACTTAAAACAGCAGGTTCTAAAACTTTTGCATATTTTAATACTGGCCTTCACATCTGTTCTTGAAGCCTGTAAGTTGGAAGCAATCTAACGCTTGCTCTATATCAGTTACTACAAAGGGCTATAGCATCTTGCAATAACACGTACAAATTCGTTTTGACTTAGAGCCAATAAATAACGCTACCATCCATCGCCAATAAATGTGCATTTTGGAATGACCAGATCTGAAAACTGTCGTAAAAAGGAAATAGCTCATCCATTTTTTTTTTTTTTTTTTTTTTGAAGTTTGGGATTTACGCTCAGCACAAGCTGCTATTGCTACCCGGTACACGCGGGCGCTTCTAGAAAATCTCGCAGCTCTGCACGGAATTTCTTTGATTTTCTCATCGTTCTTGAAAGAAGCAAGAAACTTAAACGCAGAGGTAATTCAATGTCGGAGAAATAATAAAGAAGACGTCCTACAAGTCATGATTGGTTGGCGCGGCGCAGCAGTAATATTAGGGCCAGACAGAGGAGAAAAATGTTGAAGTTTTTAAGAATAAAGGAACCAGCGCAGGACAAACTCGAGACGGCAAGGCAGGCACGCTCCGCATTCATAAAAAATAATATCGTCAAGCAAGACACCCGTCAAAACTGAAAGGAAGCGTCAGTTCCAGCCGTTTCGTGCGTCGTCTGCTGCTAGACGCCGGCACTCAGCTTCTTACAGGGAATTTTCTAGGAGGCGACGCGCGAGGCCACAATAAGCCTGCTCGCTGCAAAAACAAATTCTCTAAATGTCCCTAACTTTTGTCCCCAACTGACAGTGGTTTCAGGAGCCAATCAAAACGTGGAATAATTTCGTCTGTTTAGCCGCATGCGATTGCAAACTAGAAATAAATTTTATTAGCACGTCGCGTCCGGTCTCTCATGACATTGTTTGAACGACGCGTGCGATTAGGGGTCGTACAAGAGAACGTTTTCCCTCCTGTTAAATGTTCCATTTTATCGTAACTTGTTTGGCTTCTTTTACCTACGGCAAGAACAACCAGCTCATCACCAAATATTCGCCTCCACTGCCAATCATTGCCGCTATTGTTAGGGCGCTTTTACTTGTGACATCAAGCATTATTCACTGGTCTCTTCAAAATTTTCATCGACTGAAGTGACGGGACATAAACGTTTTTTAACCCGGTAATACACTTTCACAACATATTTAGCGTAACAATTAAGCAGTGCCAGTGATTTTGTTTGTTTGTTGTTACAATTGAGCCATGACAAGTTTTCTGCGGCGATCATAGAGTTATTACACGCCAGGGGCGCAAGTGTACCACTTATCCACTTTTACCAGTTTTACGAGACCTTTCATCTCTCCTCTCAAGACAAGGACGCCGGCGAAGCGGGGCGTGTGTCTTCGGTTAGTTCGTATGCCAGAACTCGCGTACTTGTTTTCAGGCTTGGTTGGAGGTGTCAACCTTCAGCTTTTTGCCAGGAATTGTGTAGAATGCTTCATTTTAATTGCGCGTCATTTGTTCTTACTGTGCACTGCGTGCGAAGAGGACATAAACGTACTGCGCAGCGGCGGTGAAGGCACGTGCTTTTGGCGCAACGGCGTTCACTGGTAAGAACTCTAAATGTTTATTGTCATGCTAGTAGGTGGGGAGCTCGGCATTTGTCGATGCCTGACCACTCGCTACACGCATTTTGTACAGTATTTCCAGAAATCCTAGAACCCGGGGCGGCCGGTTTCATAATTTGACAGCTCCCGCTGTCACGCTATCGCGAGTTACTAAAACCATTTAGTGCTTGTTGGTTGTTCGTTGCGAGACTTACGGTAGGGGCGAACGGAAGCCCACGAGTTTATTTCACGACGTCTGCATTCACCTCTGGTGCCTGGCCGTGCCGTGCCGGAACTTGTGCATTGTTTCGCGAGTAGCTTTCGATTTTTAGCTGATTGAAATGGCATTGCAGCGTAATTGTGGTGTGTTGGCGCTGCTCCAAGATACAGTGTTTCAATTGGACTGCGTGCAACTAATGCCGAATTAGGTCTTTACTGTACAAGCTTAAGTCGTGCCCGGGGAGACGGCCTTCGTTTAGGACGGCAGAGACGGATTGGGCTCGACGTAGAGCTAAGTTCAGCTCAAAACGCAACCACACCGTTGCTTTCTTTGACCTAGGGCAGGCCGCGGAAGCTGCAGGTGTCTGTCTCGCTGGCGTCTCGGCAGCGAAGGAGTTATTTGAGACGCTACACATAATACGACCCAACTGGGGTTAGTTGTGAGCATTGAATGTTAACTTGTTGTCGCTCCAATGCATCCAATACCGCCTTGTCTTTTTTCCGGCGGTCCCTATAAATTTCACTTGTGTATTTGGCCGAGGCTGCCCAGCCCTGCATAGAGGCCTCGCTGGGTGAATGGGCTGGATGTTCCAGTGTGAAAGAGCTTTGATGGATCCTTTTATTAGTATGCGTGTTGTTAGTGCATTCCCCTTGATTTCCGCGTCACGTATTGAGAGTGTTGCAAATATATGGGCCTCCGTAAAAGGGCTCTACCGTCGTTTGCCATGACATACTTGTGGGACCGAGTTAGACTGCCACGTTCTGTGGGCACAAATCTCGTCAGTAGCACAGCGAAATTGCTAAGGTGACGCTTGTGGACGGTAACAAATGCATTGTTTTTTGCACAGCCCAAAAAGGTATGCACAGCACAGCTAGACTTCTCTGAGTGCGAGAGCCAATGAGTATTTTCAGCGTACGTATCGGCTATTTTGATGCAGAAGAGTATAGGGTGCACATGAGTGCATTTTTTTGTGCTTTTGTTATTACTGTTGGTGCCATGCAGAGTTGGGCTGTTTAGCAAAAAATGTCTAGGGCAATTAAAAAACTGCTCTTCTCTTATGAGGCATGTTGTAACCTGCTCATTTGTGTGAGCCTGCTGAAGCTCGTGCTTCAAGGTCCTACTTAGGCTAGGACAGAGTGAGAAGAAATTTAATTTCGAGGAATGTTAATTAATGATGATGCGTCTTAAGAGCGCTGGTGGTGGTTAGGTACGTTGACAGCTGTCAGTGTCAGCTGAAGGAAGGACAAGTGCTCTGTCCTGACTGCATTCTGTCACATTATGACGTGCTTTTGTGTGGCTTATTTTGGTCATGGGACAACACGCCCTTTGATGCACTCTGCAAAGCTTTTTCTCTCAAATTAGTTCCACAGGAGCATTGCGTTTAGGTGAAGGCTTTCATTGTGACTGGGTGGCTACAAATGTTGTGGCTGTGAGTACGAAGAACGCAAGTACTGTGACTACAGTGGTGTTTCACGAATAATATTTTATTATAATAATAATAATATTATTATATTATAATAATAATAATATTATTATATTATAATAATAATAATATTTTAATATAATAATAATTAAGTTGTAGTGCAAGTCTTGATGCATTACCCGCCGCGGTGGCTCAGTGGCTAAGGCGTTGCGCTGCTGAGCCCGAGGTCGCAGGTTCGATTCCCGGCCGCGGCGGCCGCTTTTCTGATGGAGGCGAAAAGCAAAAACGCCCGTGTGCACGAGATTTCGGCGCACGTTAAAGATCCCCAGGTGGTCAAAATTAATCCGGAGCCCTCCACTACGGCGCGCCTCATCGCCTGCGTTGCGTCGGCGCGTTAAACCCTACAATCAATCAATCAAGTCTTGATGCATTGTTATTTTGTTGCTGTTTCCCGTAACTTTTCACAATAACTTGGGGAGACCCGCCGCGGTGGCTTCGTGGCTAAGGGGTTGTCCTGCTGAGCCCAAGGGCGTGGGCACGGTGTAAAATATACTTTTAGGTTTGGACACAGCAACCGAAAAATCTGTCAAATAGAGTTGGTGGCGACGTGGCGCCGCGCGTGGACCTTTGATTAAAAGGACATCTGGTGGCAGAACTCTTAACTAAGCTTCGAAGTGACCGAGGCTTCAAGTGATTTGAACGACGACTGTCCGAAGCCAGGTGGTTCGCAGGCACCAGCGGCATGTGCGTAAAACAACATTGTTTGAGCTCACCGTGTGAGCTCACACAATGCGATCTTAATGCGTAATTTATTGCATTGTTTAAACAGCTGCGAGATTTCGGGCGTCCTAAGTTCATTAAGACGTGCGCGTACCTCCTCAGAACATTGGACACCAGCAGTGAGTTTGACAACGTTGATTCGTCACCACTGCTTCGTGCATGGACTTACCCCAGTTGTGCAATGTCATTTACGACGAAGAAACACCAGCGTACTCGCCGCCAGTTTAATCCATTTCACAAACTGCCTACTTTCCTTGTATGTCGGGACGTTGTTCCGGCAGCGGACGCTTTCTTTTGCCGCTGCTTGTGCGGAGTAGCTTGGGGGGCTGTAGCCAACGGTAAAGTCGACGGCACTGCATCGTTTGCGAGCGCACACCTCTTCGACATTCAGTAGTACATCCCCTCAAAGCACCAAAAAGAACCCTTTCGCGCAACCGCACTCTCAAAAAAATTGTGACCGCAAGTAGCATCATTTTCTGCTGGGGATGGCTGCAGAGCACGCATTCATTCGTCTAGGATCGCTGTTAATGTTAATTACGATTACGTTTTCTTGCCTTCGTTCCAGTACGTACTGAATAAAACATTTGCACCCCATTTTTTCTTTGCGCAAGCATAAAAAGCGCAGCATAAAATCTCATTTGTGTGAGCGCTCAACGGCTACCACGGCACACATTCCCTTTGGCTTAGTCTTTTATACCCTCTTTTGATTGTTACCGACTCAAAACGCATGCTTAGAACATGTTGAAACACTGGGGTGAGCGCAAAAGCTTTCGCACGGCTTTCTTCAAATTATCGTCTGCACCCCTGGCTGGCGGAACCAGCCAAGCTGCGGTGAGCAGAAATCGAGCAGACGACCGGTTACGGAAGCTGCCGAGAAAGCCCGACAAGGAGCCGAAGGGATCCGAACACCTCCGAGTGGGCGGCGCTCGGGCAGCTTCTTATCTCTGCCGCTGGAGGGCGCTGCAATCAGTGGTCTCAGCGGCGCCAGTTTGGCGACTTTATCAAAACAAAGAGCACACGTTCGTTTTGTAAGCTGCGTCCTCACCTAATAATATATCTTACACCGTGGGCGTGGGTTCAATTCCCGGACGTGGCGGCCACTTTTCTGATGGAGGCGAAAAGTGAAAATGCCTATGTGTTTAAAATTTTGGCGCACGTTATAGATCCCCAGGTGGTTAAAATTAATCCGGTGCTTCTGGTGCACCTCATTGCCTACGTTGCGCTGGTGCGTTAAATCCTACAATCATTCGCAAGTGAGCTAGAAGGAAAGCAATTTCAGTCGGAGGATCTTAGCCGCATAACGGTGGCCAGTGGAGGCAAAGGACAGGAGAGGTTGTGGCATGAAGCTTTCCCAGAGCAAGTGAGCTCGAATGAGGGCCAAGAAAGGCGGCCACAATGGCAGGGTGGTGGCAGCTACCACTTTGTGTGCTCTGTCCACGGCCACACGTATGGACCACCCACCAGCAGTGACATTTGAGAGCACTTCTGGGCACCGTCACGTGCGTGGTTGTGAGGCTTCTGTTTCTGTTTACAGGCTCCAGTGTTCCTGACATCATGTGGTCTGGCTCAAGGCGTCCCAGAACACCTTTTTCCCCGATTACGGACTCAGCCGGGCATCCCGCATCTGTTGGCCAGCCCTTCCACGGCCAAGTGGACTACGTGTTCTTACACCACAACAAGGGCAACATCTCCCACCGCGGCCGAACGTGAGATCATTCCCTTATTTGCACACTTGCGCTAGCCCTGGCGGGCCTTGTTAGCTCACACGCCTGTATGAACCTTGCATTTTCCTATGGCCGACACCAGATTAGCCCTGCTTTATTACGGAGGAGGTGTCATGGGAGCCATCTTGAATGTAATTAAGATTCTGCTGCCAGGCTATGCACCGATTCACATGGCACATGTTGACCCTCCGCAATCAGGCGCACAGCCCGTCGCCTGTTTCGTCTGTACAGCTTCTGGATTTGCTGGGGGTTCTCGGCGTTTACTTGGTGACGTGGTCTACCCTCTGGCGGCACGATAGGGAGGCGGACAGCTTTCGATGCCGCAGCAATGGCAGACTCCGAAATTGCCTCAAAATGTGCCCACGCTTCATCAGATGCAGGCTGGCCTCGCAAACGCCGTAGCTGGGCCACATAGGGCGCCAGGACGTCCTCTTCCGGGCTGACCTCCTGCAGTGTGACGGGGTCGGTGGCAGAGTCCTGTTGTGAGGCCCGTAATGTCTCCTCCTCACCGTCCCCTTCCAGCGACAACGGCGGACAGTCGTCATCATGTTCTGCCGTGGGGGAGGTGGAAGGGGTTGCTGGCGTGCTTGAGGTAGGTGTGGGCACTACGGGGGAACTTGAGCAACGTGTCGAGGGGGTGCCGGTACCCGTCTCCTCCTGCTGCAGGTGTGTCGGGGGCACCATTTCCATGTTCTGAGATGGTGACACACGGTAAGGGTGGGCGTCATCACTCTGGAAATCTTGCTCTCTTAATGGCGGGCTGTCTGATTCGGCTGTCTGTACGGGCGAGGTCTGCCGCTGTAGGCATTGTGGGCTGTCATGCCTGGGAGGCTGTGGTGGACGCGCCTGGCCCGCTGTTTCCTGGCTTGCCCTGGCAGCCTCTTTTCGGTGCCATTCGCGGTGGTTTTGTAGGCCCTTTCTAGATGGAAATGTTTGCTCGCACTCCTGACAGGCGTGCCGTTGACGCGTTGGTACGGCGTGTAGGGATGCACCGGTACTACATTCGTGTATGGTTGGTCGTCGTCCGAGCGTGCCTCTGCAGTGTGAGCATACGTTTACTGTTTCGCGGATTCGTACACCATGATCCGCTTCCAGATGTCTCTGTAGCGACTGACGTCTACTTGTCCACGATACTGGAGAATACTTAGACTGGCAGCCCTCCTCCGTGCAACAAAATGTGGTAGGGGCCGGAAAAAACAGTCAGTATCTCACCCGATCGCTGCGGTTGTTCTCCCTCGGCAGGAGGCCCAGAGCCCGGTAGACCGGCCGAAGGTCCCTCATCCTCCATGGTTCGGTCCTTGGGGAGTAGGAGGAACACCTTTCAGCATGTACAACGGAGAGGAGAGGCAGCGGCAGTGGCAAAAACATACATGGGCATTTCAAATTGCAGTAGGGCAACAAACAACACAAGAATGCATAGAATAGACACGCAAATAGTGCAGAGCAAGGCTGCCAAAGAGATGCATAACAAACACAGGTTAGGTGGACACTGGCGAGCTAGTACTCTCAAAGTTTAAGCCTCAAGTTTGTGGTTTTTTGGCAGTGTTAAGGGCTCCTATCCGACGATGTTTTGCAGCCGGGCAAGCCTCGCGAATGCGACGAGGGTCCAATGGCCTGACTCCAGCCTTAGAGACCCCGCAGCAGGGAAACCGGGGTCTATTCACGGCCAGGCTATGCACCGATTCACGACCGACAAGGTCGTGAAAAGCGCAAGCAAGATACGCTTTCGTTAAGAAAAGTGCTGGGTTCTCCCTCCACCGGTGCTGTCTGAGGGCACTTGCTTTTTTCTACCGAATCCAGGCAATTTTGATCTGATCTGTTGTATGGGGGGGGGGTGCAGGCATTGGTGGGGCTGTTCGGCCCATTTAGTGACTACTTGGCTCTGCCCGTCCTGCCACCACTTGCTCGTTCTTGCAAAACCACACTGGAGTGCACTTGCTGTCGGCATGCACGTAGCAGAAAAATAAGCAGGGTGTCGATCAACTGGACTGATTGATGCATGGGGCCTATGGGGAGTTTCACAACTCCCACATCAAGTAACTCTGTTATCAGCCTCCTACAACATGAGCCTAAAATAAATGTGGCTGCAACAGCCCCTTCAAAGTGCCTATGGGGAGTTTCACAACTCCCACATCAAGTAACTCTTATCAGCCTCCTACAACATGAGCCTAAAATGAATGTGGCTGCGACAGCCCCTTCAAAGTGGCGTCTTACTTGGCACGCTCAGTGTCCACAGAACTTAGTAAGTAATTTGCACGTGGTCCCTGGAAAAGGTGCTTAGGGGACATGTTAGGCAGCTACCCGTCGTCCCCGAAACGATCGCTTTGGAGGGTGAAGCTGGTGGTAGCCGGGCTTCTTGGCCCTGTTTCAATGGGGGTTGGGCATAGCACCAACGGAGGCCTGCCGTGGCGCAAAGTTGGCCGATACAACGATCACATCATCATCGCTGCCTTCAGATGAGAGGATCTCAATGGCCTGGTCCCATTTGGAGTTTCCGGTCGGTGCAGCAGGTAAGGGCGTCTTGGGCTGTGAAATGGCGAGTACATTTGTGGTTGCCACGGGACCATTCTTCGATGATTCTCCAAGTTTCCCAGAAACGCCGCTCTCACCACTGGTGCCCAGAAGGGAGGTTGCGAGCCACTGAGCGACCGCTGCATTTGCATCCAGCACTAATTTGGGTAGGGATTGTGCTGAATCTGCAGTTCCACAGGCTGAAATTCGAGTCCAGCCCTAGGTTGGGGAGAGATTGTGCTGTATCTGCACTTTCGCAGGAGATAGCGGTGTCAGTGCATACACTTTCTGTGGTTGCATCATGGAAGGAGTTTGGAGGAGACGGGAGAATTAGATCCACACCTTCGCAAATGGGTTGCGTGTTTTTAGCAGCATTCACTTCTAAATCAGCATCAGGATGCTGATTACGATCAGGCACACCACCAAATGCCTCTCGACAGCTGTGAGAAACGCACGGGTGCCTGCAGCTCCCCTCGCCCACCTTTTTGCGTTTCCTGGCCGGCGGGGAGGGGGGCGTGCCCGTGACGTTGCTGGTGCGGCCAAGATCCCCCAGCTCGAAGCGCTGCTTCTGCGACAGCAGGGTCAGCTGCAGCATATCGGTGCCTTGCTCCGTGGTGCCGTCCGCTTCCAGTTGCACGTTGCAGCCGTTCAGACAAGCGGGTCAGACAACAAGTCGCAAAAAGTGCACAGATAAGTATCCAAACAGCCAAGTTTTGCACCCAGCAAGCTTGAATGTCAAGAAAATGTGATGGCTCATTTCAGCTGACAGACCGCGCACACATATGCACCAAATTTAGGGCTTCTCCCCTAATACTGTGAGGAATTTTACCTCTTCAAAGACACAGGCGGCTGTGGTACCTTGGGAAAATCATAGTTGAGAAAATGCGTGAAGTTCTTGCATTTTTAAGGCACTGGATAATATGCGGCATGCAACGATGGAAAATGTTTTGCATTTGTCGTGTTACAGCCTGCTTGCAAAAACCTTGAATGAGTCAGTATACTCACAAATGATTGCTTATTTGGGGAAATATACGCACCAATTTCATGAAGTATAATCAGAAATTTGACAGTCATGCAGGATACAAGGGACTGCCTTTAAAACTGCTATTTATTTACTAAACCATAATGCTGGGGAAAAAATTAAAACTGGCGTGCAGGGCTTTGTCCTTCAGTTTAGCTGCCCAGCATTAGCTCTCTTCTGCTCTCAATCTCCTAAGGCGATTTCTACGCTCTACGGTGTTCCCGTTTTTACACGTAAAGTGAACGCAAGAGAGAATGGTTGCTGCCCGAAAGGTGAAGCTGCTTACGCTGGGTGCTGTGAGTGCGGAGTGGTGGAGTGGTGGGTGTTTCAGGTGTCCGCGGTGTGGGCACCGGGATTCCGCTGTTGCGCCACCTGTCTCCTGGAGCCCTGTTGCTTGCCATTCTGCTGGTGCGTCAGCTTGTGCTGGGCCTGGTCATTCTGCTCCTGCGAAAGAACAACAGAAAAGCAAGGAAGACAGTGCGAGGTAAAGCAGGAAGCAAGCGTGTAGGGCGGTGTTTCTATAAACACCACCCTACGTGTGAACAGGGTTTAGTTAGTGCGGATTGTGCATTCTTAATGCAGGGGGGAAGCGGGAGAAAGGAGAGAGAAAAAGTGACGGAGCTAGCGAGCAGGTGGCGGTTTGTTTACATTGTTAGAACTGTTTTTATGCAAGCGGGGGCATTGCAGTTATGCTAGTGAAACAAGCCGTTATGCGGGAAAGTTTAGGGCGGAAATAGAGCAGAAAGATGAGAGAGGAGCGGGCATGCAGTGGCAGAATACTTTAGGGAAGCAGGCTCGTGCAGCAGCGGCTTTGTACACTGGCAGCATCAATAGGGCACTGGGGAGGAGGTTGTTGGAAAGGTGAGGGACCAGAATTCGTCTGGCCTGACCGAGAAAGTACAGGGCCAAAGCCCTGCCCGGAGCATCCACATCATCCAAGGTGCTCATAATGGACCTTAGTGCCAAAAGCTGGCCCATTGTTTCGAGGCATGGTAGGCCGAAGCCCCCCAGACGCCTAGGGAGGCGGATTGCGTCCCGTGCCAACCTCTCTGTCCCACCCCCCCCCAAAGAAACTAAGAATAGAGCGGGTCAGTTTCTGCGAGCTGTGGGCCTGCGGCTGCGTCACCCTTGCAGCGTAAAAAAAACTTGGGTATGAAGACACATTTGATTAGGAAGCACTTTTCATTGTAAGAGAATTGAAAGATGTTTGCTGTCTGTATCTCCTTCTCAATGTCACTCACAATACTGGGAAACATATTGGGTGAGACTCCTGCCCTGTCAAACAAAATGCCCAAGCAGCGCGCCGTTGATACCTGACGAAAACCGGACGGGAGTTCAATATCCCCCACCCCAATTTGTAGCACTACTTTTGTTAACGTTTAGTTTAGCACCAGATAGTGCGGCGTAACAATCGGTCTCCGGGTCTGCGGGATTTCCAGTTGTCTGCTCTAGTATGCTGCCTAGGGAAGCGCGGGCTATCTCGTCATGTAGGGTTTCTTCTTCGCGAGGCGGTTTCCGTCTACAATAAGGCAAAGGATAACCGGTTTGTGGTCCGACACGTAGCTAGCATCGTGTGGAAAACTGGCAACCTTAATATCTGTTATGGTGGTTTTTACGTGACCATTTAGGTAAAATCTATCAAGGCGGCTTTGCGAGGTGCCCCGCCGCCAAGTGGCCTCAAAGTTATTTCCCTGTCTTAGAATCTCTGTGTCCTCTAGACCAAAGTCTCTAACCAACAAGCCCAGCTCGGCCGCATTCCATGTAGGTCTTCTCTGACCTGGCCCTCTAACATTTCTATACCTTAGAAGGACTTGTTGTTGGGCGAGTTGGTGCATTTTCTCAGAAGTGGTAAACTGCGCTAAGGAAGACACCACACAGAGAGAGGTACACAAAGACAGGCGCAGACTTGGAACTGAAGTTTATTCGACGCAGAAACACACATAAAAACACATGCGGGCCTATCATTGTGTTTGCGTGAAATCCTAAAACAAATGCAAAACATAACATATCAACAACATGTGGTGAGCATTATCACACACGCTCTTCGATAAACATCTCACTGTTTTAGAGCACAATCGACATTTCGCTGACACAGTCATGTCCCTTTTTTCTTATATGGTAAGCCTTGCGAATCTCTCTTGCTCGGCTATTCTTGCACCTACATAATATCTTAACTTGCTTGAAGAGAGGCTCATAGAGTGGCTTACACGTGCATGCCGAGCAATGATTAGGCAGATGTCCACTTGCGTGATTCTTAATTGAAAGATCGTGTTCGCGCAACCTCTCGTTCACGCACCTGCCAGTCTGTCCGACGTACACTTTGCCGCAGGAAAGGGGAATCTGATAGACTACTCCAACGCAGCAATCAACGTAGGAATTGTTGTGCTTCTTTACGCACCCTTTCTGCCTATTGTTGCCCCTTTCAATGCGCGAACACATCCTGGCAAGCTTTAGAGTTGCCGAAACGCCACTTCACGCCATATCTCTTCATGACCTTCTTAAGGTTATGGGACGTCTTGTGAACATAAGGCACAACTCCACGTTTTTTGTTGCGTTCACTTCCGTTCTCAATACTAGCGTTTTCCGTTCTTAACTTGTTTAATAGTGCCTGCGCTGCGGAAGGCACGACTGATTGCGGGAAACCAGCTTGATTTAACCTTGTAATCTGCGCTTCGAAGCTTTCTTGAGCTTTGTGGGGGCACGAATTCTTTAAAGCCGACATGATGCACTGGGAAGCTATAGCACGCTTGATGGTTTTTGAATGTGCTGAATCGTATGGCAACAAATCTTTTTGGGACCTTGGTTTATACTTCCAGCACACATGGTTGTCACAGAATGTTATAGCTATGTCTAAAAACTGAATTCGGTTATCTTTTGTTAGTTCGTGGGTGATGGTTAGCCCTTTGCCATGGCACCTAAAAACACTTAAAACCTCTGCAATGGCGTCTTCATAGGTATTGGTGGGTCGCTTTTTTAAACGTACAAGGAAGTCGTCAACGTAACGAAAAACAGAAACAACCTGGTCGCAGTCAAGCCCCTCATTCAACGCCCTGTCAATTTCTGATAAAAACACATGGCACAACAAAGGAGCAACACATGAACCTATGCATGTACCCTGTTTCTGCACATAAAGGGCCTCGTCAAATTGTACAACAGTAGATGTGAGGTGAAACTCAAGCAATGCTAGAAACCTATCAACAGTTATCCCAGCTGAGTTCTGAAAAGCCACTTTCCCCATGAGATTCAATACTTTTCCGAACAACCTTAAACAATGCATCTTGAGGGATGGAATAAAACAGGTCTTCTATGTCAATAGAAAAAGCATGGCCAATAGCTTCGTTTCATTGTAAAAAACTTATAACCGTTCCCGTGTTCTTAGTTTCAAATAGGTCCTTAACGTCTAGTTGCTTCAAACAACTCTGCAGGAACCTACTAACTTTGTTCTGCCAAGTACCTCTTTTACTCACAATTGTGCGGTAGGAAACGTCCTGTTTGTGCGTCTTTGCAGTGAAGAACAGTCTCGGGCAGTCTCCTTGGCTCCTGTTGACTGAGGTGGCCAGTTTTTGCAGCTCCATCTCTTTGCACATGGCCAGTGCCGTCGCTTTGACCTTTGCTGTCTTCACTGACACACGCCTGAAGTTCTTTTGCGCGGGAGCTCCCGCTTTCGCGTCAAAAAGCACAGTCGGCAATACAGCAAACCCTCCTTCCTTATCCTGCTGCAGAAGGCGTAGGTCATTGTCTCTAAAGAAACACACGATACCTGAAGTGGGGTCCGTCCGACTTCCTGACCGTCCTTGTGAGGCTGTCAACTCCATCCAATCGACACCTTTGTTGGTCCTCTGCAACGTATTCTTGGCGAGGCTGCGGTTGAGGGTCAGCCATTCATGCGGTTCCAGTGAAGTTTCAATGCTGTATTTGGGCCCTTTCCTAAGTGTGGTCAAGAACTTCTCGGGAACCAGGCCTCCACCAAGCAAAGTAACGTTGCCAGATGTCTGCCTGTTGTCCTTTTTCACCTTTCCTAAGGCACCGTGGAGGTAATAACGCCACCAATGCTCTGTCGTCTGTGCTTCTAGTTGTTTGGCATCACGCAGCTTGATGACGGCGAGCCAAGCAGGATAATGAGCATAGAAATAGTGACGTAGCACTTCGTTGAACCTCCGCGTCTGGTCCTTCAACTCCTCTCGTATGATCTTGCAGACTTTTTTCCCATGCTTCCAGGACGGCTTCGCACGTCCGTACAGGCGGAGTACCTCTTCAGGAACCACATTCTTTCTAATGTAGAACGCGTAGAGTAATGAACGGCACTTCGCAGTGACGATGTCAGTGATGATTTCCAGGACACGACTAACGTGCGCACGAAACGCGCGCGCGACTCTGTCCGTCTTGCTGCCACAAAAAAATGTGAACATCCTAGCCAGTTCACGTATCAATTGACGGGGGTGGGCGAGCGATCCGCGCTACGTAATAAAGAGCTGTGGATACACACGCCTTTATCACGTAGGCTCGCTCATTGAGGGACAACTTGGAGTGTTGTGCTACTTCGTAAACGTAAACAGGTCCCTCAGCGCTAATGACGAGAAAATGGAGCGCCCTGGGACGCTGCAGGTCTGGTGTGGGCTGCTGATCTCGGGCAGCGCCAATGCCAGCCGCCTGGACAAAAAAACGGGTAGCTACCACCTTGTAATCGTTGTTTAGTAACGTGTTCGGCGGTATGCGCTCGGTTCCGACGGGTCACCCCCGCCTTGGCAATGAGGACAATATGTCCCTCGCCGAACGAGTCGGGCCGAGCTTTGTGCTGCAGGAATTTGTTGATCATGTTTAACATCGGTTCTCTTAGTACAGGAAAGAACGCCTTGTAGAAAGCTAGGGGTATGCCGTCTGGCCCTGGCCATCTGCCGTCTGGCCGTTCATACCACCGATCGCTTCCCACAACTCCTCGCCTGTCACCGGAGCAGTAAGGGCGTTCGCCAGCTCCTCGGGGAGCTGGGGAAGCTCACCACAGAAGTCCCTCACCTTCTCCTCGAACTCCTGCGTGGGCTGTCGCTCTTCTGCCGCCCTAAATAAACCACTGAAGTACGTTGCAAAGACCGCCCTAATCTCCTCAGGCCTGGAACTGTTGCTTCCATCAGGCAGCAACACGTGAGGCACATGTGCTGGCCCGATTTCCTCAACAGTTCCAGCCTTAATGTGCCGCAACGCTGCTGGGTTGGAAAGCGGCCTACTCAGTACCGCAGCCCTGCATGCCGTGCTGGATGTTTGGCGTAGAAGCCTCTCATAGCACACGCGCAGCAGGCTTTGGTAATCGCGCATCAGCGCAGTCATCTGCTCGCTCTTAGTTACTCTTAGCCTGCGCAGGATCTCGTCAAGTTCGTGTGAAATGCGAGCCTTACGTTCACGGCCTGCCTCGACGAATATCTCGCGCCAGCTGAGCTTAAACGCATCCCAGGCGCCATTGCACGGCACGGTTCGCAGCCGGTCACGGGTGTTGGGTACGCTAAGCGGGTCTGCTGCTAGACTAGCATCCATCCGCCAGGTGTTTTCAAATCAAATCAAATCAAATTTTATTTTCAATAATACAATGTTGAAGGTCACCCTGGCATAAAAGCTGCTAGACGCAGCTTGACGGGGCCAGGGGGCCCAATATAAACTTCAATGACATGCATTCGTACAGTGATAATTAAAAACAACAAAATTTGTACAATCATGTTATATACCAAGTATATTTAAAAAAACATCTGTGTAAAAGCAGCATTGAATTTGCAACAGAAGGGGAGCAGGCAATCGCAGACAAAACGTTTCTCGTACTTCACACTTACTAAAAGCATTCAACAAACCGACCGACAAAATATGCGAATAAAACTCTGTACACAACATTTACCTATTGACATAGGCATCACGAAGGGCATGTCGTGTAAACCTCCACCCTGAAAATTCGATTCTGTTTCTGTTTAATATGGACGGAATGTTATGTGCCAATGCTTGGAAAAAGTGATTAGTTCGGGGAAATGGTACTAGCCACATATCAGGTTTGCGTGTTGAGTAATTCTGGGTCCGGATTGTTAGGCAAGATAATCGTTTCAGGAACTGCTGATTGAAAGCAGCAGAAAAGTGGAATTGGAAAAGCAGGCAGTAATCGTATAGATTATCGATCTTTATTAATTTATGCTGTGCAAAAAGTGCTCGAGTGGGATGAAGGTAGTGTACGTTGTTAATGCAGCGAACCGCCTTCTTCTCTAACAACATTAGGGTGGTAATATTATTTTTTGTTGTAGTGCCCCAAACCAATGTGCAATAGTTTAAACGTGATCTAAAAATACAGTGGTGAATTTGAAGTTTGATACTGAGTGGGAAGAAGTCCCGGCCCCGATACAGTACACCCACAGCAGAAGATAGTTGTTTGGTCAACATTTGAATGTGTGCATCCCAGCTCATGTGACGTGAAAGCACCACACCCAAAACTTTGTGTTGCTCTACTAGATCGAGCTTAGAATTACCTAGATAAAGGTCTTCCGTAACAGATACACGTTTATTTTTTGGCGTGAACAAGATAGCTTTTGACTTTTTTGTGTTGATTTTTAAGCAGTTTGCTTCGGACCACTCGCACAGTTTATCTAGAACAGCATTTGCAGCAGAGAACAAGTCAGTAACGTTCGTGTCGTCAGCATATAAGACAAACTGTGAGCGGTTATCGATACAAATGAGATCATTCACGTATACGTTAAATAAAAAGGGGCCTAAAACACTTCCTTGTGGTACACCGCACCGTATTTGTTCAAATGACGACTGATACCCATTTATCGCCACGCATTGTTCACGTCCGTTGATATAAGATTGCATAAGTGAATGCGGCACCCCACAAATTCCATACTGATTTAATTTCTGAAGTAATATATTATGATTTAGTGCATCAAAAGCTTTGCTGTAGTCAACAAATATTCCCAGAGTTAGTCTACTAGCTTCAATGTTTTTTATTACTAATTCCTTTTGTACTAAGAGGGCGGACTCGGTCGAACAGCCCTTCCGGAAGCCATGCTGGCATTCAGACAAAATTTGGTGTTTTTGAAAGAAGGCATTCAGGCGGGACAGAATAATTTTTTCTAGAGCCTTTGAAAAAATTGGAAGGACCGATATAGGCCTGTAGTTGGCGGCATCATTCTTGTCCCCTCCTTTGAATATAACCGACACTTTCGCTCGTTTCATTTTAGCTGGGAAGCATCCGGTTTGCAGGGCAAGGTTATAAACATGAACTAGGTAATAGCAGATGACGTCGAGGACATGTTTGACGGGGCGTATTTGTACATTGTCAACATCGACACTTTTGCTTTTTTTGAGGGACTCAAAAGTGCGCTGCACTTCCGAAAAGTCTGTTGGCTGCAAGAACGCGGTATCAGGAATGTTGCACTGAACACGGTACGATGAAACACTGGGAGGTACGGTACTAGGAATGGCGTTGATGTAATGAGCATTGAAGTGTTCGGAGAGAGCAGTATTATTCAGCGCTTGGCCATTAAGAATCATTTCAAATTTATCATTTGGCACTGTGCGGGCATTCAGGGCATCATTGATAATTTTGCAGACATGGTCTGGACACGAAGTTTGGGCCTCATAAAATAGCTTCTGGTAATAAATGGTTTTCGTTTTGCGCAGCTCAGCGGTCACCCGGTTGCGAATTTTCTTAAAGGAAGCGAGGGTAGAAATGTTCCGTGTTTTTAAGAATGAGCCGTACAGTTTGTTTTTTTCTTCAATCATTTTTATCAGTTCAACACTGATCCAGGGTTTTCTTACACGTCTTGGGGGCTTGAAAGTTTTCATTGGAAAGCAAGTATTGTAGTGCTTAGTGAATATGGTCATGAAGGAATTGTACGCATCGTCTGCATTGGTGCTGTTCATAACTGGTGTCCAGTTGCTGAAGAGTATACCATTTCGGAACTTTTCCAGGCCGCAATCAGTGATGCTTTGATAGCTAATCTTAGGAGCTATCGGTTTACGTTGTGATGCGCATTCCGAGTAGGCCAGGAACACCGGGCAATGGTCGCTTAAAGGAGCCATGAAGAGAAAACACAAGTTTGGTTCATTCAAAAGATTGTCTCTTTAGAATCATACTGACACCACTTTTAACGTAAACTTCACTCAAATAAGCTACATAATTAGGAAAAACGGGAATGGTCATGTGACCCACCAGCTCATTTCCCGCAACTGAACCTATGATGTCACATGAGCTAAGCTCTGCGATTGGCGGAGGCTGGCAGAAGCAGACGAAAATTAGGTAGAGCTTACAAACTAGACGAACGAGCGATTTGCGCTTAAATTTAGGGCACATTCTTTACAAAGCAACAAGAATGATGGGACAAACAGTGGAAGTTACGAAAGCACATGTAAGCATAGAAGTACTGATGCGTTCTGCTGTTCGTACTGCGCACAGCATGCTTGGCTTAGCTGCACAGCACTATGGGGCTTGGGGTTGTCTCAGATGACACTGGCCGATTGACGCAAGCAAGGGTGTCTTACGTGACCCCGTTTGTCGAGCGAGCACTGTTTCAGGGAACGAATATTTTCTCCCAGAACAAAAACAAGCCAGGTTTAAATGCGGGCAAAAACAAACCAAACGCTTGCCACGGTATGGTGGCACCATCTAGGTTACGGAACGTAAAGAAACGCGGGAACAAACCAACACCGCTGTACAGGGTGGAGACAACCTTTGAACGGTCCTGTGCCGCCGCAATTGGGCCAACGGGCTCAACGCGTTATTCTTTTCGTTTTCCACGAGACCTAGCAACGCGAAACAGACAATATGATTCAAACTTCTTCAGTAAACCGCGTTGCGGCGATAATTTTAGCGCGGTTCTGACACAATGACTTGCTTCGGCGGCGAGCGAGCAACCGAAAATGGCGGTGCCAGCGTATACGTGTCTCTACCCTGTACGGCGGATGCGTGAATGAAGGCACCCTAGGCTGCAGAGCGGTCGGTTCCCGTGATGTCACTTGGGACCACGAAAACGCACGATTGAGCGGGAAAATCAAAATTTTAACCTAAATTGTTTAATTTTTCAGTGAATAAAGCACCGTTTGTATCCGGACAAGCGCTGGGGGCACTATAAAACACGAAATCTTTCGAATAAAACCAACTTGCATTTTCTCTTCATGGCTCCTTTAAATCAGAGTTAATCGTGCCCGCTGCCGTAACAGTCGTGTCATAATTAGTAATAAGAAGGTCGAGAATAGAGGAACTTGTAACGGTTACACGAGTTGGTGTTTGGATAACGTTTTTAAACCCAGAAGCAACAATGCGGTGAACCATGTCGTTTGAACATGAGCTGTCGCCAAGAAGATTGATGTTAAAATCTCCGCCAAGGAGCAACCGGAGCTTTTTGTAGGACGCATACTCAAGTAGGCCATCTACAAAGCTTTTAAACTGTTCAGTGTTACCTGAAGGAGGCCGATACAACACACAAAAAAGCACGTCATGTTGCTGCACACAAAGAGCTTCATAATCGTTGGTTACCGAAGAGAAATGGGGTACTTCCTCAAAAAAGCCTGTGTCGCAAGAAATATAGATGGCGATGCCACCACCGCGCGAATTGGTGCGGTTGGTAGAGAAACAGTTGTAACCTGGTAATGTAGGTGCTCTGTTAATGGAATTAAACCAAGTCTCCGTGAGCATAATGGCGTTAAATCTAAACGAAAACTGCTCAAGGAAGAAAACAAACTGGTCGTATTTTTTTACTAGTGAACGGGTGTTGAGATGAATAAGAGAGGTGGTCTTTTTCGCACGAGAACACAATACATCGTGATTGCACGAATTCCTGATAGAGGATGTCATGAGACGCCGACATCACGCCGACGAGACAAGCTATGCATGTGAGTGATATGTACTATGGCCTACGAAATTTTAGATAGGTCATCTACGGAGTCGATATGAATGCAATTTTGGCAATCAGATTTCCGTGCCAATATTTTGCCATTTTGGGTCCATACGTACCGCCAGTTGGTTTCTCGCTTCTTTGCAATGGCCAAGGATAGTAGGCGTTTCTGGCTTTGGCATAGGTGTTCATTAACAAAGACAGGAGCACTGTTGTCTAAGGGGGAAGAGCCATCCGCATTCACGCCTGGTTGCCCACATAGCCCCAAGGAGCCGTTAGTGATGCGCTTCTTTTTAGCCTTTTCCAGAACCTGGTCTCGTTTCTGGCGGCTCTTAAACTGGACGATGATGTGACGATGTTCCGCATTACGCGTAGGCACGCGGTGGCATGCTTCAATGTCCTCGGGCAACACTGTCTCCTCGATGGCGGTGCCAACCTTCGCAACCAACTCCGTGACATTCTCAGAATCGGTCTCGATGACCCCTTTCAGTTCCAGATTGCAACGGCGAGAATACTGCTCGTTATGCAACATCTTTTTTTCTAGCTCTTTGAGGCGTTTTTCATTTTCGTGGCATTGCTGCCGCAGTCGCTCGTTTTCCTTTTTTTATCTCCTTGTTTTCTTTGACAACAGTAGCCAACTCTTTTCTAAAGTCCTCAAAAACCTTGTTTATGTGAGTCATGCTTTTGGCCATTTCGCGCATTTCGGCCCGTACATCGCGATTATCGCTGGTACTAGGAGTTTTCGTCATCTCACAGTTTTAACAAACAATACAACGATCTATACAACAATCTTGGCAGCAGCAACGACGCTTTTTTGAAACAAGACACTTGGCTATCAAACCAACCTGCGCAATGGGACGAGCCAAGAGTTACAGCTGCGCTCCAGGCGTCGTCGCAGCTGCCAATGGCTTGGTCCGGGAGCGGCGGGACTTTATATAGGCTGGCCGTGATGTCACAGTCCCTCGTGGTCCCAGGCAGGTGATGCAGATTGCAGGTTCGCCAGCGATGACTGTTGCCAGCGATGCCAGCGATGACTGCCAGGTTCGCCAGCGATGACTGTTGTCCCGCAATCGCTTCTCTCTCCAGTTTTACGGACACTGGAAAGTGATCTGTGATTCTGGGGGTACCTGCCGGGAACGCGAGCACCTGACAGCTTGTGACACACCTTGCCAGCTCGGGGGGAAAGAAAAACTTATCCAGCCGACTGGCCGACGCGCCACGCGACCATGTAGCTGCATACTCTAACGCCGTGGGTTTGTCCCCAGGCGTCCTGCAGGTGAAACTGCTCAGTCAAGTCTCTGAGCGCAGTCGCCCCTCGGTAAAGCCTGCCATGGCCCGGTCCCCGAACATCCCACATTGGGTTCAAAACAGAGTTCGCCAACCAAAAGTCGCCAACCAAAAACGTAGGATAACTGGCCAACATCAACACATCAAGCGAAGCGAAAAACTCAGGCGAAAGGTTGCGCTGCGCAGGCGCGTACAGATTAACTGCGCGCCCTCTGCGAGCAAACAAATAAAAATCAACCGCGATAGCGCGCCGTCGACCGCAATGGTTACGTGAGCCTTATCGCGTAGACTGGCACGCAAAAACACAATACCCACGCTTGAGGCAACTCAATTGGAAAGCGTAAAATAAGCCGGAACGGAAAACCGAGAGTGAAATAAAGAAACATCGAGCGGCGAACAAAAATTACTCTTGAAGAAACAAAACGTCAACATTTTGCGCCCTTGCAAACAGCATGATTTCCCTTTGCTTGTCCGCGCTTCGAAAGCCCTGGGCGTTCAAAGAAAGAAGATGCACCAGCATTATTATATTGCTGGTGCATCTTCTTTGGCGCTACTTGTGCTGACATTTGTTTCTTATAAACACAAGAAAAAAAAACTCAGGTTGGTCGGGACTTCTCGCTAGACGATGGCACCCCGCGCTTGGCAGGGTCCTTGGTAAGGTCCATGCTTTGCACGGCAGCGTCGGCAGCGTCGTCCGCGCTAGCTGGGGCTGGCGCTCGGGGGCGGCTCCGTCAGGGGGGCAGGCGACTTGTTCGTGGTGGGCGGGGTCACGGGACGTCCTTCACCGCTCGCGCCAGGCAACGCCGGTTTGGCGGCCTTTGCGCTCACGCGGGTGGGCTCCGCGCGTCCTTTCGCTGGAAGGGGCTGTGTCGTATCCGGGTTACGAAGTGGCTGGCTGGTCGGTGTCGGCTCCGAGGCTGACGGCGGCTCGTCTGGGTGCTCCACGCTGCTCGTCGTGACGTTGTCACCCTCCCCGAACGGGGACAGCGGCCAAGAAACCTCATCCAGGGTGAAGGAGTGTCGGTCTCCGAGCCCTCCACCTCGTTCTCGCGGTCACCGCTCGCGTGTGGCTGCTCCGTTGCTCCGCTGAGGAGTGCCGGAAACTCATCCAGCGCTGCGACACATGTGCGAGGATTGAGGCAGTCCACGGTAGCGTGTTTACCGCCGCACTTGCGACATACGGCGGTGCAGCTGGTCGCGTCGTGCCCGAAGGCCTGGCAGCGGTCGCACCAGGGGGCTTGGCAGTCGCCCCAGTTGTGGCCTGATTGTCCGCACCGGGAGTACACCCGCTTCACCCCCCGGTACTCGATCTGTACCTTGCACTCGCGTACGAAGATGAAGTTCGGCATGGGTTTCCTCATTTCCATCTTGATGCTGCGGGTGCCGTTGTCGATCTTGGGGTGTCAAGTCTGATCTTGTACAAACAGCACCCGTCCGTAAGGCGCGAGTGCCGCCGCCAGGTCGTCGTTTCTGATGAACAATTTGAGCCGCAGGGCAGTCATGTAGACCACCTGCGGCCCAACACAGGTGACTTGGCAGGTTTGGCCGAGGATGGTGTCTTCCCCGACCACGTTCATCTTCTCCGCTGCAGCCGCCGAGGCCACCATCGCGCAGAACCGGGATGCTCCTTGGTGCTGGAGCGCTCGCAGGCCGTCAGGACCCACGGTCGAGAAGAGCCCGTCGATGATGTCATCTACGGTGGCCTCCTTCGGAGCGCTGAATTCAAAACAGTGCTCTTTTGGTGGCGGAGCTGGCTTCCCCGCAGCGCAGCGCGGCGTGCGGGGAAGCGCACTTGCGCTCTGCTTGGGGCAACTTCGGCGCACTGGGACTTCTACTGCGACCTGTGGTCGCGTCGTCACTGTTTCAAGAAAAAAACTACTAAGTGGCAAAAATTAGTTTAATATTTTAGGTCCTAATACGACTCGTACCAGATATTAAGCTGATAAGAACAGAGTTTTATTTGCATGTTCTTAACATTTGATGGTGCAAATGATTAAATTATACATTTTTTAATCGTAAACAGTAGAAAATAAGAGGAAAAAGAAAACGATATAAAAAAAGAAGAATATGTACAATTTAGAAGCGCCTATATAGCGTTGTTAAAGAATTTATACAAAAACTATTTACACGATCTACAATATTTACAAAAAAAAAAACACATCAGAGGGAGTCCCTTTATCTGAGGGCGCCTAGCGCTTCCCAGCAATGTGTGCAGCGTAGACGTCCCTGCTCCTCATGATGGTCTCGCTGACGACCAGTCGCTTCATGGTCCGCACGTAGCTCTTGCTGCAGAGGCGGCGCAGGACCCGGTCGTTCTCTGGATCCCAGGACCCCAGGGCACCGACGATGACCGCCTCCACCGTGACTCGCCGGAAGCGCCGGGACAAGTACTCCTTGATGCCTGCGTACTTATCCTCTTTCGCCCGTCGAGCTTCCTGAAACGCAGCTCGGCGGTTGTCGAAGGGGCAGGTTACATCGATGACGATGGCCTCCTCCCCTCGAACCAGTACCAGGTCCGGTCTCAGGCTCGAGTTTCCGACCGGCTGGTTCTCGTGGCTCACCGTGAACCGCGGTATGGCAGCCGCTTTGATGCGGTCCACGATGGCGTTGTGGCGACGTGCGAGGGCCTGGCTCTGGACCATGCAGTGGCAGACGACGTGTGGCAAGGTTTCTTGCTGGTAGCCACATGCTCTGCACCGCTGGTCGGCTGCGGAGGCCCAAGGGCGCGCTCCGTTGAGGGGCAGCAGGTTCAGCCGGGCTCGGTGGAACGCCAGTCGGCGAATCTTGTGTACCTGCCGGACCGCATAAAGTGTGCGCTTGCGCGGTCGGCGGCGACACATTCCATCACCTTGCCTTGGCTGGGTTGCTCCTGCAATGCTTGGTCATTGGCTGCTGTGGCAATGCCTCACAAGGTGCGGACCACCTGGTGCCTGTGCTTGGGCGAGATTGTCTTGTCTCCACAGGTGACCCGCGCCCCCTCTGGTCCGAGCTCCCAGGCCACTCCCATGCGTCGGGAGGCTTTGTGTGCCTCCGTCCAGACTGATTGGACTTGGGTCGCTGTGGCCCGGAAGTCTCCTTCCGTTTCACCCGATAGGTAGGCTTCCATATCCTCCTCCGTCACTGGTCGCCGCAGCCGTCGTTCCGTCACCTTGGTCAGCGCCTGCAGTGCTAGGTCGCAAACCTCGCTGTCTGGTGAGGAGAGTAGTTTGAACGCTCCGTCGATGCGGCATGCGTCACTGATTTCGGCTGCTTCCGGAATCCCCGCAGTTCCTGCACCTGCGCTGCCGTACAGATACTTGTTTAAAGCATTGGCAGGCAAGTACAGCGTCTGCTTGATGAGGGGTCGCAGAGTGTCGTCGAGGCGGTGCCATTCCTCCTTTCCCACGGCTCCGACTGGCATGGCAAAGTTCAGTGCCGGGTACAGGAATGTTTTGATTGCGTCCAGCCTCTGCCAGGGGGCTAGCATTGACGTTAGGAGGCGCTTCCCTAGGGTGATTGCGTCATCTACGCAGGCCGTGTCGGGTAGGACTCTGTAGCCAACAGGGCGGCCAAGAAAAGCATGGCTCTCAAAGTCGCCTATGTGCGGTATCTCCTCGGTACCGACTTTGAACGTGGTGGGCCTGGTTCCCACGGGGGTCTGCCCAGACATGTGGAGGGTGCGGCATTTCCTCGGGTTGAGTTCCAGCCCCAGCTTTTTTGATAGTGCGGCCACAACGTTGATGCGTGTTTGCTGTTCTGCTGGGCTGCTGCCTATCGGGGTCAGGTCTTCTGCATAAGCCAGGATCTTATGCTGCCGCTCACCTCCCTGTACTGCATTGATCACTGGGTCCAGTACCTTGTTGAACAAGAGGCCACTGAGTGGGCACCCTTGGTGGATACCAGCCTTGATGTTGACACATTCCGTTATTCCACCTTCGCTTACGATGGCGGTGGAGTTTCCTTCGTAAAGTCCTGTACGATGCTGGTGAAGGCGTCTCCAGCCCCTGCACCTCGAACCGCTTCAACGAGGGCGTTGTGAGCCACGGACCCAAGGCGTTGCCTAGTCGAGGAACGCCACGCATAGGTCAGCCCCCCCCTGTACGCACTGCGTCAAGGCGCTCCTGCAACACGAAGTTGTGCTCAAACACCCCGTCGTGTGGCAAGTGTGGTGGCAGCTGCTCTGGTGTTGACCGTGACTTCGTAGTTTTTCGCACCCATGTGCTGGACACAGTATACCTCTTGTATGGTGACAATGCGGGCCACCCCGTCGATGATGTCATCGGCGGTGCAGCCCACGGGTAGCTTGACGGTGAAGGCATTGCTGGGTGGAGGCATGACTTCCAGTGGTTGAAGCCGACGAGGGCCCCAGAGGATGTTGTAACCCCAGCCGAGGCTGCGGCAGTCTTTTCTTTACAGGTTCAGGCCCACCGGGCAGGACAGTGACGCCAGGCTGGCCCGGAACCGAAGTCCCAGGCCAGATGAGTCAACCAGGCGCCGCCGAGGGTGGGGAGGAGGAGGGGGGTCAGGAATCGGGTAGGGAAGGGGGGGTTTGGAAAGCGGCAATACACTTCACAAAAAGCAATCACACTTCGCATGCAAAAACGTGCAGATAACATGCAGTGGCTGCGAGCAGCCCAAGCCCATGCAACTGGACGATTCTGGGTGGGGTGTCGACCAGGCTCCAGGGGGGTATGGATCCCCGCCGATCCGAGGTGGACCAGCGGTAGATGCCCAGGTAATTTACCAGCACTTATCGCAGTCCCTTAGCCAAAAGGCCGAGAAGCGATAACGTTAACTTTCTAATTAGTCACCGACGCGCAAGACAACACGAGCAAAATGGTGGCCACAAGGCGAGCCCAAACATTGCGAGCCAACACTCGCTCCGCGGCGGCCTCCGCCACGCATCGAGCTTCACCGCAAGGCTCGCGGGCACGCGTTTATACGTTTCTGTACGTTCCTCGCGCGCGCGACAGCTAGCGATTGGCAAAAAAAGCTTTTCGCAAGCAGAAATGCGCTCGACGAACGTGCACAGTGAAACAAGATTGCGGAAAGTGGTAAGACAGGACAGAGAGGAGCAGCGCGTGTCGCTTATCGTGAGCAAACACATTGCAAAAGCACAAAAATCAACAACAGCCCACCCATTAGGAAAAGCAAAAAAAAAAAAAAGAAAGAAAACATTCGCAAGCCGAGTGAAGCAAAAAAAAAAAGAAAAAAAAAAACATTCGCAAGCCGAGTGAACATGTCGACGAGTGGCCCAGGGTGTCGGCGCGGGTTTGCACGCGCGTTGGAACGGCGATATCCTGAGCGCACGCGGCTGCAAGGTCTTGGTGGCGGCGGAAAAAGCAGTGCACAGCCAGGCCGCACGCTTCTTTTAGTCGAGGAAGGCGCTTGGGGCAGTGGTGGCGGAGATCCGCCGCGTTTGTATGGTGTCGACTGGATACAGGTGCGGGAGGGTTTGCTCGGGGTGGCGGCGGGCGGTGCCGAGGGCGAGACGCGGCCGGCGCTTTTCTCTCGGTCGCGGGACCCGTGGCGCCATCTGGCGGAGGCGCGGCACAACTCGTAGCACTTTGAAAAGATGCGTGGCCAGCCAGCTGTGTGTGTCTGCGTGCCGGAAGTGGCGAGTGCATTGGCTGTCGTCCACAGAGCAAAGCATTCGTGCAAGTAAGCCGTTGCAGTTAGTTAGTTAGTTAGTCAGTCAGTCAGTCAGTCAGTCAGTCAGTCAGTCAGTCCGTCAGTTAGTTAGTTAACTCCGCAAGCATTTGCGTTTCTTGCTTGGACCCCTTGAACGTGCGCGTTCGCTTGTAAGTGTGTGTTCGCGTATCGGATGCCATGCAAGAAAGCCGCAGCGCAGTCACTGCAGAGGTAGTGTTGCAATGACTTAGCTTTGCTGTGGCTACTTACCGCGCTGCTAGCGTGCGTCACAGTACACGCAAACGCTTTGTCCGATCGCCGCCCGAGTGTTCATGCACGCAAAACACACACACACACACACACACACACACACACGCAAACAAAAAGGCACTGCCAAAACAACACGACGGCATGTAGCAAAATTGCATACACTACTGGCATGTGTGGCCGGCAAACAGATTGTGTGTGTGTGTGTGTGTGTGACAGAGAGAGATGGAGTGTTTTCGCGTTTAGGACACAGCGAAGCATTATGTATGGCAAGCAATGCCTACTGCAGCGGTCATTTTGTATTTACCGTTTTGGTACTTTGCGCACTGCGAGTAGACACATACACGCACGTAGTTGTTTTGGACCCCATTTCAGTGTTTATATAACACGATGTATAGAAAACAAATACCCACCGCAAACACACCACGGCACCGAAAAGCAGCAGTACGTCGCCTGCACCAGACGGCGTATCGAGAAATGAACTTGAACAGAGCGCCAGAGAATGTCGCGAAACGCGGCGCATAGCGTGCAGTGCTCTTCCCTGTAGTGGTTGTTTCTCTCATTTTGGATTTGATTACAGCCCCCCGAAAGGGGGTCTTGGGCCGAACCCGGCAGCAGTGCAACGCCGGGACAACCCGCGACGCCGGAGGAGCAAGCCCCTTCACGGCGCCAAGTGGCAAAAATTAGTTTAATATGTTGAGTCCAAATAGGACTCGTATCAGATATTAAGCTGATAAGAACAGAGTTTTTATTGATGCTTTTTACATATACAAAGAAATGTTGTAAATATACAACAGTCAATAACAGAATGGGTTTAGAAATTATACAATGCTAAGATAATATTTTGGAGAAATTATACAATTCAAAAGGAGAGAAATTATACACTGCTAGCGGCACAACACAATAATACAGGAAAGAGAAAAAAAGGGGGAAGTTTATACAACGCTAGCGAAAAAGATGGCAAGAAATTATACAATGCTAGCGGCACAGTATACAGTTAGCTTTTGCCAGCAATGTGCTTGGCATAAATGTCTCTTGAATGTGCAATCGTCTCGCTGACTATGAGCTTTTTCATTAGTCGGAGGTACGATCTGCTGCATAGCCGGCGAAGGATTGCATCATTGTCCGGATCCCACGAGCCGAGGGCACCAACAATCACTGCAGCGACAGTCACTCGCTGGTAGCGGCGGCACAAGTACTGTCGGATAGGTTCGTACTTGCTCAGTTTTTGTTGCCGCGCTTCCCGGAGTGCTGCACGTCGGTTCTCGAAGGGGCAGGCCACGTCGAGGATGATGGCCTCCTCCCCTCTCACCAACACCAGGTCTGGCCGCAGGTTGGAGTCGCCAACTGGGCGGTTCTCGTGCGTCACTGTGAACTTGGGCGTCGCAGCTGCCTTGAGTCTTTTCACTATCGCGTTGTGACGTCGAGTGAGGGCCTGGCTTTGGACCATGCAGTGGCAGACGACGTGCGGCAAGGTTTCTTGCTGGTAGCCGCACGCTCTGCACCGCTGGTCCGCGGCCGAGGCCCACGGGCGGGCTCCGTTGAGGGGCAGCAGGTTGAGCCGAGCCCTGTGCACGAACCGCCAGTCGGCGAATCGAGTGTACCGCCCTGACCGCATGAAGTGAGAGCTGGCGCGGTCAGCGGTGACACACTCCATTGCCTTCCCCTGGCTGGGCTGTTGGTGTAGTGCCGCGTCTTGTGCTGCGGTGGTGATGCCTCGTAGCGTTCGGATCACCTTGTGACGTTGCTTCGGGGACAGGGTGGTGCCGCCACAGGTGATCCTGGCTCCTTCGGGCACCAGCTCCCAGGTAACGCCGGAACGTCGGGAGGCCTTGCGGGCCTCTGTCCAGACCGACTGGAGCTGCGTTGATGTGGCCCGGAAGTCGCCCTCGGTGTTGCCGGACAGGTAGGACTCCACGTCCTCTGTAGTCGCTGGTCTCCTCAGCCGCTTCTCCGTCACCTTGGACACCGCCTGCAGGGCCAGGTCACGAACCTCGGGGTCCGGCGATGACAGCAGCTTGAAGGCGCCATCGATTCTGCAGGCGTCGCTGATGTCCGCTGCTTCCGGGATCCCCGCGGCTCCTGCACCTGCACTGCCATAAAGATACTTGTTAGAAGAGTTGGCAGGCAAATACAGGGTGTGTTTGATGTGTGGCCGCAGGGTGTCGTCCAGCCGGCGCCACTCCTCCTTTCCCACGGCTCCCACCCTCATGGCGAAGTTAAGAGCCGGGTAGAGGAAGGTTTTGATGGCGTCTAGCCTCTGCCAGGGGGCCAGCATGGACGTTAGAAGGCGTTTCCCCAAAGCGATGGTGTCGTCGACACAGGCGGTGTCTGAGAGCAGTCGGTAGCCAACGAGGCGGCCGAGGAAGTGGTGGCTCTCGAAGTCTCTCATGCTGGGGATTGCCGATTCCCCGATGTGGAACGTGGTGGGTCTGGTGCCCACGGGTTGCTGCCCCGACATGTGCAGTGTCCGACACTTTGCCGGGTTGAGCTTCAGCCCGAGCCTTGAAGATAGGGCTGCCACCACGTTCACGCGGATCTGGAGCTCCGTTGGGCTGTTTCCGAGGGGGGTGAGGTCGTCGGCATAGGCGAGGATCTTGTGTTGTCGTTCGCCTCCCTGCACCGCCCGGACCACAGGATCGAGGACCATGTTGAAGAGCAGCCCGCTGAGTGGGCGGCCTTGCCGGATCCCCGCTTGAATGGCGATGGGTTCGGTTGCTCCTCCGGTGCAGATGATCTCTGTGGTGTTGCCCTCGTACAGGTCCCGGATGATGTTGGCGAAGGCATCTACGGCTCCGGCACCTCGAACTGCGTCAATAAGAGCAGTGTGAGCAACAGATCCGAAAGCGTTTGCATAATCCAGAAACGCCACGCACAGGTCACCACCACCTGATCGCGCTGCGTCAAGGCGCTCCTGCAGCACGAAGTTGTGTTCGAACACTCCGTCGTGCGGCAGGAACCCCTTTTGGCATTGCGACAGGATCCCGTGTTCACACAACCACCCCTGCAGCCGGGATGCTAGGCATCCGGCATACAGTTTGGCGATCGTGCTCCCAAGGGAAATGGGGTGCCAGTTTGTGTGGTCGCTGGGTTCGCCTTTCTTGTAGATCAGGACTGTGCGTGACGCCTTCCAGCAGGCAGGAGCCTGTTGATGCCGGAGGCAGCAGTTGAACGCTGCCGCCAGGAAGTGTCCCTCCGGGTCCACGGTCCGCCAGTGCTGGTACGCGAGTCGGTCGCACCCTGGAGTGGTGTTTTCGCACCTTCGGAGTCGCCCGGCTATGTCGTCCTCCGTGAAGGTTGCCAGGTTCAGTTCTCCAGGGGCAGGCATCCGTTGTGTGAGGAGCGACGTGTCGGCGTCCTTTGGTCCCCACACAGTGCTGAAGTGTGCTTCCAGTTCGCCAGGTGGGATGGGGCACATCGTCGATTGACCCTCCGTGATTAGCCGAACGGCAAGGGGTCGGTTGTGGCGGTTGAGGGACTGGATTTGTTTGCCGTTTTCTGGATTTATTTCCCGTCGTGGTCGCCCTTCTGAGGTTGCTTCGGGGAGCTTCACTGTTGTGCTAACCACGTTGATCGCATCCTCCAGAATTGCCTCAACTCTGCCTAGTTGCAATCGTCCGGTGGGCTTTTCAGGAGCTGTCGGAGTCGCTTGGTGTGTTCTGCCAGGACCAGACTGCTGTTTTCAAGGGCAGCTGGTGTCGTCTCTGTCATCTGGGGTTCCCTCCGGTTGTGTGCTTTGTGGTTGGAGGTCCTCTCCTTGGCCAGAACATTTTTGGGAGAACAGGCGGGTTGGTGTGGCGGAGGCAACCTGGGAGCTTACCACTGTGGCCTGGGGGCTCTCACCTGTTTCCCCTCTGAACGTGGTGTTAGGGGTGGAGCTGCTTTGCAGGCTGTTGCGATGTGGGGTTGCCTCGTTCTGCTGCCCCTCCACATTGTCAACTTCGGCAGCTGTGGCCGGTGTGGCAGGTAGCTGGTCTGTGACCGGTCTGCTACTTTCTGCGCGCAGTCGTTTGGCCTCCTCCTTGCTGTGCCATTGGAGGTGATTGTTCAGGCCTTTTTTGGACGGAAATGACTGCGGGCACTCACTGCACTGGTACCGCTGTTGGGTGGGTGCTGCTACAGCTCTCCCGTTTGCCAGGCAGGGGTGCAGGGTTGGTTTTGCCCCGAGCGTGGCCCCACACACGTCACAGAGGTTGACCATACGGCGAATTCGCATATCGTGGTCTCCCTCGAGGTGCCGCTGCAGGGACGGACGCTTTGCTGTCCATGCGGCTGCGGTGTAGGCTGACGAGCAGCTTCCCTCCGTGCATTTGAAGACGTTTGGGGTGGGGAATGAGACAAACAGGCTGTCCCCCTCCCGCCGAGGTTGTACGCCTTCATCTTGTGGTGGTGCAGGAGTTGTTCCAGCAGTCCGTGGTGAGGGCACTGGAATTCTGCTGCTGTGTTGCCTGGTTTCCGCAGCTTCCTCAGTCACCATCCTTGTTTAGTAGGTTGGCTACATTGGGGTTGGACGGTGGCTGGATGCATCGTCTTCCTGCAAAGCAAAAAAAGAAAGAAAAACGAAGGGGAAAAAAAGACAAACAACGTCGAGGGAGGTAATGACCAAAAGGTAAGGAACAACATGCAGGAAAGTGCTTGAGTAGGGATGCGTTCGGGGACACCACCCTATCACTGGTAACAGGTGGCTAGGAAGGATGCTGAGTTGTCAGTGACACGGACAAAAGAAAGAGAAAGGGGAGGAAAGGGAAGAAGACAGAGAAAAAAAGACGGGGGATTAAAGTGAGAACCATGCCATGGTCACAGAAAAGGAAGCAAGGGAAAAAGAGCGAGACAGAGGCGCTTGTTTAACTTGTTGTTGCTGTTCAATCAAGCAGGCACTGCTCACCTTTAGGAGTAAGCAGGTACAGTTCTAACTTTTGCAGCAATCTTGTTTAAATTAATATTGCTGTTTTTAGGCTAGCAGGCACAGCTCAGCTTTGGAAGCGAGCGAACACCGCTTATCTTTAGCAGCAAAACATTCCATTATGCGCCAAAACAAAACGAAAACAGGTAGGCAGGGATGGAGCCATGCGGCAGCACAACACTTTAAAAAGGCAGGCCAATGCAACAGCAGCAGGTCCTCCAGGCAGCAGGTCCGAGAGGCGCCCAGAAATCCGGGAGGGGGCCAAGACGATCCGGGCGACAATCCGTGGCGATCCGGGCGGCCGGCGCCTCCAAGATGGCGGCCTGGGAGCAGCGCAGCAGGTCCGGGTTCCAAGGGTTGAAGATCGTCCAGGAGGGTGAGGAGCTCGCAGAGGAGCCCCCGAGGGTCAGGTAAGTCACCTTACTGGAAAGACAAATTTATTGAACGAGTTCACTCAATTCAGGGTTTGCACAGGTCCTTGAAAACCTTGAAAACCCTTGAATTTAGAAGTGTCAATTTCAAGGCCTGGAAAGTCCTGGAGTTTTTTAAGGGTCCTTGAAAACCCTTGATTTTTCCGGAGAGAATCAATGGTCCTGTCTTTTCACAAGAATTTAAAGTGTTTGTCATGGGTTTTAGGTGTTAACAAATGTAAAGAAACATTGTAACAATCAAGTTTCAGTGTATTGCGTGAAATTACAAGTTTGGTGGATTTTCATTATTACGAGGCAACATAGGGAGCAGGCACTTGTCAATCCAATCCATATCCCGGTACAGTCCAGTGAAAGCCAGCTTCTATTCTCTTTTTTGCATCTTGCATCTAGTCTGTGGACGCTTGCTCATTGCATGTTTGCTGTGCCTCATACAGTGAAATCTTGTTATAACGAACTTCAGGGGACCGCGGACAATTGCTTGTTATTCTGAAAGGTCGTTGTAGCGAAAATCGCAAAATTTAAGACATCAAATAGTATTCTAATACCTAAAACAACCTATGTGTACAGCAATGCATCCTTGAAGTCATTTTTCTCAAAAAATGCACAAGTATTCATGAAACAATGCACGTTTATTTAAAATAGTTGGCAATTTTCTTCGGGTGCGTGCAGCACAAGCTTCCGAAGGACTCCAACTCTTCCATATTCCTGTGGACTGACTCAGTGGCCGTGCGGTTATTCCCCGGAAATGTGCGGAGTTTTCGTATGCTGTCCAGCACATCCGCAGTCGTCACGTGCTCGTCGTAGTTTTCGAGTGCTGCCACTGCCCTCTCAGAAGAATCGTCGTTCATGCCGTCCTCGTTGCCTTCTTCATTCTGAACGCTCACGCTCTGGATAATGTCCTCTGTTGTCAGCTCCGCTGATGTCCGTGAAGATCCAGCAAGCCGCCTGAGCACCGGCGGAATGTAGAAAAACTTGGGGTGGGGCACGAATAGCGTGGCCGCGGCTTTCTGGAAGGAGAAGGCCACCCATGCTTCATTTTTTTTTCTTCTCCTTACCTTCTGTTTTCTCTCTCTCGCATCGGCTCGCGCATTCCGCGGAGCAAGTTGCAAGACGTCCTCTTCTGTGCTGCGCTTTGCCGTGCCGTCTGCTAGCATACGGCTCCGGTTGCCGGGATTGTTTAACGGAAATCTAAGAATCTCCGGCCTTGAAAATATGAGTTCGTAGTACTGAGGCGTTGTTAACATGGCACGGAACAAAATAAAATGATCGTTATTTTGAAAAGTTCGCTATTCTGAAGTACGTAGTAGTGAAATAATTTTACATTAAAACTTTAGCAAGTCGGCGTGGGATTTCTTAAACGCTCGTTAATCTGAAAAGTTCGTTCATGTGGTGTTCGTTGTACCGAGATTTGACTGTACGCTCCATCTGCGTTTGCGCTTACGAGCAAATGGTGGATGTGTACGTAGTTCATCCTGCCTTGAAGTTCATCCAACCTGCCTAGTTCATCCAACACTGGCTCAATTTAATTTCAGCTGATACTCTTGCTGACAAAGCAGGAGATGCAGGCAACATTCATGAAGTTTTGAAATCAAACAGCCTCAGAAAAACACAAAGAAAAAAGAAAAACCTGTAAATACCAGCCATGAAATAAAAAAAATAAGCTGGGGGAGCATTTACGAACCCGTTAGCATCTATCTAAATGTGCACTAATGTGCTTAAGTATTGTGCAATAAAAAACTTTTGCATTGTGTTGGAAAAGTTATAAATAATCCCAGGCTGCGGACCTTGAAAATCTGTTTTCTGGTCCTTGAAAGTCCTTGAAAACCCTTGAATTTTTGCTTTTGAAGCCTGTACGAACCCTGCTCATACACTTGAACACAAATCTTCACCCATTCATTCAGGGGAGACACAAGAAGTACTATGTAAACAAAAGGGTTTAACAAGGTGCGATATGTGTCAAACTGAACTAGTCAACACACGACATGGGGTTTCGAAACACTGTGTCGTCACGGGGTTGGCCCCTCCAATAACGTTACCAAATATACACTAATCAATACATTAAGCATACCAATCACATTGTCTGTCACATCAACGCTATTCCTCACCCTTCTTTTTAGGGGAGACACAAAATTGCCTCCATCTCCCCGCGAGGGAACCCTGGTGTGATGTGGCGCATCTGGGGGTTCAATTGGCGTTTCCATTGGGTTGAAGGAGAGGAGACCGCGGACGAGTTGTGCATGCACGCACATGTGCACCGGAGCAGCTGTTAACGCAGTGAAGCGCGCACCAACCAAGCGTGCCAGCTGTCGTTATGCTAATGCGCCGGAGTGAGAGTGTTGGACACAGCTGCGGGAGAGGAGAACGGAGGAGGGCTGCGGACGGCCGCCGCCGCCGACGCAGGAGGGACATGCCTCAGAGCAAGAGATGCGCCGCATCTAAAAAACACAGTGAAAGAAAAAGGGTGCAACCAAACGCTGTACGTGTCATATTAAACTAATCAGACAAGACATGGGATCCCACAACCTCGTGTCATCACAGGCTTAGCCCCTGCAATAGCGTTCAGCGATTAATCTAAACAACACATGGAACACTACCATACCTTCATCACCTCAACACTACTCCCCGCCCTCTCTTGATGGGAGACACTGGATACTATATGAAAAGGAGGTGTAACAAGATGTTGCATGTGTCATACTGCAATACTCAAGAGAAGACATGTGGTATCAAAACATTACGCCATCACGGGCTTAGCCCCTCAAATCGCGTTTAGCCAATAATGTAAACAACGCGCTGCAGACTACAATACCATCGTTGCCTCAACACTACTCCCCGCCCTCTCTTGATGGGAGACACTGGATACTATATGAAAAGGAGGTGTAACAAGATGTTGCATGTGTCACACTACAATAGTCAAGAGAAGACGTGTTATCAAAAGATTGTGTCATCACGGGCTAAGCCAACACCATCTAGAAAAGGTCAAGGCCCCTCCACTGCCGCCGTGACGTCACCGCACCTTGCCCGACTCCTTAGCGGGGCAGCGCGCGGTGCCGCCGCCACTGTCATGCATGCGGTTGCCTTTCCAGTTTATTTTGAAACTCTTGAATATATAACAGAGCGACAGGAGTGGGGCAAAGAACCAGAGTTCACTGTCTTGGTTTTACAGGACAATTACATATTTTTCAAGCACTCACAAGATCAACTGGAGACGAAAACATGATGTGAACACATTTATATCCAATGACAGCACGTGGAACATATATACAGAAACAAGAGCTGCGAATGTGGATGTTAGGAATACGTTATCATGAGTACATCAAAGAAAAGAAGAGCATAAGCACATGTAGCACTATTGCTGAGCATAAAGGCAAATTTATGAACTTAGATCAGAAGTCACCTATGTATGGAAGCGTTCACAGAGGTATACAATGGACAAAATAAAATGATCTATGGTACTCATTTTGAACGAGCTAGTAAAATGGCAGGCATGCAACTTCAAGAGCACATTTCACTTAAGTGTAAGAACCTTCCTCTGCTTGACACTTAACTTTGCTTTTGTCAAGGCGTCGTTTCTAGTACTTGCATAATTTTTTAAGTGTGTTCACAGCAGGCCGTAAAATATTTTTGAGGACAACATCAGGACAGTGACCGCTAGCGCACATTTCGAGGCCTTCACTATCAGACAACAAAAACATCATAATGCTCAGCAGTGACAACCTTTGGTTATTCTCTTTGTGGAAAACAAGCAGGTACTCGTCACTTGTACAATGCTCCAACACAACTTTCGTACACAGTACAGCGTGTACCACAAAAGGTTGCGGGAACTTCAGACCTCCCCGGTTCACTTCGTCTATGAGCACATTTTCGCTTTGGTCAAGTACTCTTTCTGCGACAGTCAGCTGCATGCAACAATCCTCGCATGGCTGACGCTTTAAGGCAGCATGGGCACAGTAGCCAGCTATATACGCAACAGCCGGCATATCTGTGCGAGGCTTCTTTAGCTCGCTGTCTAGCACTGGTATGTTGTACTTGGCCAGAAGCACCTCAGGGTTGGGCTCTTTCTCACCTCCTTTTGAAGCCTCAGGAAAATCCTCTAAAATCAACGTATCCTGCAAGCGAAGTTTTGCCTCTGCTTCAAATAGTTGTGTGATTGAAATGTGGTACTGTGCACCACACAGCTGCCTGTATTTGCCAAATCTTGCTTCCAGGCCATCTGTCTGAAATTTACCAAGAAGAACATATCTGAAGCAAAGTTCTTCCAAGCAGTACCGGGCAACTTCAATGAGAGCATACGTTGTTTGGCGGAGGGCGGAGTGTGTTTCAGTTGTCAGCTTGCCTGTGTCTTGCTTTACTGCCTGCCAGCTATCAAGCCAGTCAACGAATTCATCCAGATACTTCAGTTGGTGGCAGTTTACTTCACTTACAGGCTCCTGCCAAACATTCCGTAATCGCTGACCCTTGTGAGGACTTTTAACATTCACAATGTCCCACCACTTCACAATGACATCAATAAATTGTGCCGTGCCTTCTGCCACTTCGAGCCTTAGTTCTTCACCTCGAATCCTCAAAGCTGCCGAGACAAAACCGCTGAAAACCTTAAGGGCCAGTCGAACATTTTGTCGTTCGAGATTACTGGGGTGCAGAGCCTTGTGGGTGAGCCCGTACGCAACTTTTGCAAAGCTGCTCTGTTCTGCCTCATGGAGTTCTCTTAGGGAACTGAATGAAGCACCCTCCATTTTTCGACTGTCCGGCGAGTCGCTTTGAAACGTGGGATAGTACAGACACTTGCCCGAATTTTTCTGGTTAAGCCAGTTGTTCCGAACACATTTTAATAAATGCACAGAATCAACAACATGAAACAACGGCTGCTGCGCATTCGCAGGATGTGGGTATACGATATCCAAGCTGCCACCTTTTTTTTGCCAAACATTGCCATCATTTTTCGGTTAATTGAGTTGTTGTCAGTTATCACTGCGACTACATGAATGCCAGCATCTTCTAGGCCTATGATTATCTTATAATTTCAGAACGTCATGCAGCTCCTCTGCTGTAATTCTAGACACCGGCAGGACATGTACTACATCTTTGTAGGATGACAGAAGAGACTGCACCATGAAGACATGTGCAGTTTTTGCTGGCTCAGCACTGTTAGAAGCAGAGCCTGTCACACAGCCGCCTTTATACTCAAAGTACTGCTGCAAATGTATCTCGTCCACCATCAACGTAACATTTCGCTCATGTGACTTCAGTGAACTCGCCCTTCTGATCACGTACCGCAAGAAACCGTCTTCGGACTGCTCCTGTAATGGGCTAACATCATGTCGGCCACACACTCTTTTAACAGTACTAGGATGTGGCAAAATGACCACACCGCTGTTTCGTAGGAACCTGTACGCATGTGGTGAAATGGTAAATAATTTGCTAGCCAGAACTAACAGTTCAGAGGAGTACCTCAAACCATTGATTTTCTTCGACAAAGAAAACACTGCTCCTTAAGAAATTTCAGAACATCAGCCCTCTCATCGTCCACCAACCCTTCAGTTGTAACGTCTTGCAAAAGGGTGCACACAAGACGGAGCGTTGAATTCACTTTATCGTCCTCCTGGGGTGCTTTTGTCGTGCAGAAGTCCTCCACATTATCTAAAAGCTCCACCAACCTTCGAAAATCCTGGATTTTTTCCGGAATCTTCAGGTTGTCGTTCGATGTCAGTAGAACACGCTTCCAGAACACGCGCATGCACAGCAGGTCTGACGACACACACACTGACGACAGGAGATCCGGGGCGTGATCTGTAGGTCTGACGTGAGCGAAGATGACGCAGCCTTCGCAGACTGTTTGTGACCAGAACTTCTTTTGATGCAATCGAGTCAGCCTAGAAGTTATATCTTCGAAGTTTTCGACCTTGTTCTCGTCCTGCTCCGCAGCAAATGCCAGCGCTGATTCCTGGATGGCTTCGAGCAACTGTTCATTTTCCTTTCGCCTTCGCTTGACGTCGGGCTCTTCTCGTGACGTTTGAGAATCAGAGAGATAACTCGGGCATCCAGGAAAAATGGTAGGAACAGCATCAGGCATCAGCCGGGTCAGCTTCATCGGAACCTCAATAGTCCGGCCATCGCCGTCGGTGTACTTTGACGTCGTTCGAAGGTGCTCCGCTTTGAAATGAAGCTCGCAGACCTGCACATTGTAACACAGAGAAGGGGCGAAGTAATGCACCGTGAAGCTTGACACCGTCCACCTCATAAAGCAAAGGTGATACAGCATTCTTCTTATAAACAATAACGAAGCCGCAATGGGCGATTGCACAGCTTGCTTAGGAAACAGCACCCCGACGACCAACGCGTAAAGCACATGCAAAACACGTGAGCAGCTATAACAATCACAGCACGTTAAATACGAATGTTACGCATTCAAGAAAAGGGTGTATTCGAACGCTTACCTGAGGGTTCTTGAGTTGACACACGTCAATGTCGTCGCGCCGGACGGCACGCTGCCATTTCGCTTTCCGCACAGGATCGCTCGGGAACGAAAACAAACGCACCTTAGGCCCGTTGTCGTAATTTCCCTTGCAGTTGGGCACGCAACAGCATCCCATCGTGATGCGCTGTACATGTAGTAGGTCACAACAAATCGTGAAAGCAAATTGCAACCGCACAACCACAAAACACCACTAGCAGGCTGACGCAACACGCCGAAAAAACGTGTCTTCGCCGGCGCGTCCGTATGGTCTGTCTCCCTCGCCTCGTCGCGCCATCTGTTGCAGAAAAAGGGAAACAGAACACCGTACTGGCTCGGGCATGGTGGGGTGACGTCACACCGCCGGCGAAGGGAAGTGGAGAGGCCTTGTTTCAAGACGGTGTTGGCCAAGCCCCTCAGATGGCGTTTAGCCATTATACTAAACAATACCCTACAAAACCTTCGCCGCCTCAACACTCTTCCTCGCCCTTTCGTTTAAGGGAGACACAGGATATTATGACAGAAAGATACGTAACAATATGCTGCATGTGTCATAATACAATTAATCAATACAAAACATGGGGTTTCAAAACATGGGTCATCATGGGCTTAGCCCCTCAAAAAGCATTGGCCATTAAACGCTAAACAAACCACCAAACTACAATAATGTTGTCTGCCACGACACAACTATATCTTCAAGACGCTAAAACACTGCTCTAATCGAGCAGGGTAAGTTTATCAACCCCCTTATTTGGCTCACATGCTGGTGGGCTCACTTAACGGGTGCTCTAGGACCATCTAGAACCAACTGAGACTGGCGCTGAAACCTAGCGCCTGGAGTAAAATTAAACCTGCACACCTTGTACACGCTAAACTCAAAACAAAAGGACAGGGAAGGAAACGAGGGTTTAGCATACAATGTGACATGAGGACCCTGCTGGGTTCCCCTACTCTGTCACATTATGATGGTTACCTCACACTAGTATGTCAGCAAAGTTTAACTCGATGCGAACTTTCCCGTCCGCCACCATGACAAAGGCGCAGGACCACTGCCGCAGGAACTCCGTCTCCCCCAGCCAGAATAGCTGGGCCTCAAGATGTGATTTAATCTCCTGCTGAGAGTGGCCACTGCATCCTAAGCCTCATCTGTTGCCCCGCCGCATTAGAGCGGTTCCTCCATAGAACTAGCTCTCCCACTACTAGGCACAGCCTCGCGAAGGCATCTCGGGGGCACCGGCCCCTGGCAAATTACTGCGCCAGTCTTAGCTCTGGGGTGACCCTGTGGGCCAGGCTCCAGAAGGGCTTCGCTACCCCGCAGCTCGCCACCGCGTGCTCAGTCGTCTCATTCTGTCCGCAGTTGGGGCAGTCGGCATCGGCCGTCTCCCCCCACCTCCTGAGGCGGTCCTTCGTTGGTTAGATCCGCCATCCGCTCTCCCACTGAGTGTCAATCGCCGACTGTGGGAGGCGCCCCAATGTAAGGGCCCTCCCAGGGAACTCGGGAGGCTCCACCCTGTGTGCCGCTCTGCGTACCACTAGTTGTTCACACAGCCTCGTTCTGTTTGGCGTACGTCAGTCGTAGGGTCTAAGCTCATTAATTCCTTATAGAGTCCCACTGCGGCTTTATACACAGGCGGCATCAAAAGTGCGCTGGGGAGGAGGTTGCTGGTCAGATGGGGGACCAAAAGCGGCCTGGCCTGGCCCAGAAAGTATAGGGCCAAGACCCTACCCGGGGCATTGACATCGTCCAGGGTGCTCAAGATTGATCGTAGCGCCAGTAGCTGGCCCACTGTTTCAAGGCACGGTAGGCAGAAGCCCCTAGACGCCTAGGGGGGCGGACTGCATCCCATGCCAACCTCTCTGTCCCACCCCCCCAAAAGAAACTAAAAATAGAGCGGGTCAGTTTCTGCATGCTGCTGGGCTGTGGCTGCGTCACCATTGCAGCGTAAAAAAACTTGGTTAGGAAGACACATTTAATCAGGAAGCATTTTTCATTGTAGGAGAATTGAAAGGTATTTGCTCTCTGAAGCTCCTTCTCGATGTCGCTTACAATGCTCGGAAATATATTGGGAGAAACTCCTGCCCTGTCCAACAAAATGCCTAAGCTGCGAGCCTCTGATACTTGACGAAAACCCGATGGAAGAATGATATCCCCCACTCCAATCGGTAGCACTGTGCTTTTGTTTACGTTTAGTCTAGCACCGGATAGCGCGGCGTAACACTCGAAATCTCGAACGACTTCGCCCACACTATCCAAGCTCCTGAGGAACACTGAAACATCGTCTGCATACACGGAAACTCTCACTGTCTCAACTCCTGGAAGAGGGAGTCCTCTTATACTGTCATTCCTCGCCAGCTTACGAATGAAAGGATCTACCGTAAGTACAAAGATCAAAGGTGAGAGGGGACACCCCTGCCTCACTCCCCTTCCCACCTTGACTGTGTCCTGAATGATTCCGTTAATCACCAGTTCACTACAAACACCGCTGTAGAGTGTTTTTAACACTTTTACAAACTCTGAAGGAAACCGTACGCCTTTAAAACACTGTATAAGTACTGTGGTCCTGCTCTCTACGGCCGTCCAGAAATGAGGCACACTGCGGTTGAGTACAATGAGAAACTCTTTACTCACATCTTCCACGCTGTCACCCGTCCGGCCACACACACACACCAAAAAACACTTTGTCTCGAGTTCGAGTCCCCGCGCGCGGTTCTTCAGCACCCCCCCGCTCCTTCGCCTCGCTGCCCGCTGCCCGTCGTGTCCGCCAGCGCCATCTCTCGGGACCCGACGTCCCCAGGTCCCGCGGCAGCAAAGTCTGCCCGGGGGAATCTTGGAGGCCATGTGTGGCCGGTGGGTGACCGGCGGCGGAGAGGGCCCGAGGAGAGAGCTCGTGGCGAGGGGCGCCGAAGCGCTCCCTCAGTACATATGTGCGACCCTATCAAGCGCGTTTTGCTGGTCTAGGGAAAGAAAGACACCTGTGTTTCCTGTTATGTTTGTGTATCGGTAAAGATCACAGGTTAAATTAGTGGCGGAGACAATGTCTCGTCCAGACACCGAACTTGGTTGCTGAGGGCAAATCAAGTCGGGCCACACCCATTTAATCCTAGACACCAAAAGAGACACGAATAGTTTGTAGTCGCTGTTTAACACTGTGATGGGTCTGTAGGAGCTTGTTAGAGAGGGGTCTTTTCCTTCTTTGTGAAGGAGAACAAGGCGTCCTTTCCTGAAAGATGGTGGTATGCTACTGGTTGTTAGGATGTCATTTACTAGTTGAACTATTTGGTTGCCTGTTATGTGCCAGAAAGTCCTGTAGAACTCTGTAGGCAGGCCATCAGGTCCAGGAGAGGAGCCTGATTTTATGTTTTTCAAGATGTTGAAGAGCTCTTCGTTTGTTGTTGGACACAATATGTTATCACCTTCTTCCTTGTCCACTTGAGGGAGTCGCCCCCCCAAGAGAGGCAATTCCCTCTAATAGGCTACTCTCATCTAACTCTGTGGGGTCCTGTCTGTAAGGATCATTGAAAAAGTTTGTAAAACATGTGTTGATGTCATCTGGATGAGAGGATTTCGTGTTTGTTGGTAGTGTCACCTCGGTTACTACAGTGGGTTTTTCCTGGGTTGCTTGAAACCGGTTAATTTCCTTGCTCCCCCCCCCCCCACCACGGCCCGTGCCTGTTAAAGGCGGTTCCAGGTGGGGACAGACGGGGCAGGCAGAGGAAATACCGCCTCCTCAACTCCTCCAAGTACTCGGCCATTTTTGGTGAGAGGGAGCCTCCTCTCTTTACGATCCGTATTCGGGTGAGTGTGTCGTTCAGGTGTGTAGTGTGTCTGACTTTTTTCTCTTCCGTCTCGGACTGTACGTGTCTTCCACTCTTGTTTAAGCTGATTCCAGCTACAAGAATCTACGGGATTCTCAGCGGTCAGCTCAAGGATGCTGCCTAATGAAGTGTGGGCTGTCTCATCCTGTAGGATTCTCGTGTCTAGGCGCCAGTGACTCTGCCTTGTAAGGTGGTTTAAGTCTACATTGAGGGAAAGAATGACCGGTCTGTGATCTGACACGTAGCCTGCATCACTTGAAAAACTGGCTACCTTAATATCTGTTATTTGTGTCTTTGCCTGATTATTTATGTAAAACCTATCAAGGCGGCTTTGCGAGGTGCCCCGCCGCCAAGTGGCCTCGAAGTTGTTTCCCTTTGTTAGTAACCATGCATCCTCTAGAACAAAGTCTCTCACCAACAGACTCAGCTCGGCCGCATTCCATGTAGGTCTGCCCTGACTTGGCCCTCTAATGTCTCTGTAGCTGTCTAGAACACAGTTACCGTAATTACCCGATTCTAACGCGCACTTTTTTTCCGGAAAAATAGGTCGAAAAATTGCATGCGCGTTAGAATCGGATACGAAACCAAAACTGCTGAAACAACGGACATTTCGTCCCGCCCATTGCCATTGCCATCGCCATCTCTAGATGGCGCCAAAGCTTTTCGCAACGATTTTTCGGATGCAGGAAGCATAGGCGCCTAGGCTTTTCTATCGGCGTTCACTCAAACCGTCAAATTGTTCCACTTGCGCGCTCGATGACAGCAGTGGCAGCAGCGGCTCTGACGCGTTTAAAACAAGCGGCCGCCTGAAGTGTGCGCCTCTGGAGAAGCTCGCACAATGGGCGTGCGAGGCGTGGGCCACGATCCCATCTACCATGGTTGAACGTCCGTTATGAAGTGTGGCATCGCGAACGCGCTTGATGCCACCAAGGACGAGATGTTGTGGTCAGCGGAGAGCGACGAGGAGTGAGATGAGTGACATTACTTCGAAAAATAAATTGTCTGTTTTTCTTGCATTCGTTTTTCTTGCTCACAAAGTTCCGTGCGTGTTACAATCGGAGGTGCAAGTTTTTTCGTTTTTTTTGCCGGGAAAATCGGGTGCGCGTTAGAATCGGGTAATTATGGTAGTCTCCGCAGAAAACCACTGGACCTGAGTGGAGAAGATAGACCCCTATGGAACGATAGAACCTATAGGACGCCGGTTTTTTATCTGGCGCATATATGTTTATGATTTTTTACTGAGTGCCTCCTTGGTTAAATGTGAAGGATAACAGCCTGCCCTCGCTGTCTATAGAGGAGAACCCTGAACTCCAAATGTATGGATTCAACGCCAGAACTCCCACCTCGCACGACCTAGTCGAGGCAAGTGAAAAATACGACGGGATATTGTATGCTGTTTGGAAAGTCTTTACATCTTGTGCTGTGTAAAAATTTGTTTCTTGGAGAAAAGCTAAGTATTCTATTCTGTCGTAAAAAGTGTACGACCTCCCTCTGCTTATTGGTGTTGCGAAATCCTTGCTCGTTGAGGGATAGGACCTTAAGCATTAGGAAAACGAAGCCTACCAACCAATACCTGTCCATGCTTGTGTAACAAAACTACCAAGAACATATTGTACTAATCTTTCCCTCGCAAAGGCACCCCGTGGATGCGAATGCACCGCGAACACACTGCAAACACACTGCGACCACCCTGCAGCCTGTGCCAATGCAAGGCGACCCTGCCAAACCATACATGCTTCCCCCAATTCGCAACAACATAGGCACTGCCCCCCACAGTTGTAAGCACTACTACCGATCACATCACCTTCCACGAAACACAACCACGACCAAAAAGCACACTGTGCCCACCCAAAACCTACAGTGAAAAGTATACTGCTAGCACTGACACCTAACCGTCCACATGCCCCGCTGCTCATGCAGCATTGGAGCGAAGGCGGAAAAGAAAGATGACGGCTTACAATCGGTGTGGCCTCTGTGCTGGTGTTAAGAGTTCATGGTCCCACGGTCGTGCTGGCCGGCGTGTCATGACGGGTCCACTTACATGCGCACTCGTGTTCGGCACAACACAGTACTTGTAATGGTATTGGTGGCTAGGACTCGGGATTAACGTCGCACAAACGACCCAGGCACTTGAGACACTATGACGCATAAGACGAAGACGACGGACATTTATCGAGACGAGACAAGCTAGCGATATCGCAGTGCGCTACCGCTACAAATAGGCTGCAACACTAAACTCAATCCTACAGACACCAAGCTCTGTATGCGCGTAAAGGAATAAAGTTCACAGTTACGTTTAAAGGGACACCCGTGATAGATAAAACGGCTCACTTGTTAGGGCGCACTCAATGATAAGGTGTTGGCCCTTCCCAGTTCTCAGAGGCTGTCGGTAGATCGGCACGGGGGGAACACGACGTCATTCCGCCGATTCAATGCGCGGTCGACACACGCAAGGCACACATGACACTGCAGCCTTGTGGGTTTTCCGGGTGTCCTGACGACGGCCTCGGTGGAGCACGGCTACCGTGTCTGGTGGGTAGCCCTCATAACCGTGTTCTTCCGAATCGTCCACTGTCACCCAGACACTCTCTTTTCTTCTTCTCCCCGTCACATTATTGCATCGGCTATTTTCTCTTCGGGTGACACCGAGCCGGAACATAGCCCCACAAAGTGATTGTCCACGTTTAACGGTTTAACTTCGTCGTCGTCGAGGCTGTTTACGATGCGCGCACCACCACTGTCCTCTACCTTATCACAGTACTGCACTTGAAGTCTGGTCCTTCAGTAGGTTGGCTGTGTGTCCGTCGGTCCAGATCCGTAAACACTCACAGTTAACAGGGCGGTTCACGTTGCGGTTCGGTGTGTTCTGGTAGGGGCACTCCCCACCGCACTCATAATTTTGCCCTGCACTTCACGTACGCACGTATCTCATTCTGGGTAATGTTCTTGTAATTGTTGGACATGTTGCGGGTGACTTTACTTAGGTGATTTTCGGTGGGGATTCTTTTTCTTCGTAGATGGAGTGGTTGATGTATCGGCAGAGGACCTGGTTCGTTTGGTTTCGCCGTTTGCCGTTGTCTCCATGTCAGAGTCCTCACTCAGTCGGAGCTCCTTCCTGACTCCTTCCCAACTGGGCCAATCGGGTGAGCCGGGCGTCGCTTTTGAGTCGTTGGGTTCCTTGTCAGCGGTGGCTTGTTTATCTGTGGTTTCGGGCTGGGATTCTGCGTCGAGGGACTTGTTTTTGCTGGCGAGTGTGCTCTTGTCTGCTGTTTGGTTGTCCTTGCCGCTTGTGTTCACATGCGTCGAGACTTGGCTGGGGGGTTCTTCTTTGTCCGTTTCCGTGGTCGTCTTTGCTGGTTTTCCGGGCCGGGCGGGAACTCATCATGGTCAGGATGTACTGGTGGCTCCGCGGCTGCCTGGAAACCTCCAGCCACCGCCCTGTAGAGCTGAGGTACCTCACAGGACGTGGTAGCGTGGGCCTGTCCGCAGCGACGGCATGGCAGAACACAAGGTGTGGACTCATGGCCGTATATGCTGCAACGCTCGCAGAAGGGGGCAGAGCAGTCGGTGGAAATGTGGCCCGCCTGTCTGCAGCGCCAACACACCCATCGGACCCCGGGGTAGTCAAAGACCGCTCGGTGTCCGGCCACCCGGATGTAATTAGGCACCGGATTACATCCGGGCACAGGTCGCCGAGACCCCAGCCGGGGCGGCGCCGGGACAACCCGCGGCGCCGCAGGAGGAAGCCCCTTCACGGCGCCAGCCAGATATTAAGCTGATAAGAACAGAGTTTTATTTGCATGTTCATAACATTTGATGTTGCAAATGATTAAATTATACATGTTTTAAACGTATAACGAAGAAAAATAAGAGGAATAAAGGGGAAAAATAGAAAAAAGGAGAATATGTACAATTTATAAGCGCCTATATAGGGTTGTTAAAGAATTTATACAAAAACTATTTACACTATCTACAATATATACAAAAAAAAAACATCAGAGGCAGTCTAGCGCTTCCCAGCAATGTGTGCAGCGTAGATGTCCCTGCTCCTCATGATGGTCTCGCTGACGACCAGCCGCTTCATGGTCTGCAGGTAGCTCTTGCTGCAGAGGCGGCGCAGGACCCGGTCGTTCTCTGCACCCCAGGGCACCGACGATGACCGCCTCCAGCGTGACTTGCTGGAAGCGCCGGCACAAGTATTCCTTGATGCCTGCGTACTTATCCTCTTTCGCCCGCCGAGCTTCCTGGAGCGCAGCTCGGCGGTTGTCGAAGGGGCAGGCTACATCGATCACGATGGCCTCCTCCCCTCGAACCAGTACCAGGTCCGGTCTCAGGCTCGAGTTTCCGACCGGCCGGTTCTCGTGGCTCACCGTGAACCGCGGCATGGCAGCCGCTTTGATGCGGTCCACGATGGCGTTGTGGCGACGTGTGAGGGCCTGGCTCTGGACCATGCAGTGGCAGACGACGTGTGGCAAGGTTTCTTGCTGGTAGCCACACGCTCTGCACCGCTGGTCGGCTGCGGAGGCCCAAGGGCGCGCGCCGTTGAGGGGCAGCAGGTTCAGCCGGGCTAGGTGTACGAAACGCCAGTCGGCGAATGTTGTGTACCTGCCGGACCGCATAAAGTGTGCGCTTGCGCAGTCGGCGGCGGCACATTCCATCACCTTGCCTTGGCTGGGTTGCTCCTGCAATGCTTGGTCATTGGCTGCTGTGGCTATGGCTCGCAAGGTGCGGACCACCTGGTGCCTGTGCTTGGGCGAGATTGTCTTGTCTCCACAGGTGATCCGCGCCCCCTCTGGCCCGAGCTCCCAGGCCACTCCCATGCGTCGAGAGGCTTTGCGTGCCTCCGTCCAGACTGATTGGACTTTGGTCGCTGTGGCCCGGAAGTCTCCTTCCGTTTCACCCGATAGGTAGGCTTCCATATCCTCCTCCATCACTGGTCGCCGCAGCCGTCGTTCCGTCACCTTGGTCAGCGCCTGCAGTGCTAGGTCGCGAACCTCGCTGTCTGGTGAGGAGAGCAGTTTGAACGTGCCGTCGATGCGGCATGCGTCACTGATTTCGGCTGCCTCTGGAATCCCCGCAGTTCCTGCACCTGCGCTGCTGCACAAATACTTGTTTGACGCGTTGGCTGGCAAGTACAGCGTCTGTTTTATCAGGGGTCTCAGGGTGTCGTCGAGGCAGCGCCATTCCTCTTTTCCAACTGTCCCGACTCGCATGGCGAAGTTTAGTGCCGGGTACAGGAACGTCTTGATGGCGTCCAGCCTCTGCCAGGGGGCTAGCATTGACGTTAGCAGCCGCTTGCCCAAGGCGATTGCGTCGTCTACACAGGCAGTGTCGGGCAGGACTCTGTAGCCCACAGGGCGGCCGAGGAACGCGTGGCTCTCGAAGTCGCCGATGTGGGGGATCTCTGCTCCTCCGACTTTGAATGTGGTGGGCCTGGTTCCCACAGGAGCCTGCCCAGACATGTGTAGCGTTCGACATTTGCTGGGATTCAGCTCCAGCCCCAACTTTGAAGACAGTGCCGCTACCACGTTGATTCGTGTTTGTAGCTCTGCTGGGCTGCTGCCTAGTGGGGTCAGGTCGTCCGCATAAGCCAAGATCTTGTGCTGGCACTCTCCTCCTTGTACTGCCCGGATCACTGGGTCCAGCACCATGTTGAACAGGAGGCCGCTTAGTGGGCAGCCTTGTGGTATCCCTGCTTTGATGCTGACCGGCTCCGTCGTTCCTCCTTCGCTTATCATGGCGGTGGAGTTGTCTGTGTACAAGTCCTGGACAATGCTGGTGAAGGCGTCTCCAGCCCCTGCACCTCGAACCGCTTCAACGAGGGCATTGTGGGCCACGGACCCAAAGGTGCTTGCATAATCGAGGAACACCACGCAGAGGTCGCCTCCCTCTGTGCGCGCTGCGTCCAGGCGTTCCTGCAGCACCAAATTGTGTTCAAACACTCCATCGTGCGGCATGAAGCCCTTTTGGCATTGTGACAGGACCCCATAGTCCCACAGCCAGCTCTGCAGCCGGGATGGAAGGCATCCAGCGTACAGTTTGGCGGTCGTGTTTCCAAGGGAGATGGGGCGACAGTTTGTGGGGTCACTCTTCTCGCCTTTCTTGTAGATGAGTACCGTTCGGGACGCCTTCCAGCAGTCAGGAACCGTGCGGTGCTGCAGGCAGACATTGAAGAATGCTGCGAGGAAGCAACCTTCAGGGTCAAAGGACTTCCAATGGTGGTAGGTAAGTCGGTCGCCGCCGAGGCAGTGTTCTCACAGCGGCGGAATTTTGCCACTACTTCTGTTGCTGTGAGTGGGGTCAGATCCATCTCCCCGGGTGCAGGCAGTTGCTGTGTGAGCGTTGTGCTGCCTGTTTGGGCCCCCGCACTGTGGTGAAGTGCCCCTCCAACTCCTCTGGTGGGATGGGACATATTTGGGAGGGGCCCTCAGCGATGAGACGGACTGCGCGGCGACGGTTGCGTCGGTACAGCGTCTGGATCTGCTGTGCATTTGCGGCGTTGACCTCGCGCCGGGGTCTTCCCTCCCCTGTGGTGGGCATCTTGACAGTGCTTGCCACTGTGGTCATTGCGTCGTCGAGGATCTCCAGGAACTGGTCCCAGGCCTCTGCATTTGGTGCCAGCTTTAGCACACGCTGCAGCTTTTTGGTGTGCTCAGCCAGCACGCTGTCATCAATTAGCGCGGCTGCTGGGACAGCTTCATCGCCGTCCTCTCCTCCTGCATCGTCGTCAGCCTGCAGACTCCCTCCCTGGCTGGGGCCATCCTGTGAGAACAGGCGTGAGGGTGTGGCAGACTGGTCTGACTGGCTAGGAGTGGAGTGCCCGCTGGCCTGCGGGAGAGGGGTGTTGCTTAGACGGGGGGTGCTCTGTTGGCTCTCCTCTCCATCGCCACGTTCTGGGCTGCTGGGAGCTTGGGTGTTCTGCCGGCTTGCAGCACCGCCTGTTGCCGGTGTGGCTTGTGCCGGCGGCTGCCCCTCATTCTGCCCCTCGTCGTCTCCTGGGGTGGGGCTTGGCTGGGAGCTGGCTGCATGCAGTCGCTTTGCCTCCTCTTTCTTGTACCGTAGGACGTGGTTGTTCATCCCTTCCTGGAAGGGAAGGACAACATGCAATCAGTGCACTGGTACCATTGCTGGGTGGGGGCTGCGGTGGCCCTCCCATTAGCCAGGCAAGGGTGCGTCTTGGCACCTAGCGTGCCCCCAAACAGGGCACAGAGGTTGACTGTACGGCGAGGTACTGGCGGACTGGCTCGTACTTAGCGATTTTTAGGTGACGAGCCTCCTGCTGTGCCGCGCGGCGGTTTTCGAACGTGCAGGAGACGTCCACCAGGATAGTTTCCTCACCCCGTGCTAGCACAAGGTCAGGGCGTAGCCCGGTGTCTCCCACTGGCCGGTTCTCGTGTGTGACAGTGAATTTTTTCTCTGCTGCGGCTTTCACCCGGTTGACGGTGCGGTTGTTCCGCTCCGTGTACGCCTGGCTCCAAGTCATGGAGTGGCACAGGACATGTGGCAGTGTTTCTTGTTGGTAGCCACATACCCTGCACCGCTGGTCGGAGGAGCCAGGCGCCCACGGCCGTGCACCGTTGAGGGGAACAAGGTTCAGTCGGGCACGGTGCACAAACCGCCAGTCGGCAAACCGGGCAAAGCGCCCTGACCTCATGAACTGCGAGCTGCTTGCGTCAGAGGCTACACACTCCATAACTTTGCCCTGTCTAGGTTTCTCCTGTAGGGCCCTGTCGCACACGCAGCGGCCATCTTTGTGCGAAGTGTGCGCAACACTTTCGTCCGCTCTTTTGGTGACAGTGTCGTGCCCCCACATGAGATGCGGGCCCCACCCTCTGCTAGTTCCCTTGTGATGCCGAGACGTCTGGAGGCCTTCTGTGCCTCAGTCCATACTGATTGGAGCTGGGTGGCTGTGGCACGAAAGCCCCCCTCCGTCTCGCCTGCTAGGTACGCCTCTATGTCCTCAGCGGATGCCAGACGTCTCAGTCTTCTCGTGACGACATGGGTTACCGCCTTCAGCGCCATGTCGTGCACCACAGCGCCCGCAGAGCTGAGCAGCTTAAATGCTCCATCCACACGGCATGCGTCACTGAGTTCCGCAGCTATGGGTACGCCCACTGCTCCGGCCACTGCACTTCCATAGAGGTAGTCGTTGGAGGCATTCCCCGGGAGGTTCAATGTCCGTTAGATCAGCGGGCGCAGGGCGTCATCCAGGCGTGCCCATTCAACCTTTCCCAGAGTGCCTGCCCGCATGGAAAAGTTGAGCGCCGGAAAGAGAAAGGTCTTCAGGGCGTCCAGCCTTTGCCACGGGGCGAGCATCGAGTTCAGGAGGGGCTTGCCGAGGCTAATGGCGTCGTCGATGGTGCTGTCGTCGGGCAATACCCGGAACCCCACTGGGCGGCCGAGGAAGTTGTGGCTGGTGTAGTCACCTATTGCAGGGATTACTTCATCACCTATTCTAAACTGTGTGAATCGGGTGCCCACGGGGAAGGAGCCCGACAGGTGGAGGGTGCGACACTTGGCTGGGTTGAGTTTGAGCCCCAGCTGGGCAGACAGGGAGGCCACGGTGTCGATGCGAGACTGCAGTTCAGCCGGGCTGTCGTCCAGTGGGGTGAGGTCATCGGCGTAGGCAAGGATGTTGTGTTGCCTGTCACCTCTCTGCACCACACTAATTACCAGGTCGACTACCAGGTTGAACAACAGTCCGCTCAATAGGCAGCCCTGCCTGATCCCGGCATAAATGGGAATTGGCTTTGTCATTCCAGCCTCGCCGAGAATGCTCGTGGTGCTTGCACCGTAGAGGTCTCCAACGATCTCGCTGAAGGCCTCACCAGCACCCTCACCACGGACAGCCTCGACGAGTGCATTATGTGCTACCGACCCAAAGGCATTGGCAAAGTCCAGGAACGCAACACAGAGCTCCCCACCGCTAGTCCTGGCTGCGTCCAGGCGCTCCTGCAGCACGAAGTTGTGTTCAAACACGCCGTTGTGCGGCAGGAACCCCTTTTGGCAGCCAGACAGGATGCTGCACAGCCACCCCTGCAGCCGGGACGCAAGGTGCCCGGCATACAGTTTGGCGATAGTGCAGCCCAGGGCGATGGGGCGCCATTTGGCCGGATCGTCTCGGTCGCCTTTCTTGAAGATTAGGATTGTCTGCGACTCCCTCCAGCTCATGGGCACGCGACGGTGACGCAAGCAGATGTTAAACACAGACGTCAGGAAGGTTGCCTCAGGGTGTACAGTCCGCCAGCGGTTATAGGTTAGGCGGTCACTTCCTGGTGCTGTGTTCTCGCACTTACGGAGTTTCGTGGCCTTCTCGTCCTGGGTGAAGGGGCCCATGCCAACCTCGCTGGTGTCAGGCTGACGGGCGCGGCTTTCAAGAATGCTGGTGTTTCGGTGGTCTTGGGGCCCCAGACGTCCCTGAAGTGATGCTCTAGGCAGTCCAGGGGGATTGGGCAGAGGGGGGATGGACCGTCTTCTATTAGGCGTTCTGCAAGGCGTCGGTTGCCGCGGTAGAGGGTTTGTATCTGGCGCGTGTCCTCGGGGTTCGGTTGTCGGTATGGGCGTTTCTCGGACTGCTCGGGGAGCTTCACTGCAGTAGTTACTCTGCTGATGGCAGTCTCCAGGATTTCATTGAAGGTTTCCCAGCTTGCGTCGCATACGGGCTAGTTGAGCAGGGCGCGGAGTCGTTGGATGAGCTCGGTCAACAGGCAAGCCTCGTCTAGGATGGCTTGTGCAGCAGATAAGGCCGAGGTGTCATGGGAAGGGCTCTCACAGGCGGAGGCGTCGGGTGCGTCCGTCGTTGTAGCGTCGGTTAGCTGTAGTGACTGTGATGTGGTAGTGACTGGTCGCTTACTTCTACTTCTGGCTGCTCAGGTGCCGTAGGTGGCGGGCTGGTTGTCTCTTGCGGTGATAGGTTGTTCGTGGATGGGCCTGGTATGGGAGTACGTGGCAGCGGCGTATTTATCGTGCCACTAGCCTGTAGGTCGCTAGAACCTGGTGGTCGCCTTGGTGTGGGGGTGGCTGGCAGCAGCAAATGTAGCATACCGCTGGCTTGTGGGCCATTGATGGGTGTGCTGGTTGCTGGGTTGCCCGTGGGCTGCTGTTGGGATGGGGTTCTTGTCATGGGTGCCATGGTGGGTGTTGCCGATCCTCATGATGTGCTGACTGCAGGCGATGGCTGTGGTGTAGCTGCAACCAGTCCAGGCGACGAATGTGGCATGCCGCCAGGATGGGAGCTGCTTTCTGGCAGGCACACTGTGGTGTTACCGTCCAGTGGGGAATAGGACATGGGAATGGGCGAATGGGACGTACCGCCCGCAAGGGTGTCCGTGGCTGGGTTCCTATTGTCAGAGGAGGCTAGACTTTGCCTTCCTCCACGTGCTGCCTGCAGGGCAGCCTGTTTTTTGAGGCGCTGGTGGTGGTTGTCCAGGCCTTTTCGGGATGAGAAGGAGGCAAGGCATGTGTCGCAGCAGTGGCGTTCGTGGGTTGTGGCTGCCATCAGGTTGCCCCCGGCCAAGCAGGGGTGGGTGGACGGCCGCGTTCCCAACTTGGCGCCGCATAGTGAGCACTGGTGCACTGTCTTGCGGATCCGTATCCCGTGGTCCCCCTCCGTCATATGGTAGGAACCCCTTCTGACACTTGCATAGGATGTCTTCGTCTAGTGTCTGTTGCTGCATCCGGGAGGCCAAGCAACTGGCATACAATTTTGCAATAGTATTGCCAAGAGCGATTGGTCTCCAGTTTGTTGGATCCATATTATCACCCTTCTTGTAGATGAGAACTGTTCGTGATCTCCGCCACTTGTCTGGTATCTGGCGGTGGTGTAGGCACATGTTAAACACAGCTGCAAGGAAGTGACCTTCGGGATCTATGCTTTTCCAATGCTCGTATGTGAGCCTATCCTCGCCGGGTGTAGTATTCTCACATCTTCGGAGGCGTCCAGCTACCTCGTCTGGTGTGAATACTGACATATGGACCTCATTCATGGCTGGTGCTGTGTGATGGTATATTGAGGTGTCAACTTTTTTGGTGGCCCAGACGGAGGAGAAGTGTTCCTCTAGCTCGGTCACTGGGATTGGGCACATCGTAGATGGTCCTTCAACAATCAGTCTCACTGCTCTCTGCGGGTTCCGCCTGTACAGTTTCTGTATCCGTTGCGGATACTCCGGGTTGACCTGATGCCGTGGCCTTCCCTCTGGAGTCGCTGTCGGCAGTCGGACAGTTCTGGAGGCTTCTTCCATTGCTGTCTCTAGTGTGTGTTCAAACTCTGCCCATGTTTCTTCTGTTGCTGGTTGGCCCCGCAATCTACACAGTTGCACCGCATATGTTGCCAGGGTGTCGGTGTCAGGTTCAACGTTTTGCTGTGCAACTGGGTCAACGGCAGAGTCTTCAGGGGAGGCGAGCATTTTCTCTTCCGCACCATAGTCCGCACCATAGGCAGAGAGTTGCTGTCCTCATGATCGCTATTTTCTGGTTGATCAGCGCCTTCCACAGGTGTGCCATTACTGCTATCAGTTTGCCGTATGAGTGGACTTGAGCGGGGTGATGATGTGGGGCAGGTAGCCGTTTCCTCCAGTTCGTGTCATGCTGGTTGCACCGTTTCTATGCTTGGCAGCAGTGTGTGAACCAGTGGGGCGGGCAGCTGTTGCTGCTGCGATTGGTGACGTTGCGCGGAGTGCATTTGTTTGGCGTGCTCTCGATGATGCCATTGAACATGGTTGTCGAGCCCCTTGCGGGATGGAAAAGGCATGGGGCATTGTTCGCAACCATGACGCAGTCTAGTTGGTCTAGCGTTGTAATGTGCCTCCGGCGTGGCAATTGTGCATGGTAGGTCACATTCCCAGTGTCAAATAGCAGAGTGAGCAGCGGTTGATGGTCTCACCAATGCGGATGTTTTGCTCTCTTTCGGGGTGGCGTTCCAGGGATTGCCGCCTGGAGGTCCAAACTGCGGGGGCGTGGCTGGCGCTGCATCCAACCTCCGTGCAGTTGAACATCAAAGGAGCAGGGAAGAAGACCGTAAGCGTGTTTTCATTGCGTAGGGGCTCCAGGCGACGCAGCCCACCTCCAGAAGCTCCTTCAAGAGCTTCTGGAGGTGGGCTGCATCGTGGTCCAGGTCATCAGGCTCCTCATACCCCATGTCGAGCATGTCGTCATCGCTGTAGCACGAGGCTTTTGCCTCTTGCTGGGCGGAGACCGGCTGCAGGACGGCCACCTAGGAAGACGGCGACCCCGCAGCCGAAGTGCCTCGGGGTCGGGCCTGGCCCGTGGGGCTTCCGCTGCCGGTGAGCAGCCAGATCGGGCTGTGGTCACCCCTTGCTTTCCCGTAGGCACACCGCCTATGTTGTTGTCAGCCGGCAGAGCCAGAATGGCGGCCCGGTACGCGGGGTCCCGCTGCATTCGGGCAGCATGGCGGCCACGCTGTTCGGGTCCCCTTTGTCCTCGGGATTCGATCCATGCCCGGTGAGAGCTTTGTGCTTTTTCGGTGAGATAATTAGCACCCCACAGTCGGGGCAGTAGTTGGCCAGCGGAGCCACGCTGCCGCTAAGAAACCGGGCCACGTAATCTCGCGGCATGCGGCCCTAAATGACCCTGGGGACGAGCTCCAGAGGAAGATTTGGGGGGATGTGCAGCTTTGCCGTTCACCGGGCCGAGCTACAATAGCCACGTGAGGGGCTATTCCCCTTCTGGGCCACCCATGCAGCCCGGTTTATTCTTTCTGTGCTGCACGTTGCCCTCCGCGGCTGTCTGTCGCCGGGCGTGCAGTGCTGGTGTGCTGCACTCTTCCTCTCGGCCACGGGTTTCAGCTACTACCCTTTCCACACCCGTTAAAAGGATACTTTGCTCACGTGTGGCACAAGAACAGACACATCTGAAACAACACATTGCACCACTTAAGTGAGGTGTCCAGGTCCCAATCTTGCACTGTATCCGGCATGCCCCTAGCTGTTGCCACTTTCTGTGCAGAATATGCAGCAGCCCGCTGTGTGGCCACTGTAGCAGCAGCAGGTTGCGGCTGAGTAGCATTCAGTATCCTGCATCTGTAGTTTAATTTTGAGTCAATCAGTTCCTGAAGCAAGTACTCCTTCTCTTCGTTCTGCTCCTTGGTCCTTAGTCTACAAAGAAAAGGGTTCAAGAGGGCTGTGAGTTAGGCATGTTGGAGAAAGCTCATCATTACGATGTTCTGTGATGTTTATTACGATGTTTACCACGATGATGCTTGCTGATGTTCACTTAGTTGCAGGCAATTATGCGTGTATCTAACTTCGATTGCTCAAGTCCGACCGCATCACTTTCGCAGGTCTGCCCCATTACTCTCAGAGTACTAGATCAGCAGTTAATTGGAACAGTTTCTCCACCTACCAGGCAGAAAAGACCTTGCCGGTGGCATCCTGAAATGGGTTTGAAAGGAACACTTGCTTCAGCAGCGCGAGGTCATCCGAAATGAAAGCGCGCACGCGTGTAACCGTTCCGACTGGTGGCCATGTAATGTGAAAAGATGGGGAGGTCCTCTCATGATCTCGAGTCTTGTGAGACCAGTGCCAGCCTTCCACAATCCGCAGTGCAATGCCTGCAAACTACCAAAAATTGCGTGCATGCACTATGTGCAAAAGCTTCTTTTGCATAGCCAATTCGCTCGAGGATGAACACAAGGAATAATGCAGGCTAAATGTTAGCTCTAGCTCTCCTCAAACTTCAAGGAATAACATTTTTTGACTAAATAATAATGAGTCTGTGACAGGGTGACTCAGCATGAACGCTTAGAGGTAGTGGGCGGGTGAAAAAAAGACGCTACGAAATGCTCCTTCTCCGTCCGCATTGGAAAAGAACGCGTGGGACACTTTGTTTCGGAGCGAGGCGTGCCTCAAGGCTCTGTGCTGTCTACAGTGCTATTTAATGTGGCCGTGCTGTCTTTGACATGGAAGCTGGCTTGTGTATGCAGATGATGTGATTGTGTGTGACTGTGCACCTGTCACACCACGGGGTGGTGCACTAGCCTTGAAATGTCTTTCCGTGCCGCTGTGTCAACAGTTTCCTTGCGCCTCGGTAGTTGAACGTAGCCCTTTGGTCGCTGCTGCCCAAGAAGTTGGGGTTATCCACTCTGCATTTACATTTTCACGTATTGCAGTCCTGTCTTTAGATACGGCTTGTCTTTCCGGTAAGACTTTCCTGTAAGGTTCCAGTTCTTTGGCCAGTTTGCTGTCTGTGACGAAGGTTGGCAGAAAAAGACAGCAATGCAACGTTACTTCCTTTAAAATGTTATCACTGACGCTGAGTTTACTCCTATTTGAAGCTCCTGAAAACATGAAAACATGGTACAGTCGAATCCCGCTACAACGAAATTGACGGGACGTGCGAAAAATTTCGTTGAAGCGAAAATTCGTTGAGCGAAATCTGCCCCAACACACCACGGAAAGGCCAGAAAAATAGCCCCATGCGTTTCCGCAACATTGGCAGCATAATACAATGTTTCGAAAAAGGAGTGACGCGCAATAACTCATGTTTATTCGGATAACAAACATACCAATGGTTATCTGTTTTTTCACCACCCAAAGAACGCGTTACGGAGGGGGGTGAAGATATGCAGGCGCAAAACGTACAACAAGGCGTGTCCACCGAGCTGATTACTTGCAGATAGCTGCTAGGCCGTGGGAAGCCCCCCTCTCGCTTGTGGCAGGAACAGCGCCTTTATCTTATCCTCTGACAGGGCACGGCAGCTACTGACCTTGGCAGGCAAGACGCGCGCGCTTGCATTTAACAGGACCGCGCGCTCGCGACTAAGATAGGATGACTAGGCTTCAAGACCGAACGCGCAAACATGATTTTCGCTCTTGGCTATGAAGAATGGTAGAAGGAAAATGGCAAAGACAGCTGCTCACAACGCATACATGACAGCACCGCGCCAGCAGCGGAGCACATTCATGCAATTTCAACTGGATACGGATTGGCTGTAGCTCTGGGGCAGGCCCGCTCCGCCTTGGCGAAGCGGGCCTGCGCCTCGTGTAAAGACGGCCAGCCACATCGTTATCACCATCAAGCAATGGCGTGCGCCTATGAGTTATTTTTTGTTTTGTTTTGGGTGGCGGTGTGGTCGCAACGCGCATTTTCGGTTAAACTAAGCGTCCTGAATGTATAAAAAGTTACAGATAGCTGGCGCTATGCTTATTTTATTGTAAAATAATTGTTCAAACCCAGCCCAAATCATCGAAAATTTCGTTGAAGCGAAAGCAAGCCTGACAAATGGTTTGTTGTGGCGAGGACTTTGTTGCATTGACTTCTATGGCTAGCTGACGGGGAATTGGAAATATTTCGTTGAAGCGGAAATTTCGTTGAAGCGGCCTTCGTTGTAGCGGGGTTCGACTGTATTTTGCAAATGCAGCCTCACTGCCATCATCACTGGTCTGAGAGCTAAGGAAAGGGGTGTTCGTACCGCCACACCCATCCGTCCCCGTGCCCATGCCACTAAATTCTTCCCTGGGTGCAGGGCTCCGATCAGCCGGAATGTAGTTGTGCTTATGTAAGGAGCTTTTTTTTTGTGTCTTCAGTACAACAATCAGAGCATTAGGTATCAACGGGTTTGGCTGTTGATCAGTGTCTGAAGAAAACGTTGTGTGGTCTTCCTCTTCCCACCAAAGTCACTTTTCAAGATGCATTCTGCTAACACCCCTTGTTTCTCGCTCGCTTCCATTTGTTTGTATTTACTCATGACCTCTGAGACGGTACCCGATACTTCTACTATGGAATGGGGCTGCTCATGGTGCTGTTTCAAGCTCATGGGTCAGACTGTTTGTTGTTTGTGGTGAAGAAACAACCCTCCAGCTTGTAGTACGTTGCAGTTGCGACTAAAACGGTTCAGTACATGCAGCTTTTCCTTCATAAATTTGTGTGGGAAGCTTAAAGCTTCCTTTTTCTTGTCCTCTTCATCAGCTAGCCTAGAACAATGCAGCCATATACGTGTGTAAAAATAGTCGCACTTCATTATCACTACATCTTTTAAAGGCAACCGTACTGTAATAAATGTTCTCAACATTTTAGAACAGTCCTGATCTACACATGGTATGTTAATAGTGTGAGAATTTGAGTGAATTTTGTGGTGCTTCTTTTATTTATACAAGTTATTCACAGGAGTCTCACAAACATCAGTGTGCCGATGTAGTGCTGCCTGTGCTAGCTGTACTTGGGGATCAGGGGCATTGAAGCTTCTCGCCTGTGCATTAACGAATAACTTTATCAGTGTGAAGACCTAACTTATGATGTAGTTCAAAGAAATATTCACTTGGGAGGAAAGTTTTGTAAGCATGACAAACTACAAGGATGACTGGTGGTGTGGAATGGCAGGCCGCGGTAGGGGCTGCCATGCGCTGCTGTATGGCGGTCACTATCCCAAAAGGGCGAGAGCGGTGCACACACCTTGTCGACGTTGAAGCAGTCACTGTTGTCAGGGGTCTTGTTAAGTAGGACACTCGCTGCCTTGAGCTCCTTATCCTTGTTCTTTGGGGCGCCGCTGGGGATACGACTCCAGATACGACTCTAACTTCGATCGCTGCTCCGGCGGGTTGCACAGGTGCTCGAACATAAACTCATGCAATGTCAAATCGTCGTCGTCGTCGCTGCTGCTGCTGTCCGATGATGAGTTTGCGCTTGAATCTAAAAGTAGCAGCATCGTCCAGACGGCCGCGCTTAGCTGCTGCCGTACGCACTGAGCGACTATCGCGGCTGCTGGAGTCCGCCATTTTTCCTCCGCCACCCGGGTATAGAACCAGAAATGACGTAAAAGAGGTCATGTGACTTTCTCGGTGTTCCCTGTTACTCCGCCGCTGGCGACGGAGCACCGAGAACTGCTCTCGGCTGCTCTCGGCGCCAAAAAAGTGCTCCTCCTCGACCAATGAAACACAACGCCCCTGCTCCTGCCCGACCACTGGAAGACGCCAGAACTCGCGAGAGCACTTTGGGTGCAGTTAGAAGTTCACCCAATGGAAAGCGCTGCTAGTTGATTCTGTTCCACACGGATGAAACATGTCGACCAACACGTGGTGAACTCTGGCGTGGCGTGGCGAACTCTGTTTCCAGATTCTGAATGAGTCGCGCTCGTATTTCTCAAAACACTGAAAACATAGCGCGCTGCGGTCGCGCACGGAGGGACACAACCCCCCTTTTATTCCAAATAACAAACGCCCCTACACACACCAGAAACAGTGTGAAGGCGTCGCGGTATCACGTGTCGGCGCTCACCACAACTCCGAACATGCGTGTCAGGAGGCGCCAAAGGTTTTGGCTACACGGCAGTCATTTAGTGCGTGACCCAAGGGCTCCGTTTGGCCACGTTGCGGGCACCTGGCATTTCGTGTTACCCCCCATGCGGCCAGTGTGTCCCCAGTTGGGAGGACCCCCCACCCGCGCTTCCATCCAAAGTCCCTCACCTCCGGGGGCAAAAACTAAGAGGTTATCTGTTTCCAGTTAGTTCTCCCGACCCTTTCGGCCTCACTTCCGCGAGAGACTTTACTGCCAGCTCCCCACATAGTTTTGTGGGCCGCAACACCCTCCACTCTAGTTACGGCGCGCTCTCGTGCAGCATCCTGAAGGTGCTCGTGACGTGCTTATAAAAGGCCGGTGATTCCTCTGGTATGGAACCTACTGCCCTGTCCCCAAAGAAGTCATTTTGCGCCGTACCCAAGAAATACTGCAGCAAAGCCCTGCCACAGTACTCGGTGTCTGCTACGAGCTCAGAGAAGCCCCGAAAGGCTAGAACTCTGAACATCGTGTGCAGACAGGGGATGCCGAACCCTCCACGTTTACGTGGCACATGTAGGTATACGCGCCTCATACGTTCTGTTTTCCGAGCCGAGAAAAAGGCGCCGAAGAGCGTGGCCAACTTCCTTGCAACCGTCGTGGGTGGTTAAGCCACTCAGGTCACATAGAAGAAAGCCGACGCCACGGACTATCTTGCGCTCGGAATTACGCTCTGATTTCTATTTCTATTGAACCACGTTCGACCAGCAACTGTCCGGTTTAAAACACCTGACGGTCGCTGGCCCACGCTACTACGCGTCGGTCAAACAGTCAGTTCCGCCGTGCATTTCCAAAGATACGCATATGTTCTGGCCTCTCAACCAGCATACACTTCAGTGCTCTCACACCGTAAACATAGGGTGCTTGCGCCCAATACTGCGCGCAAGTTTTAGCGAGCGCAGCCCTTTCGTACGATAAAGAATTCGCCAAAACATTACCGACACACGCTGCCGAAACACGCTGAACGCGTTACCGAGCCGCGTAGATGCAGCCACTTGAAACCGCGCGCCCCCTCTGGCGCTAATTATGCACTGTTTGCTGCACTTATGCATGCACGCGTACCTACTTATTCTGGGGTCGCGGCCGTCGCAGACCACGCCGGTTTGTTTACATCGCGTCTTCTCCTCGGCGCGCTATGTTTACATTCACTAGCGCGCCTTTCTGCGTTCTACGAGCGTTAGTATGGCACCACTGTGACCCGCAACTGCTTGTCCGTGACCTGGATGAAACGGGTCGACCAACGCCTGAGGAAAGCTTCTTCCCCGAGCGTGGCGAACTCCATTTCAAGGTGTTGGATGAGTCTCGTTCGAATTTTCCACAACAGCGGAAACATAGCGCGCTGCGGTTGCGTGCGGAGCGACGCTACCCCCCTTCTTGTCCAGATGACATGCGCCCCCACACATGCCAAAAACAGTGTGAAGGCGTCACGGGAACGCGTTTCGGCGCTTACTGTCACCCCGAACATTCGTGTCAAGAGCCGCCAAAAGGTTTTGGCCACGCGACAGTCCTGGAGGGCATGACCCAGGGTCTACGTTTGGCCACATTGCGGACACCGGGCGTTTCGGGTTACTCCCCATGCAGCCAATGTGTCTCCGGTTGGGAGAACCCCCCACCCTCGCTTCCAACCGAAGTCCCTCACCTCAGGGGGCAAGACCTGAGAGGTTAACTGCCGCCAGTTAATTCTCCCGGCCCTCTCAGCCTCCCCTTCCGCGAGAGACTTTACTGCCAGCTCCTCACATAGTTTTGTGGGCCGCAGCACCCTCCAATCTAGTTCCGGGGCGCTCTCCTGCAGCATACTGAAGGCGCTGATGACGTGTTTATAGAAGGCCGGCGATTCCTCTGCCATGGGGCCAACTGCCCTGTCCCCAAAGAAGTCACGCCGCGCCGTGCCCAGGAAATACTGCAGGAGAGCCCTGCCTCGAAATTCTGCGTCGTCCACCAAATCGGCGAGACCACGCAGAGCCAGCACCTTAAACATCGTGTGTAGGCAGGGAATCCCGAAGCCTCCCATCTTGCGAGGGAGACGAAGGAGAGCGCGTTTGACGCGCTCGGTCTTCCCTGCCCAGAAAAAAGACCCGAACAGCGTGGCGAGCTTCCTTGCCACTCGCGTGGGTGGTCGGGCCACACGAGCGACATAGAAAAACGCCGCCGCTACTGCCGAGTTAATTGTGTAAGCCCGTTCGGACAGGCATAAAGAAAACTCTGAAGCCACACTGAGCTTCTTCTCGGCGGCCGCCAACATCTCCCTCCAGAAATGCCCTGCCACCTCACCTGACGCGTGGAACACCACCCCCAAAACTCGAACGCCTGCCACCCATTCGACCCCGCCAGGCAGATCGGACGCGAACGAGCCAAAGCTTAGCGCCTTGCTCTTGCCCCTGTTCAGCTGGGCACCCGACAGCTCGCTGTACCTCACAAACAGCCGTAAAAACGCTGTGAAGCTGTCCTCGTCCCGCAAGAACAGGGACACGTCGTCCGCCTAGGCTGACACCTTGACCTGGCCCTTACCGGACAGGGGGAAGCCGCGGATGTCCGTGCTGTCTGAAACGCGTCGAAGCAGTAGATCAAAGCAGAGCACAAACAGGAGAGGAGACAGAGGGCAGCCCTGCCGAATGCCGCGAGTGACATGCAAACAGGAGCTCAGCTGCCCATTTAAGAGCAGCCGGAAGGTCAGATTAGAATACAAAAGTCCAATCAGGGCCACTGTCTCACGGGGGAAACCAAACGCGCGCAGCACGCCCAACAAATACCGGTGCTCCACCCGGTCAAAGGCTTTAGCCTGATCGACCGATACGAAGCAACCGGCGATGCCACAGCGCGAGGCAAGCGTAAACAAATCCCTCGTGAGAGCCAGTGACGAGAAAACTGTCTTGCCGGGAACGTTGCCCGTTTGGGCTAGGCTGACAACCTCAGGCAAGACGAAACCGACACGCTTTGCTAGGATTGAGGCCACCAGCTTATAATCTGTGTTCAGCAAACTAATCGGCCGGTAGCCGCTGGGGCTTGACGGCTCCCCACCCTCCTTAGCGAGCAAAATGACCCTCCCTTCGCTAAAGCTGTTAGGTTTCGCGCCCTCTGCCATCAGCCTATTTATCATGTCCCAGAGTGGGTCGCAGACTACTGCGAAGAACTCCTTACAAAAACCAACCGGGATTCCGTCTGGTCCCGGCGCGAAAGCCGCGTTCGCGCTGCTGACCGCCTCCCACAGCTCGGCTGCTGAAACCGGCGCTACAAGCTGGGCCAGCGATTCTTGCAGCATGCACGGCAGGTTCCCCAAAAAGTCCCGCAACCCAACTTGAAATCCTGTGTCGCAAGTGCCTCCGACGCAAACAGACCTCGAAAGTACCCCACAAACACTTGCGCGATGTCTGCACTCGACTCGCCTTCATATGGGGCACGTGCGCGTACCCCTGCCTGTCCATGGCGGCCGCCTTAACGTGACTAAGGACCGCTGGGTCTGAAACGGGCCTACCCTGCACGTACGCGTGGCTGGCCGCGTACGCACCTGTCGTACTGCTTTCCCGATGCGCTACTCGTGACACTTCGCCTGAGTGCTGTGGCCTCGCGGCACCTTGCCAGCGGTGTTGAACATTATCTGTGGACATTATCTTGCATAAAAAAATGTAAGACTGCACTTTACTTGTGGCGATCCCTGCGGTTAAAGAACACAAAGAACAATGGATGTTGCACCCGTGATTTTGCACATATGAAGAGGTGTGACTGGTGTGCCAAATGTTGGCTTGGTTTTCAACGAAGCCCTTCTTGGGCTTTCGAAATCTTCATCTTCCATTTTTTTAGTCCATCTTTGTGTTAGCCCGTGGTCTGAAGGCACCTTCATTGTAGTGGAGCGCAGTCAATTGTGTCCCGAAAACAGCAGAAATGGTGCAAAAAAGTGCACTCTTAAAAATCCTATTAGCTGAGGTTGGTTGCTGTGCCTATCAATTTTAAGCAATATTCTGGGACTAAAGAAAATGAAACATCTGCTATCTACACGCGTTGCTGTTGTAAACAGTAATGTTAAGAATAATGCAGTACAAAATTGAATGTAGGGAATATGAACTTCTCTACTGCATCAAGCAGCTGCCACGACGCTTCCACGGGGCTGAGCAGTTTGCGGCCTGTTTCGATGTCTTCTGGCGTAGTCCGGTCTTTGCTGATGCCCCGCCACCCCATTGGTTGTTCACAGAAGGAACGTCTTTCGAAATCGGTGAGGTAAGGGATAGACTCCGTCCGGCCATGGAACGTTGTTGGCCTGGTGCCAACCAGTCTACTGCCAGACAGGTGTAGGCTCTTGTGTTTCAGTAGCTTGAGCATTAGGCCCTGCTGGCCTGCCCGCACACCTGAAGCCCTTAACCAATCAAAGGGCACACCACAGCAAATTGACATAGCAATGGAAAGTCATTTATTTTTGTTTCAACAAACCAAAATGTTAAAAATGTATTACATTCTACATGATGTGCATTTAACAGGTAGTTCATGCAGACATTCGTTATGAACCGAACTATTCAACATCTGTGATGTTTGCTGTCATACTTTTTATGCTGAGGACAACACTGGGGTGTTTTTCGTTACGTCTAGTGCTTCACAGTACTTGACACCCTTATGGCACTTATCGGCCTGTAGCTCCCGAGCCAAAAACATTCCTCTCCTTAGAGTGACTTGGTCAGTACAACATAAACAGTGTAGCCGCTAAGGAATCTCACAACAGCAAACATTTCTGTTACAAAAGAACCACTTTTAGACATGAAAACAATGACACAAACAGTGAACGACAGTGCTTGACACGAAAACATTCAGGGAAACTGTTATTACCAACAGTTACCTTTAACTCAGTCTGGAAAGACAGCAACGTGGAACTGTTGTTCCTTGCGTGAATTGAGCAGGGCACCTCTTCAGTGCTCTTGTTCGGAAGTCACAGCTGTTCGTTCGCTCTTTTGGAAAGTGTGCAGCTTTCTGCTAGACCTTAGCTCGCTTTATCTGTTGTGCAATGGCTGAAGTGCCCTCGTTGCACGTTTCAACTGGAACATTAAGCTTTCTGCTTGGAAAATGCTGAAACTGTCAACCGTTCCATACATTGCCACATCATGTACATTGTAGGAGACCTTATTGGGGCCGTAGATATCCTTGAAGTTGCATACAAATAAGCATAGCAGTTTTGCGTAACTGTTGTACACTGTGCACATGTTGGGACTGGCAGGTATTCTCATTGCAATGTGCAGAACGAGAAAACGTTGATTTTTTTTTTTTCTGCAACAGACCTGCGAGCACTACTAGTCCCAAATAAGGAAGGAGCGTAACTCTCTAGCTTTCAAGTCCTTCAGCAGTGGTGGCAAACGAGCAAGTTCTGCAAAGCAGTACGGCCTGAGGTAAACAAACTTTGATACTTCTTTTACAGAAGCAGCTGGAAGAGAGGCTTTCGTGGCTTTTGTTCAGAGCAGCAACCATTGCTTTGTGACGCCAATGTAAGCAAGGTGCATATAGTCGAACGGAATTTGACGCAAGTCCGAAAGGCAATGAACTAAGGGCTTGTCTTTTACGTGATGTTCTTCATGGGCTTTCTGCGGAAAGAATTGATGTGTTTGCAACATTGAGTCTGTTCCCAGAAAAACCATGGCTTCATCTCTGGAATCTCCTCGCGTGCACTTTCAAGGGCCAAAATATCCAGAATGCTATTTCATGCTTAGTAAAAAGGCTCTTGTTGTAGCTAACAAATAAACCTGCAAACTTGGACATTGAAGGCTTGCTGAACGAAAGTGAATCCGTTAGTCAATAGTCACTTAGTTCCTGACAAAATCCGCTAGATATAATCCTGTACTTATCGCGTTTTTGAATGGCCTTTGATCCAGCCAACTAGGAGTACGCCATTGGCATTTAGGTCTTCTGTTTTGCCCAAAGTAGGCCAAAACGCACTATTCGTACTCCATGTAAGCTGCAGATCATAAACATAAAACATTATGCCAAGACAACTTAATACCAACGACAAGTCGCACGTGTGAGAGCAGGGCAGTCTCCACATAATCTTCATACTTCTTGTTAACACTCAACGTGTCACCTCCCAGTAACATTTTTAGTCTCTTAAGACTGAGGCTCAATGTTGGGTTCATTCCACAAAATAACCCTCCTACTGTCACAACCTTGGAACGGAAAACTCGTGTTCCAGTTAAAGTTGCCCATTTGCCCAGTGTTCAAAAAATGCTCTGATAGCGTCAAATATATAATTTTTACCACAACTGGGAGCAGAGATGACATGAATGCAGTTTTTCTTGGGCAATGTTTTTTCCATCACGGAATAAACTTCTTTAACGAACGGTTCCGTGTTACCTTCGGTTTGGATTTCCAAGATTTTTTTCTACAATTACCAAACTCTCCGGTACTGACAGGTACTGTGTCATTGGCACAGAAACAATGTTAGGCTGCACAACGTCATAATTGTGACAAAAGTCTTCAAAACTCCAATATGATAGCTCTGTTTTCCAACGTCTAACAGCCAAGTTGTACTCACTATCGGCTGTATTATAACTGCTCACGGGGCCGTTCACCCATTCTAGAGTACGACAACTTGACTTTAGAGGCGACACACACTTATTTTAAAAAACTGCATATGCTATGCACACTAGAGTCCTGCGGTCTTCGCTTCGGAAGTTCTTTTGTAGGTGTCTCGTAGTCACTTCGTTGAGTGTTTCCAGGAACGCTTGAAGCAACTGCAGGTTTTTCTGACTTGAAATCGGAGCAGTATACTTGAACAGCAGTGGTCCAAACTGGTTTCCAGGTGTCGTCGGGTTTTCTTCCTTCCACATTTTCACCTGCAAACAAAAATATTTGTAATTTGTGTTACACATTTGTATAAACTCACCTGTAGGAAGCGAGATGTCGACGGGTGAACAGCCAATCTCGAATAGACACAACTCCTGTGGGTGATGCATAAGGTATTCGACAGTGTTTATGAAGTGTTGCTTGCTGAGGATTCTCCATGGTCTACTTGGTCTGCTCGATCGTTTAATTGGCAGTCCTTGCGGAGGTTTACACCGGCAGTAATAGCTTGCCCATGGACACGTGCACAACGTGAGCATGGCGTTCTGGTCCTGCTCCATATTCACTGTTGATGAGCTTGGCCAGCTCGATACTTTCTGCTCGGCTGGGTAATGAGCTAGGTATGACCAATTGGTTAGCAGAACCGCCGCGTCTATGTAGGGCAATATTCCATAATCCATTTGGTTTCCGAGTGGTCGAGAGCTGCTCCAATAGCATATCAATTCTTCTACCATCTGGGTCTGGTATGATGTCATGTATAAGACGGTTTGTTTGGCTAATGACTCCATTACAATGGGCAAACAATTCTCTGAGGCTCCGTCCGTGAAACACTCCGTTTCGCCAATGCACTGAGAAAGCTTCGTTAGCCCAGAAGGAACTGTTTTTAGTTCCACAAACCGTCCAATTGCCGCTGTGCCAGGCTTGCACGGCTGAACACAAAACTATCAGCGCCGCGTGGGGGCGCTGCACATGAGCTAACATTGTAACAATGTGTTTCAGTTTTTCTTTACTTCCGCCAGCATTGTTTTCAGTACATCAAAAAAAGCAGCCTGGTTGGCAGCGTTGTGGCATCGCTGCTCCTCCTGGTCGCGGTGGTCTTCTTCTCGTGCTTTCAATTCTTCAAGGCAGCCTCCTGCTGGAGGCAGCCTCCTGCTGGAGGCGCTCCCTCTCTAGGGCAAGCCGGTTGTTTTCACGCTCCAACCTCTTCACTTCTATGGCGTTCTCTTTGTCACGCAACAACTGTTAGTGGCGTCACTTTTTTTCCAAGAAAGGGTGGTCAGCGGTGAGGTGTGGCTCCCTTCTTTCTGTAAAATGAGACTGATACAAGGCAAGGGTTAGTAAAATGTAGCAGCCACTACAAACTTGTTGCTTACTTCCTGCAAAATGCCGCCTTGGGGGGGCTCCAATGGTGCGTCGACTGCCGCTGAGTTTGGCGTGGCCGGTGGCACGATTTCTGGCTCATCGCACTGCGGCGGTGAGGAGTCGTTGCTTGCACCAGGGGCATCGTACTACAGGTGCAAGGGTGGAGAGCTCCCACCTCCAAGAATACCGTACAGGATATCTTGGGCTGTTTCTGAACGGGCTGAAAAATTACAAAACTTGCGTCGAGGCAGGCAAGGAATCAGAATAAACGTTGTGGGGTTAAAAGAGAGGGGTTAAAGTACACTTGGTTTACTTTTCCCTGCAATAGCAAAACCGGCGACGAGAGACACTAATCCGTCTTCGTCTTCTCGTTTCGCCCAGCTAGCAAGCTATCTGCCCCCACCCCGCGGCTGCGCGCTGTACCGCGCCAGCCGCGGTGGGCCACGGCTCGACGGAACAAAGGAAGTGACAAGTGTTTTCGCTCATTGACATTTATTAGTGAATAATAAACATCCAAAGAGCATGCAGGCTAACTGGTTGACGGCGAGGATCTAGTTCCTCGCCCGGGCAATTTAAGAGAATCGAGAAGTTCGACTCATCGCGACAACAGTCATCGCCGGGGCGCCGCCTCAGCGCGCTCGCGTTTGCCTCGCTGGGACACTGATTGCAGCCATTTTCGCCCTCCTTTTTGCCCGACCCTCGAAGGAAGGAGATCACCAGGCGCGTCCTGACGCCTCGCTTCCCGAGCTCCGACTCCCCCCCCCCTCCCGCAGCTCACATCCTGCGCGCGCTCGCCGGCTTACACTCCTACGGCGAGGAGGTAGATCCCCCTCGCCGACGTCTTGCCGAGCAAGTTCCCGCGAGGAGCAAGCGGTGTGGTGAAGCCGAACCAAAGGGAATGCGCTAAGGTCGCGTTCCCACATCCCAGCATTCGTTTGGCCGCTTCGCTGTGGCCCGCCGCTGCCCGCCGTGGCTCCTCCGGCATCCTGCCACGATGGAGTTCTCCCTTCTTGTGAGACTCGTGGAGCAACACCGCCCTGCATTTGCAGAGCTCGGTCCCTGGTGGGAGGGGAAGGCACGCCCCGTTGGCCCGGCGGTCGGCATCAGCCACGGTCCGGTCCTGGAACGGCCGGTACAAGCGCGCCACGGGAGTTCCAACTCGAGCCCGCTCCTGCTGCTTCCAGGGCCTCCACGAAGCATAGCCGAAACCAGCCCGGGTCGGCGGAAACCCCAAGACCACCGCTCTGGGCCTGATGCTGCCGCCGCCACCACCACCGTTGCCGGCGACCGCGGCCTTCACCGCGGTCGCCGGCAACGGTGGTGGTGGAGTGCTGGCTGCCAGCGCTCCTGCCCCGCTGGCCACCACCTCCGCCGCCGCCGCCTCAGAGGGAACGGACTGTGCCCCCGAGGCAACGCTGCTCGTCCAGGGCACGGCGCACTCGAGCCCTGCCGACCCGGAACCGGGAGCTCCCCAGCCGGCTGTGAAGGAGCCGGCCGGGGTCGGTGTGTCGACGACGGGCGCCCCGACCAGCCTCCTCGAAGGTGCGGTGGGTGCTGTCGCCACGGACGCTGCCCTACTTGCCATGGACACCGGTGAGGAGACACCGATAGTTGTGCCGGGCCATCAAGCGGCCGAGCCAGGGGAACCTGTCGGTGCAGTGGTGAACTGTGACAGCCTGCAGGCGCTCGCCTGCAGGCTGTGGGGGAGTAGTTTTTTTAGGTAGTGAGATGTGAACCCGGGTTGGGGGAGGGGTTTAAGGGTGGAGGGGTGTGGGAATGCTGAATTATTCCCGCATTCCTCCAAGGAGGTCCCGCTCTCGTGACGGGTGTCGCGGCGCGCCTGAGCGGCGGGAAACGAGACACGGCTGTTTCGTTTTCCCGTGTGCCGCGTAGCCCGCGAGGCGCGCTGCTGTCCGTCGAGGGAGCGGAGCAAGTGGGGGGTGGTGTCGTCTTCTGTTTTCTGCCAAAAAACCCGAGGGGACGCTCTCTCGGGTCCTGACCACGGAAGGAAACAGACGTAGGCCACCCCCGTTCCGTCGACCAGGGTCCCTTTGTTCTCTGTTGAACAAAGCATTGACAGGCCTCTCAGTCGTGAGCAGCATTCTGTTTCTAGTAGGAAAAAGGTCTATTGCTAGGAGAAAGAGCTGGCGAGAGAGGGCAACCCTGCCTCACCGCCCTCGTCACTGCAGAGTGAGGTGTGTCTGTTTATCATTATGTCCCATTTCATGTTCCTGTACAGGAAAGTCAGCACCTAGATAAATGCTTCTTTGATGCCATGGCTTCTTAGAACTTGCATGATGTAGCCATGTTCCAGCCGGTCGAAGGCTTTTTCTTGGTCAAGGTTGACGGTAAGCCCTTTTGCACTTTTTCAATTGGTGTAGTCAATCAAGTCTCGCGTCAAGTTCAGGGGGTAAAAATACTTCGACCTGGGACTGAGCAGAATTGGTGCTCTGATACCAAATCTGGAAGCAATCTTTCTAGTCGTCGTGCCAAGAGTGCCGTGAAGGTTTTGTAGTCTGCGTTAAGTAAGGAGATTGGCCTTCATGCAGAAGGCAGACGTAGGTCCTGCCCCTCCGTGGCCAAGAGCTTCAGGCACCTCTCTGAGAAGGAGCGTGGCAGATATTGTTGGCTCATGATCGTGTTGAAGAGGTCACGAAATGCAATCTTCACGTCCGCCCAACGTGCCCGTTAAAATTTGATGGGTAGTCCATCTACTCCCGGCGTTGCACCGTTGTTCATGTTCTTCCGTACTAGCTCCAGTTCGTCTGACTGCAATATTTCCTCAACGTGTGGAGCCAATAAGCAGAAGTTCTGCGTTTCAAGTACTTGCTTTTTATCCTCCCACTCTGCCTCTCTGGAGTAGATGTTGGCGAAAAAACTGTGTAAAACAAAGAATGTGTAAAACAAGAAAGCATGAATAAAAATAAGAGAACAGAGAGCACATGGATGCCTCACCTTTTCCACTGCGGCCAGTGGCATGCACAGTAACACACCACACCATGATGAATAACCAGATTCTTCTTGCATGAAAGCGACGATTGCATCGGTCGAATTTTAAGGTATATGCATGTCTAACACATTTTCCCTTCAGTCGCTAACTTCTGCAACCGCAACACAAAGAAGCCCAATTGAAGAGCTTTCCGCCACTACTTTACCAAGAGCAGGGACTAGGGGGACATTCTAGCACTTTAGCAAAGACGGGAAAAATTTGTGGGGAGAAAAAACAACTAAACAAACAAATCTATCTGCAAAAAATAATGGCATAATTACTTCTGATGATGTTTATGGATGTGTGCGCATTGCAAGTGTTGCCAGCTTTGGGGAACATAGTTGCCAGCTTAGCTGTGAGGTGCAGTGTTCAGCGTCGGTTGAGTAGCAAACTTTATTCACAACAAAGGTAGAAGGGCAGGGTGTGGAGTTGAGGGTGGAATCATATTTCCAGGACTCCAGTGGCTCTTTCCAGAAGTTTTCGCTGACTAGAGAGGTCCGAGCTTGACAGTGCCGCTTCCCAGGACCCTATTGATGTGTTGTAGTTATTCTGTTGCCATATGGTCGGGCAGTTCCATACAGTATGGAAGAGGTCTGTCTTCTGATGGCATTTATGGCATTCTTCGTTGTACTTATCCGGAAACAAGTGCTTATCTGGACTTATGTGGGTAGGTATTGGTCTGGGTTTGCAGGCCTTCGTCCACACTGACTGCAGCTGCGTCGCTGTGGCTTGAAAGTCGCCTTCTGTGTCTCCGGTTAGGTAGGATGCCACGTCCTTTGCTGTCACCTGTCTCCTCAGCAGTCGCTCAGTCACTCTGGACACCGCCTGCAGGGCCAGGTCCCGTACCTCACTGTCAGACGATGACAGCAGCTTAAAGGCACCATCAATGCGGCAGGCGCCAGTGATGTTTGCTGCCTCTGCGATCCCTGCGGCCCCTTCTCCGGCACTCCCATACAGATATTTGTTGGAGGAGTTTGCGGGAAGGTACAGGGTGCGTTTGATCAGAGGCCGCAGGGTGTCGTCAAGCCGCCGCCAGTCTTCCTTCCCCACGGCTCCCACCCTCATGGCGAAGTTGAGGGCCGGGTAAAGAAAGGTTTTTATGGCGTCCAGCCTCTGCCATGGGGCCAGCATAGATGTCAGCAGGCGTCTCCCCAGTGTGATGGCGTCGTCCACGCAGGCGGTGTCCGGTAGCAGTCTGTATCCCACTGGGCGGCCGAGGAAGGTATGTCCCTCGAAGTCCCTCATGTAGGGGATTGCTGCCTCCCAGATGACGAACTGCGTAGGCCTTGTGCCCACGGGTTGCTTGCCCGACATGTGCAGTGACCGGCATTTGGCGGGGTTCAGTTGTAGTCCCAGCCGGGACGACAGGGCTGCCACCATGTTGATTCGAGCCTGCAGTTCGGCTGGGTTGTTTCCAAGGGGGGTGAGGTCGTCGGCATAGGCAAGGATCTTGTGTTGCTGCTCACCCCCCTAGACTGCTCGGATGACAGGGTCGAGCACCAGGTTAAACAGCAGTCCACTCAATGGGCAGCCCTGCCGTATCCCTGCCTGGTTGGTAATTGGCTCTGTTGATCCTCCCACACTGATGATCTGTGTGGTATTGCCTTCGTATAGATCCTGGATGATGCTTGTGAAGGCGTCTCCGGCTCCCGCACCACGAACTGCATCCGCGAGGGCGTTGTGGGCCACGGACCCAAAGGCGTTAGCGTATTCCAGGAACGGCACGCACAGGTCGCCCCCACCTGACCGCGCCGCGTCAAGGCGCTCCTGCAGCACAAAGTTGTGTTCGAACACCCCATCGTGCGGCAGGAACCCCTTTTGGCATTGCGACAGGATCCCATGGTCGCACAACCACCCCTGCAGCCGGGATGCAAGGCATCCGGCATACAGTTTGGAGATTGTGTGGCCAAGGGATATGGGGCGCCAGTTTGTGGGGTCCCCGGGCTCGCCTTTCTTGAAGATCATCACAGTGTGGGATGTCTTCCAGCACTCAGGGACTTGCCGGTGCCGCAGGCAGCAGTTGAATGCTGCTGTCAGGAAGCTTCCCCCTGGGTCCACAGCCCGCCAGTGCTGATAGGTGAGCGAGTCACTGCCAGGGGCAGTGTTTTCACACCACCGGAGTCTTCCTGCTACCTCCTCCTCCGTGAAGGCAGCGAGGTTAAGCTCCCCAGGGGCAGGCAGTCGTTGCGTCAGGAGGGACGTGTCGGCTTCTTTCGGTCCCCAGACGGTGGAGAAATGTGCCTCTAGTTCGTCAGGTGTTATCGGGTACAGGGTGGATGGCCCCTCTGTGATGAGCCGTACCGCGCGGCGGCGGTTGCGGCGGTAGAGAGATTGAATTTGCTCAACATTTTCTGGGTTGACCTCTCTCCGCGGTCGTCCTTCAGCAGTGGCCTTGGGCAGCTTTACGGTAGTGGCTACCGCGGTGATGGCGCTTTCCAGGGTTTGTTCGAATTCAGCCCAGTTGTTTTCGTCTGGTGGGTTTTTTAGGAGTTGCCTTGGCCGTTTTGTGTGTGCGGCTAGGGCAGTGCTGTTGTCTTCGAGGGTGGGCGGTGCTGCCTCCTGGGTACCCCCTTGCTGGGTGCTCTCTTCCAGGTCACCTCCCTGGTCAGAGCAGTCCTGGGAGAGCACAGTGGTGTTCTGCTCCGGTTCCTCGGTCACCGTGGATGGAGGGTTGGCGTTGAGGAGGAGTGGGTAGACATCCGTGGTGGGGTTTATGGGGGTCTGCAGTAGCGGCGAATGTTGCATACCGCTAGCGTCTCGGGGTGTGGGCGTCTGCGGTTCCTCAGTTGCCATGGATGGAGGGTTGGCAGTGAGGGGGGGTGGGTAGACGTCCGTGGTGGGTCTTATGGGGGTCTGCAGTAGCGGCGAATGTTGCATACCACTAGCGTCTCGGGGTGTGTGCGTCTGCGGTAGCGGCGAATTTTTCATACCGCTAGCTTGAAGGTTACTGATGGATATGCCGGTGGCTGGGTAGTGACTTGGTTCGCTGGTTGTCGCTGCGTTGAAGGGGTGCTGCATCTGGGTGTTGCAGCCAGGCCCAGTATGATGCTGCTTGTGTCCCGTGCCGGTGTGGCCAGTCGGGGCGGCAAATGGAGCATGCCGTCCACTGGACAGTGCGTGGGGTGACCGGCGGGAGGTTGTGACACCAACGTGGCTGTGGGTGACGGTGAATGTGGCATGCCGACAGCAGGGGTGGTGTCCGTGACTGGGGTGGCAGAGCTGGGTTCTTCACGTGCTGCGTATAAGGCAGCCTGTTTTTTGTGGCGCTGGCGGTGGTTGTCCAGGCCTTTTCGGGATGGGAAGGAGGCAGGGCATCTGTCGCAGCAGTGGCGTTCCTGGGTTGCGGCTGCCGTCAGGTTGTCCCCGGTCAAGCAGGGGTGGGTGGATGGCCGCGTTCCCAACTTGGCACCGCATAGGGAGCAGCGTTCCTGGGTTGCGGCTGCCGTCAGGTTGCCCCCGGTCAAGCAGGGGTGGGTGGATGGCCGCGTTCCCAACTTGGCACCGCATAGGGAGCATTGGTGTATTGTCGTGCGGATCCGTATCCCGTGGTCCCCCTCCAGGTGGCGCTGGAGTGACTGTCTACGGCTTGTCCACACGGCGGGAGAGTAGCTCGCTTGGCAGCCATCCTCTGTGCACCGGAAGGTGATTGGTGCGGGGAAGAAGATTGTAAGGGCTTCTCCCTCGCGTTGTGGCTGTAGCCCCGTAGGTGGTGAGGGGGTCAGACTGGGTGCAGGAGATGGGACGGGGATCCGGCTCCTTCGGCGGTGCCCGTTCGGTAATGTAGCCCTTGGTTCCGTGCTGGCAAGTGGTGATAGGTCTGGTACCCGGGTCTGAGAGCAGTTCCCCAATGTTGGTGACGCCATGGGTGAGCAGCATCACCGATTGGCGGTAGCTGAAGCCAGAGTCACCAGGGATTCAGGTCCGGGCCCAGGTTCCAGGAGCCAGCCAGGGGCAGTCAGGAGGGCACGTGAGCACTTTGGGCCAGTTTCTGGGCAGCAGGGAGCTGATCCAGATGTTTAGGAGTTCGGGCCGGGGTCCAGGCTTCAGGGGCCAGCCAGGGTTCAGCGGGCAAGCAGGGGGGCACGGCAGTACTTCGACGGGTAGGTTGGGGTCCAGGGGTCAGCTCCCAGGCAGCAGGAGGCTGTTCCAGGTGACCTGGTGTCCAGGCTGGAGTCCAGGCACCAGGGGGCAGCAGGCAAGCAGGGGGCTCAGCAACACTTGGGCAGGCAGGCTGGGGTCCGGTAGTCCGGTCCCAGGCAGCATGAAGCTGGCCGGGTGACCAGGAGTTCGGGCCGGAGTCCAGGCTCCGGGGGCCAGCCAGGGGGCAGCGGGCAAGCAGGGGCGGCACGGCAGCACTTAGGCAGGCAGGTAAGTGCCTAGGGTCCAGGTCCCGGGTAGTAGGCTGCTGTTCCAGGTGACCGGGAGTTAGGGCCGGGGTCCGGGCTCCAAGGCCAGCCAGGGGGCAGCAGGCAAGCAGGGGGGGCACAGGATCACTTGGGCAGGCAGGCAAGTGCCCAGGGTCCAGGTCCCGGGCAGCAGGGTGCTGTTCCAGGTGACCAGGAGTTCGGGCCAGGGTCCGGGCTCCAAGGCCAGCCGGGGGGCAGCAGGCAAGCAGCGGGGGCACAGGATCACTTGGGCAGGCAGGCAAGTGCCCAGGGTCCAGGTCCCGGGCAGCAGGGTGCTGTTCCAGGTGACCAGGAGTTCGGGCCAGGGTCCGGGCTCCAAGGCCAGCCGGGGGGCAGCAGGCAAGCAGCGGGGGCACAGGATCACTTGGGCAGGCAGGCAAGTGCCCAGGGTCCAGGTCCCGGGCAGCAGGGTGCTGTTCCAGGTGACCAGGAGTTCGGGCCAGGGTCCGGGCTCCAAGGCCAGCCGGGGGGCAGCAGGCAAGCAGCGGGGGCACAGGATCACTTGGGCAGGCAGGCAAGTGCCCAGGGTCCAGGTCCCAGGCAGCAGGGTGCTGTTCCAGGTGACCAGGAGTTCGGGCTTCAGGGGTCAGCCGGGTTGCAGTAGGCAGGCAGGCAGGCAGGGCGGCACAACACTTTCAACAGGGCAAGCTCATGCGTAATCAGGACAGCAGCAGGTCCATCCAGGTCCAGGGCAGCAGGTCCAAGCTCCAGGGTTGAGGGCGTCCAGGGGTGTCAGGAGCTCCCGAATGGTAAGGTACTAAGGTACTATACCCACTAAAATATACAAGTATAAAAGTCAGAACAACAGCGTAATAAATGAACATTTAGAATTGATCACACCAAGAACTTGAAATACAAAGTACCACCGAATGCATCAGCAGCAGATCAACTAAAGGAAACAAATACCCAACAAACAAAAATAAAGAAACAAAAAAAAACTCACAAAAACAGCGAACACAAACACACCAACAGTGCATACATATTAAAAAAGAAAAAAAAAAACAAGCACTCAGAAAGGTAATGAAACTGGGGTGGGGGCAGGATTCATTGGATGATCCACCTCAGTCAGGCAGGGCCTGGCCGGTCACATGGGTGACGTAGATGTTCCGGGAGCAGGCGATCGTTTCACTAACCACTAGCCTCTTCATGGTCCGCAAGTAGCTGCGACTGCATAACCGCTTCAATGTTGCGTCATTGGCTGGGTCCCAAGAACCTAGTGCACCCACCACCACGGCATCCACTGTTACTCTCTGGTACCGCCGGAGGAGGAACTGGCGCACAGGCTCGTACTTGCTCCGCTTGTGTTCGCGAGCGACGCGCAGGGCCTCCCGGCGGTTCTCAAAGGGACAGCAGATGTCAAGCACGATCGCCTCTTCGCCTCTTCGCCTCGAGAGAGGACCAGGTCAGGGCGAAGGTTCGTGTTGCCTACTGGCCGGTTCTCGTGAGTGGTGGTAAACTTCTTCAGAGCGGCGTTCTTAATGCGGTGGACGATGCGGTTATGCCGGTCAGTGAGCGCCTGGCTCTGTCTCATACAATGGCATATGACATGAGGCAATGTCTCGGGTTGTGTTCCGCAAACGCGACACCTCTGGTCGGTGTTACGTGCCCATGGTCTCGCAGCATTCAGGGGAAGGAGATTCAACCGTGCCTTATGAATGAATCGCCAATCAGTGAACCTTGTGTACTTCCCGGTGCGCATGAAATGGGAGCTCGCTCGATCGGCTGCCACACACTCCATGACCTTCCCTTGATTGGGGCGCTGTTTCAGTGCGATGTCGTGAGCCTCTGCGAGATGTTGGCGTAGAGTTCGCATTACCCTTCGTCTGTGCTTTGGCGCTAGGGTGACGGTGCCGTTGTTGATGCGTGCTCCTTCAGTGTGCAGTTCCCACGTGATGCCCATTCTTCTTGACGCTTTCCTAGCCTCTGTCCATATGGAGCGGAGCTCGGTTGACTTGGCACGGAAGTCTCCCTCTGTCTCGCCATTCAGGTACTGCTCTATGTCCACCTGTTCCGCCTCTCTCCGTAGCCGTTTTGATGTTACAGTGTGCACCGCCTCAAGGGCCATGGTGCGGACTTCGGCATCGGTTGAAGAGAGCAGTTTAAATGCTGCATAAATGCGACATGCGTCGCTCGTGTCGTCTGCTCTGGGGAGGCCAACGGCGCCTCCGGCCGAGCTGCCATACAAGTAGTCATTGCTGGCATTCTTGGGGAGGTATAATGTCTGCTTCAGGAGTGGGCGAAGTGCGTCGTCTAAGGCCTGCCATTCGGTTTTGCCAAAGGTCCCGCACCGCATGGCAAAATTCAACGCCGGATAGAGAAATGTCTTCACCGCATCCACTCGCTGCCAGGGGGCCAGCATCGAGCCGAGAAACTTTTTCCCAGTGGCAATGGCATCCTGAATGGTTGTGTCGCTGTTGAGGATGCGGTATCCGACGGGCCGCCCGAGGAACTCGTGGCTGTCATAGTCGTTTATGTAAGGCACCTCCACATCCCCAACCTTGAAAGGTGTAGGTCGTGTGCCGACGGGTTGTTGGCCCGACAAGTGCAATGTTTTACACTTTGCTGGCTTTAGTTTCAAGCCTATTTGTGTGGCAAGAGAGTGGATGGTGGAAATCCTTTCTTGAAGCGTGGGGGGTCGTCGGCGAGGGGTGTTAAATCGTCCGCGTATGCCAGGATGTTGTGGCGCGCCCCTCCCCCCTGCACGGCTGTGATGATGGCATTGATGACCATGTTAAAAAGAAGCCCACTCAATGGGCACCCCTGTCGAATTCCAGATTTTATGGGGATAGGTTCGGTGGCTCCGCTGCCGCTGATGCCGGTCGTGGTGTTATTGGTGTAGAGTTCACGGTTGATGTCACTGAATACCTCTCCAGCACCCGCTCCTAGGACTGCGTCTATCAGGGCATTGTTGGGGACAGACCCGAATGCATTTGCAAAATCGAGGAAGGCGATGCATATGTCGGATCTGCTGATGCGCGCGTCATCCATCCTCTGCTGTAGTACAAAGTTATGTTCAAAAACACCGTCGTAAGGCATAAAGCCTTTCTGGCACCAGGAGAGGATGTTGTGTATTCCGATCCAGGTTTGTAGACGAGATGCCAGGCACCCCGCGTAGAGTTTAGCGATGGTGCAACCTAGGCTGATTGGCCGGTAGTTGGCCAGGTCATTCTCGTCTCCCTTCTTGTGGATCAGAATTGTACGTGATTCCTTCCAGCCAGCGGGTGTACGACGGTAGCGAATGCACAGATTGAATACTGCACACAAAAATGCTCCCTCTGGGTCGACCGTCCTCCATCCATCCAACCATGCTCCATGCTCCAACCGTCCTCCGTCCGTCTAAAATAGAGTTTATTGAAATGCTTCAAACAATACACAACGGGGTAGAGATTAGGACAACGCAAATACAAGCAAATAACGCGATATTAGTAAATCATACACTTAACAATGTAACTGGCAGTAAAGTAATAATTGTAACAAAGCTAGCATCTGCAACACAAAACAAAGGATTAGACAAATGAACCCATCAATATCATAAAGCTAGCAAGCAGTACAAAACAACAAAAAGAGAAGAAACACTCACAAAAAAAAATACAACAACAAATGACGAAGAAAAGAGAAAAAGGCGGAAAAGCATTGCTTCTGTCCCGTCGCTGGACAGAAGCGGTCATCAGAACCTCCTCACGTTGGCAGGTCGAGAGTTTGTCGCTTCCCAGTCACGTGCATTGCGTATATGTTTCTTGAACAGGCCACAGTTTCGCTCACTGCAAGCTTCTTCATCGTCTTCAGATATGAGCGGCTGCAGAACCGGCGTAGAATGCGGTCATTGGCCGGGTCCCATGAGCCAAGGGCCCCAATCACTACCGCACTCACCGTTACTTGTTGGTACCTTCGCAGGAGCCATCTGCGTACCGGTTCGTACTTCTCGACCTTTTGTTCTCTGGCCTTGAGGAGGGCCTCGGGCCGGTTGTCGAATGGGCAACATACGTCGATGACTACTGCTTCTTCTCCTCTTGCTAGAACCAAGTCCGGACGAAGCATGGTGTCCCCTACGGCGGTGTTCTCATGCGTCACCTTGTACTTGTTCTTTGCCGCGTTTTTCACTCTGTTGACAATCCGGTTGTGCCTGTCGGTCATAGCCGTGCTGTGGGTCATGCAGTGACAAATTACGTGTGGGAGGGTTTCCGGTTGTTTTCCGCATACCCTGCAGGCTTTGTCGCTGGTGGTGTTCCAAGGCCGTGCTGCGTTCAGGGGCAAGAGGTTGAGGCGCGCCTTGTGGATAAACCGCCAGTCCGTGAAGCGTGTGTAGTTACCGGTGCGCATGAAATGCGAGCTCGCACGATCCGCCGCGACACACTGGAGTACCTTTCCTTGATTAGGCTTGGAATGGAGGGAGGCATCGTGTTCCGATTGCAGGTGGCTGCGTATCGTCTTCATTACTTTGGAGCGGTAAACCGTCCAACCATGCTCCATGCTCCAACCGTCCTCCGTCCATCTAAAATATACTACACTTTGATCTTAGCCAAAGGGCCGAGAAGCGATAGCGTTAATTAACTTTCTAATTAGTCTCCGACGCGCAACACAACACGAGCAAAATGGTGGCCACAAGGCAAGCCCAAACATTGGCAGCCGGCACTCGCCCCGCGGCAGCCTTCGCCACGCGTCGAGCTTCACCGCAGGGCACGCGGTCACTCTTTTGTATGTTCTCTGTACATTCAACGCGCAGGAGACAGCTAACGATTCTATCGTCATTGCTATCACGCTGTTCTTTTTTGTCTTTGTTGTACTATGACAAGTGTGTGGCGCACCCCAACCCTGATATTCGTTGGCCGCTAAGTTCACTGTTCATCTTCATCTAAGTTCATCTTCTGCTTCGAGATGTACAGCAGTGGGCCTGGAAGGAGGAGCAGGACTTGGCCTTCCAGCGCAGCAAGGAGCTGATCACCAAGGCTCCTGTGCTGGTGCACTTCGATCCGGCCAAGCCTGTGGTCCTGACTGTAGATGCGTCGCCGTACGGCGTGGGAGCTGTCCTGGCCCACCGGGAGAAGAATGGCCATGAACACCCTGTGTCGTTTGCATCCCGTCGGCTCCATGCTGCAGAACAGCGGTACAGCCAGCTGGACAAGGAAGGCCTGGCCCTCATGTTCGAGGTTGAGCGCTTCCACCAGTACCTGTGGGGCCGAAAGTTTGAGGCGGTCACGGACCACAAGCCACTGCTGGGACTGCTGGGGCCTGACAAGGCGGTTCCAGTGCAGGCGTCGCCTCGAGTGGTGCGCTGGGCCTTGAGGCTCGCGGCCTACAGCTACCGGCTGGTCTACCGTCCAGGAAATGACCTGGCACCTGCTGACGCCCTGAGCCAACTGCCCCTGCCAGAGGTGCCGGCTGCTGTTCCTGAGCCTGCCGAAGTGTTCATGCTGGAGCACGCTTACCCGGAGGTGCTGTCCAGATCGGCGGTGTTGCAGGCGACCAGCCGAGATCCAGTCCTGTCGCAAGTGGTCAAGGCGGTGTCCCGAGGGGAGGAGTTGGCTGAGCGGACGTACAGCCACAAGGCCGCTGAGCTGAGCCTGCAGCAGGGCTGCCTGCTGTGGGGTTCCAGGGTGGTGATTCCACAGAGCCTGCGGTCCAGAGTCTTGAAGTTGCTGCATGCGGGTCATCCAGGCGTGGAGAAGACCAAGATGGTGGCCCGGTCCCACGTTTGGTGGCCTGGCCTGGACCAGGACATTGCTCGCATGGTGCAGAGCTGCCAAGTCTGCCAGGAGAACCAGCGAGCCTCGCGCCATGTGATCACCCCCTGGCCGTTCCCAGAGAGACCCTGGTCCCGCCTGCACGTGGATTTCGGGGGGCCCTTCAAGGGCCACTACTTCCTGGTGGTGGTGGATGCCTTCTCCAAGTGGGTGGAGGAGGTACTGGCAGTCAGCACTCCCTCGGCAGGAGCAACCATTGCGGTGCTGCGGCAAGTCTTCGCAGCCCAGGGGTTGCCAGACGTCATCGTGTCCAACAACGGTCCTGCTTTTGCCAGCGAGGAGTACCTGGCATGCTGACGAAAAACGGAATCCGTCTGATGATGGTTCCGCTGTACCACCCTGCGTCGAATGGTGCTGCTGAGCGGGTGGTGAAAACAGTGAGACAAGCTTAAGAAGAGCAAGGCTGGGGATTTCTGGACGCAGGTTGCCATACTCCTGTTCCAGTACCGGACCACACCCCACGACGTCACGGGCGCCGTACCCCCTGCGAGCTCCTGTTGGGCCGGATGGTGAAGACACCGTTGTACGTGTTGCACCCAGACCTCCGGTCCACAGCGCTCTTGAAGCAGCTCAAGCAAAAGCTGGCGGCCGACCAAGGTTGCTGTCCTGGGCCTTTGCCAGAGTCTGGGGCTCCGGTCTTCGCCAGGAACTTCCGGCCTGGTCCAGCCTGGTCCGCCGGGCATGTGGTCTCTCCTGCGAGTGCGTCGTCACTGCTCGTTCGTATGTCGGACGGGACCACGTGGCACCGGCAACCTCAGCCGCCCCTTCAGGACGCCAGCAGGCAGGGGAGCCAGCTACACCGACCGCTGCCAGCACAGCACCAGGGGCTGGTGCTGCTCGCGCCACTGTGGAGCCTCGTGCAAGTCCTGCGACAGCTGCAAGGCTAGCTGACGGTGCGAGAGTGACACAGGCAGCACCGGATGCTGCCACACCTGCATCGACATCTGTGCTTAGGCGGAGTGCGAGACTACGGACACCGCCATAGTGTTACTCTCCGAGGTGACAGGTGTTGTTTCGTGTTTGTGTAGGACAAACAAACTTGGGGGTGAGGGGTGTGACAAGTGTGTGGGGAACCCCAACCCTGATATTTGTTGGCCGCTAAGTTCAGTGGCCCCACCAGGCTTGGTGGGCAACATTGTGGGTGGCCGGAGAATAAACACTGCCGAGCACGGCTGCTCGCGGTCAGTCAACGTCACCACCTGCACGCTGCATGTCGTCTCTCGGCTAGAGGGTACCCCTACCCTCCCAGGTTCACGAACGCGGGTCTAAATCGTGACAGTACCTATCACAAATGTTTGAGATGTCCTTTCTTGACAAAATGCTGACCCGTGACAGTTCTCCACTGGAAGCATCGACACCTGACCACAGTCGCTGCAGAATAGTTGTTTTTGCTTCCCTATCTCCAGCTGACCTAACAGTATACAAAAAGTGTAAGATTCACAGCATGTGTGGCACTGTCAATCATCTGGACGTGTTAACTACATGTAACCTGGGTTTTATTTTTTCTGAATTTGAGCAATAAATTTTTAGAAATAATCAAATTTGCAAGTGAGAAAGAAACATGGTCTTCAATACTGTCAATCAGAAATTTCAGTAGAGAAAAGCAATATAGAAAAGCATGCACACACGTACCCACTTGAAAGTTTCACCACATTAGTAATAGCGAAAAAAAGGATTTTAAAATTGTGCCATGATGCGTTACAGAGAAGTTGCTGCCATAATTATGCTATGGCTGAGGACCACTTCAATTTGCAATTAATAAAGTGCCTGTCTGTCATTTTCTGCAGGCTAATGTTAACATTCTTTCTGATTAGCTCTCGGTTATGGCAAGTGTCTAGTAGAAATGAGTTTCTTGCAGGTTTTTCTAGGACATCAACGTGAAGGGGACAAATCTTAAAAGAGGTCACAGCATAGGCCAAGTTGTATATAATGGTTGACAGGTGCAGACGACAGGAGGAGCGAGTGAAGGCAGAGGAGGTAATGATTGTGCACAAAATTTGAGAAGACAAGACCTGTTAAAATGGTGTTTTCAGCTTTAGTGGACATGGCATCGGAATCTCTCTTCCAATGCTTTTCTTTTCTCCATTGCAATTGGGGAAATTTAGTGATTTTTCTAATCGTCAAGAGATTGTGTGATGACACCTTTGTTTCGTTCAGTATGAATCCTGTGATTTTCTTGGTTTGAAAAAAAGAATTTCATGTTTTGCTAGAGCCCCTTTTATAATTGTAAAAATTTATAGTCACGGCAAATGACTTGGATACATTAGGTTAAACCGAATTTGTATAAACAAAACTGCAAAAATTGTGCGATACTACTTTTCACTCGAAAATGAAGGAGTTTGTTATAGTTTAGAGTCTACTACTATTTAGGGATCAGTTTTCTCATCAGGCGAGGTTATGCACAAGTCTACACACATATACAACAAATTTCAACTAGTATGTCACTAGTGAAATGTATTTTGATTTACAGTTTGGTGTCACAGTGGCAATACCTGCAAGCTTTCTCTTTCATTGAGATGTGTAACCAGCAAATAAGAGCCAATGAAGGTGGGGCAGTATGTTGCTGTGTAAGTAAAACAAGTGCTTTACCAGCAATGCCTTGTGAGAGAGTCTTGGAGAGCCTCTGATGACCCAGTTCGGCAGTGTGTCCATAGTGCTGCTTTTGGAATGCCACGAGCACCCTGTCCTTTTCGTCAGTTACTTCAAGCTTGGCAAAGCAGTACTTGCCGATGTAGCAGCTTCCCTTGCTTTTGAGCTGGCGCTGGCCTGTCGAAATGCTCTCAAATGGTCCAGAACGGTGGCAGTGCAAGTAGCGCCTGACGGTTCCTGGCCGGCATTGCTTCCTGCCTGTAGATGCAACGAAGTGGCTGGAAGTCTCGTTCTCCAGAGCCTCTTTCCAGATGGAGAATGCTGAAATGAAAAGGGTTATACTCGCATCTTGTGAAAGAACGGTCACTGAGAAAGCAAAACTTCTGTTTGAAAATGTTCAACTTGACAATCTAAGCACTTGGCCAACTTTAATGAATTCTTTGCAAGGGCTAAGCAAACCGCTACACAATTCACATACATGAACTGCGATGCAAGGTTATGTATAATTTTCTTTATGTTCATGTGGCACTGCAAAAGCTTTTCAGATAGCAGAGTTCAGTTCAGATTCCTTAAATTGTTTCCAAAAGTATATAATTGTACAGTGCAACGTGTGCATAGCTCTAAGCACAAAATTGCTATTAAAAGGCCACTGCAACACTTGCAACACCTTTCTGAATCTGAAGTGCTCTCAAATTGTAGTTAGCATGCAGGCTTAGATATTACTTAGAATCTGGGCTCACAGGGTACCTCAGTCAAAAATTACTCTATGCCCAACATAAAAACCTGCTCAAAAGCTGAAGGTGCAAACAATCAACTGTTATTCTTTGTAGCGACTACTGCAGTTGCGCATTCCCAAGTAACCACGGACGTCCGTGGGACGTCCGAAATACAGCCGGACATCCAAGGCCCAGTTTGGACGGCCACTGTACGTCCATTTTTGGACGTACATTTTCGGACGTACAGTGGACATCCAGAAACGGATGTACAAGTCTGAATGACATCCGCCAACGGACGTAAAAAGTTACTATGAACCGTCAAATAATGGCCTAAATCGAATATAAAAGCAAAAACAAAAAAAGCCACTGTGCTTTTCAATTAAAAAGATTTTGTACATCAACACCCTGGCTTGTAGGTTTCAAGTTTCATCTGAATATTTCTAATATTAAGCTTAATTTTTAATTGTTTTGAAGCACTTCACCAACTCCAACGACGATCTCTTTGGGGAAGGGTATATAAGAATTGAGAACCGCTAACGAAACGTGAAGCAAGTTCACTGTGTTCATGTATGCCGTCTGCCCGGTAGTGTGCTAGCCTTGCACGTTGTACTGTACTGCTCGTTGTAAGAACATTAGCTTGTCGTTATGTGATTCTGTAAATTTTTACTCAACATCCAAAATACAGCCGATTCCGGACGTCCGACTGGACGTACGGAAGTGTTAAAACCGGACGTCCAACGGACGTACATGGTACGTCCATCGGCCCTGAAACGGACGTCATACGGACGTCCGCTACAGCCGGAATGGACGTACGGCGGACGGCCGACGGACGTCCGGTGGTTGCTTGGGTTGTGCCTTATCCTTCATGTATGGCTGTTATGGCTCCGTATGCAGCCTTCGCAGCACAGGCATTCGGCCTTACGGGACATCACCCACGCAGTCACTAAAGCTAGCAGTAGTCACTTCTAGAGGGTTTCAAATAAATTAGCACAGACATGTACAGAAAGCACCTTGGTAATCCTCGTTACTGTGGCGTTTGGTGTATCAGTCTTGTTTTTCTTGGGGGGCGGCCTTGTTTGTGCAGAACGCAGTGGACATCCGAAATCTGAGAGAGAGGCACAGCTTGAACGACAGCTTAATCTGGAAAGGAAGCTGCGCTACCGTGCGGAAGAAGAAAGACGGGCTTCGAAACTCTCTGTCAACAGTTGCCCCAGACCAGATGTACTGCTTGCATAAAGGGACACTTCGAGGAGGTCCGGGACCCCCAGAACGATGCAGAAGGCTTTGCACCGCAAAGTTGCGTGTGGTAGTAGGGGCTATAACTTTGTGAAAGAGAATGTTGTCCCTTTACCTGCCAAAAGAACTCTCCAACAACAGACGGAGCACATTAAATTTGTTCCAGGTAAAAATCCTTGCTTAAAAGCACTTGCAGTGAAACCTCGATATATCGAACAGTGCGGTGCCCGCGAAATAGTTCGATATAACCAGAATTCGATATATAAAATCACTAAAAAATCGCGTCATAAAAGCTGGTACAAATCACCAAATGAGCGAACTGTGCAGTAAACATTCACTTCGTGCTTCAAAGTATTTATTATTTTGGCTTAAAGTACTGCAGCAGGGCAGCCTGGCGTGTCATACACGACTTCCTCAACGTAGTCCAAACGTTCCACAAGCGACAAGCCGGTGCATTCTATAGCGCTGCAGTACCGGTACGGTAGGCCCAAAACCGCTGAAGCCTCGGTCGAAGTCGGGAGCGGGGCACTATCAGCGCTTGCGGGTACAACCTCGGCAGCGTCTTCGTTTGTGCGCTCAGTAGTAACGTCTGCTAGCATCTCCACATCCGTCAACTCCGCCGTCGTTCCGGTGCTGTCGTCACCGTCAACAAAGTCAACAATGCACATGCTTCGTGGCTCAGCACCAAAAAGCGCTCCAGCTGGCCCCAGGTTTCTTCAAGCTCGCATTCTTCTTTTGCACCGCCAAATTCTGCTTCGGCGCAACCGATGCGCAGCAGTCGGGAACGCCCATTGCGCCACCGCTATCCTCGAGGGTACTGCGGGATAGCTCGCCGCCTGTCAACAGAGCGCGAGCGGTATGGGCAGTCTGGGGTGGCGGAGTTCGATATACCCATTTCATGTCCATCCCAGTTCGAAATAAAAAATTTAAATTCATGTGATTTTCCTTGTGATATAGAAAGTGTTCGATATAGGCAATAATTCGATATATCCGTGTTCGATATATCGAGGTTTGACTGTATTTGCCAGTGGGCTTTCACAAGGAGTCCTGCAAATACTAGTGTTTTTGAGGCCCTCAAACACTTGTGCATCCTTGTGCCATGTTATGTACAATTCAGCCTTAAAAAAAAGCCCCCATTGAAGCCTGATTCGCCTTTCGGAGAGGTGTCTTGTATGACCAGCTGAACGGATTTCTTGAGTTCAAGACATCAAAATGGCGGTCAAAGACCCTTGTGAATTCAGGCGTACCATGAGCACCTTTAAATTGCGGATTCAAGGTTTAATGTGAACTCACAAAATTCGAGTGCGTTTGTCACAGATGAACTGATCGTCAGAACTGTAAAGCGAACTTTCATCTTTGGTGATCTAATGTAATTCGTATGCACCACAGAGTGCACGAAGGCGATATAGGTAGGACCAGCCCGGTAGACTGCAGCTGGTTAACGGAACCTTGCACCGACGAGATTCAGAAAAACTGTCCTATTGCCGCGTGGACACAAATTATAAAGGCACTGCTTGCACAAACTCTTTGTGTCGTTTTTGGTCGAGGTAAGACGGCGCAGTGAAAACTACGCTGAAAAATGTAATTGGCTTAGAAACTACTGCACATGAAGTTAAACGCAATGTAGACAGTTAAAATATAGGCCGACCGTCGATTCTTAGCTAGCCAATGAGCTGCGCTTGCAGGTCAGTGCATACAGGCGACCCAACGCATTTCCACTTAAACAGTGCACACATATCATGCGGTAACGTCAACTAGAAGGACAAATTCGTTTAAGCTAGTCGACTGGAAAGATGATAGGCGTTTAAGTTTAGCCATAGCAGTACTAGAAAGCTGCCGCGGTACGTCTGCGCGGCGGCCCGCCGCGGTCGGCTGCAGCGGCCGCCCGCCGCCGAAGCAGACGGCGCGCCGGGAGTAGCGCAAGACAAGGCTCTGCGCAAGACTATAGTTCATCTCACAAGCTAGCTGCAGCACTGTGGAGGCTACATTGTTTTCCCCCTAAGGGCGCCTAACTCACCGCGAAGGAAGCGACAAAAGGCGCCGGGGCCGTGCGGGGCCACTTGCCGAGAGGGGAGAAGGGAGTGTCCTTTCAGGACCCCCTTCACGGAGGATTAGGCGCCCTCAGTGGGCGCACTATTGATAACAATGTAGCCTCCACAGTGCTGCAGCTAGCTTGTGAGATGAACTATAGAGTTCCCGCAGGGTTCCCTGCGGAACGGTGAGCGCGAACACAGGCGGCGCTGCGAAGCGCGCCTCCGTGACGTCAGCTTAGGGATTCTCGCATTTGTCGTCTGCTTCACTCAGGATCGCTCTCCCGGCTGTTTCTTTGCGCTCGGTCAACGTCTGATGCTTGTCCGCACCAGAATTGGCGTGTGGGTAACTTTTTATCATAATAATAGGCTTAAAATCGCATACACTAGCTCGATAGTTTTGGATGCCGCTACGGGAGAAACATTGCCGGCGCCACCCCATTCCTTTCGAAGCCGGTCCTGTGCGGAGCGCGGAGAGTCGGAGCTAGGCGACAGCTTCTCATGTAAGCATTCAAACAAAAGGAACAGTCAGCTGCTAATAACCGACAACAGCGAAAATGGAAGACCAAAACACATTCTAGGCCTTCAGGGCTGTCGGCTTTGGCAGAAGGCTTCACGATTCCCGGTAATCATATGTAAGGTAATACAGTTTTTGCAACCTTGCCGAACGCTCGAACGCGTTTTGTCACATCACTGTACGTTTTCAAGGCATGAAAGTTTGCCGACATAGTCTGCAAAAACTGTAGGTTGAGTTCCATATAACCCAGTGTGTATATACGCGCGTGCTGATTCTAGACCAGGCATATAACCAGTATGGAGGTTTATTGAGCACAACGAATCACGTCTTCGTTAAATTTATAGTAACACATATATGTTTGTTAAGAGCTGGAGGGATATTTCGGAACATTTTGCACAGCCATATCTTCCCGATATTCGGATATCCGATATAGGAAAACTGCACTCAAGAGGGGGAGGAAGAGTAAGGGGAGGAGGGAAACTTTGTTTAACAATTAAATCGATCTGGTTAGTGGGCCGGGTCCTCAGTCCAGGACAAGAGAATAAAAGTAATTTTCTTCAAATCATAGAACGCCATCCCGAGTAGAATAGGATTTGTTCTTCGCGCCTGGAAGGGTTGAAAAGCAATAACCCAAGCAGCATTGGCCGATAGCCAATCATTGGACGCCCCTTGGCTTCCCTTTGGCTTCCGATAACTTGGCCAGACGCCGGCCTGTACGCAAAAGCCATTCGTGGACAACGAGCGCTATACGACCGGCCTTGAGGACAAGCATTGGCCGGTGCGCAAAAAATCACACTGGTCAGCCGATAGCTTGGCCAGACGCCGGCCTGTACGCAAAAGCCATTCGTGGACAACGAGCGCTATACGACCGGCCTTGAGGACACGCATTGGCCGGTGCGCAAAAAATCACACTGGACAGCGCGCTCATTCAGACGTAATTTTTGATCATAAAATTTTATGAAGAGTAGTAGCCTATATGTGACGCAGGTATTTATGAGTGTCTTTACGCATGTCTTGGCATTTTCTTGTTAGTTGAATGACCACTCAAGAGAGAGAGAGAGAGAGAAACTTTAATCACAGTTGAAGTGAGCATATTTGTGGTCGGGGTCTTCAGTCCAAGACTCCGTTGGTACGACCGGCTGTCTTCGCCCTTTCCGCTAGCAGAAGCTGCGTTTCAGGAGAAGAGCTGGCCAGCGTACTCTCCCACTGCTCGCGTGAGGGGTTGGGGATGGGGGGAAGGTCTGGGTTCCGTTGACATTCCCAGACAATATGGTACAGCGTGCCTGGTGCTTGGCAGTGAGTACATAGGGGGTCGTAAAGAGTAGGGTGGATGGCGTGTAGTCGTGTTGGGTGGGGGTAGGTATTAGTCTGTAGTTGTCTCAGGATGACTTCCTGTTCTTTCGTGGCCTGATCGGTGACTGGGGGATAGAGTTGTCTCGCTAGTCGATAGTGTTGGGTGATGTCGGCGTATGTGAGGAGCGGTTGCCAGGTTCGCTCCGACTCTTCTTGCGGTGCCCGGTGGGCGAGTTCTCGGGCCAGGACGTGTGCCGTCTGGTTGCCGCGAAGAGCAGAGTGGGCCGGGGTCCAAATGATTGTGACCTGCTTCTGCGGTGGCCGTTGAAGCAGAACCCGAAGCGCTTGTCTTGAAACCCTACCTGCTTGGTATGCTCGGCAGGCGGCTTGGCTATCCGTAATAATTACGCTAGCCTTTGTCTGGGAGAGGGCAAGGGCGATAGCCGCCTGCTGGGTGTTTGACGACCGAAGTGTCAGACTGGAAAGGAGGTCGGTTGTGGAGGTAACGGCCGCCGATCTTACCCCGTACCTCGCGTATTCCGCCGCGTCTGTATATACGACGTAGTCTTGTCCTCCGTACTGTTTTTCCAGCGCAGTTGCTCTTGCTAGGCGTCTTCCCTCATGATGTTGAGGGGCCATGTTCCGGGGTATTGGACGGACAAGAATTCTGGTCCTTAGTTCAGGCGGGATGTCCACTGCGTTTTCCGTGATGTGCGGCGCCGTGTAACCAAGCGTAGCTAGCGTTTCCCTACCCGTTGGGCTTGCTCCGAGTCTTACTTTCTGCGCCGTTAGGTGGGCCTCCATGAGCTCTTCGATGGTGTTGTGCAGTCCCAAAGCCGTGAGTCGTACCGTAGAGGTGCTTGGAGGAAGTGCCAGGGCTTGTTTATATGCCTTTCTAAGAAGGACGTCTAGCTTTTCGCGCTCCGATGTCCCCAAAACCGCATAAGGAGCCACGTAAACGATTCTGGATACGACGAAGGCCTGCACAAGACGGACCATGTCGTTTTCTTTAAGTCCATGGCTCCTCAAGTTCACTCAAAATATTACTGAAGTTTGCGTGTTTTTGAATTTGTTTTCACGCGCAGCGCACAACAAAAAAAGTAGTTCCAAATAATTTTCAAGCTTGTGTCAAGTAACACATTTAAATAAAAAGTATTGGCAGGTGTAAATGCCGACAGCCTTGCATGTTGTTGCATATTGTTGCATGAAGTCTCACTGTAGAGCACTCGTGTGCGTTATTTTGCGTGTGTACATGCGCACCCGGCGCGCAAGCAGCACCACTCGAGGGCAGCACTGCGGTCGTTGCCCGCGGCGGTCCCCCAACGGATAACGACGGTTAGAGCGCCGTGAACAGGCCGCAACGCAGCAAAAAGTAGTTACCTAAAGAGCCACAGCACGGTGCCACGAATCAAAGCGTACTTAAACTAAAGTGCAGCTTATTCAAAACAGCGTCAGAGGGAGTGTTAAACGTTCAGTAGGAATTGGTCATTTGTGCTACCTAACACAACGGTGACCGTCGAACTACTTCAGCGTTGTGCCTTTGCGCGTTCTTTGAACCCGCGGCGGGGCCCGTGGACCGACGCGTTGCACCGACGGCTCCGTCTCTTTGTGGCATTGAAACTGCGGTAGCACTCCTGTACGTGTCTGTGAGGTGCGTTTTGGTGTCGGTGGCTGTGTGAAGTATACCTGACTGATGGAATAACATCGTTTGCCTGCTACGGCCGCCGCTGAAAACGTAAGTCACCATTTCATTTTTCTTTTCGCGGTGCGGGAGTGCTCGCGCTAGTTCCCGCCAAACCTTCAGCTGTCGTTTATAACTGGCGCTCGCGAGTGCTGCTTAGTGTTATGTTGTTGGTTCTTGCGAAGAAAAAAGTGGTCCCATACATGTGCTTCCAATTGTGTGACGCCAGTTCTAGCTATCCTTTTTCCGGCTTTGTGTTTTCCGAACAAGCAGCCGTGCTCCCACTGCAGTTTCACGACGTTCAGCATATGCGTTGAAGCAAGACTCGTGTGCCGTATAAGAGTTGCGGATGTATTAAAGGGGCACTGACACAAAAATTTAGCATCTTGTTTTTTTCGTTGCGATAAGTAGCTAGTGACCTACTTATAACCTGTAGAAACCTCATTTGCTTCAGCGTGCGACGGTTGTTTAATTAGAGGGATTTTAAATGCGGCCAGTCGCAGTTTCGGTTTCAGCGAGTGCCGCGAAACGATGGATTTTGTGGATTTTGTGTAAACAAAGCTGACCACGTGACCGTCGGAGGGATATCACAGAGCAGAGCCGCCGTAGCACTGTCGAATCCGCATCGACGGCAGTTTCTGCGAATGCCCCCACGTACTGATCTCGTGAGGCGCTTAATTAAAAAGCGACCGTGGATGTGACGCAGGCGCTGCGAGTGCAAATGCTACCGCGGCTAAAGAACGACGCGCGACGCTCGAGGCGGTGGGTGGCAAGACGCGCGCTGGGAGCAGCCGGCCGGTCTGCCTACAGGTCCGCCTACAGATGTGTTCGGCTCAGCACTGCGGCGGATATTCGAGTGCCGCTCTCGTAAGCGGTGCAGATGACAATTTTTAATGCAACCCGCCATCGCATCATTAACTCCTTTCTCATTTAAGCCACTATGGTCGGGACTTGGGGACAATTTCGTGCAGCGGTAACAAGCAATCACTCGAGCTACCTGCGCCGGCCTGGGCCACTTCGCGGCCGTGGCCGCCGCCTGCACAGCGACCGTGCGGCTAGCTCAGTGGGCTTTTCGTGCCTCCGGCGCGTTTTCGCATCCAATGGTAATAAACAGTAATAGAAACAGAGTGCCTGGAATCGCTGTAGAACTTTGGTCGCGGCCAGCTGCCCGATTAGCTGACGAAATCACGGCGCCTCCGCCGCCAACGAACGGGTCGTTCGTTCTCGAGAGCAGAAGCTCCGCCCTCCGGCCCTCCGGCCCTCCGATTGGAGCGGCGAGCCGGGCGAGCCCGCGTAAAACGCCGGTAGTGCGGAAGCGGCAAACACAAACTCGTGACGTGTTTGGATGTTGTTTATTTACAATTGCGCGTGGTCCTCTGCTGGCTGCTCGGTTGCGTTTCGCACACTTCAAAATTGATTTTAAATATGTTCTAGGCTGTATTCGCCGCTGATATTTTGCAGATGATGTATATGTGTTCCCACCAATCTATCTCCGACGTTATCTCGCCTTCAAAATTTTGTGTCAGTGCCCCTTTAAGCTGGCTTAGTTAAACTCTAGCTATAAATGAAGCTTTCGTTTGATTATTTTCTTGAGCAATGTAAAGGTATTGTCGAGCGACGAAGTAATTACACTACCTCTGGGATTCTCCGTGGGTTCCGTTCGCGTCTTCCGCGTCTGACGGGGCAGAAGTGAGCGAAGGCACAACAAAATTGCACGGAACCGCTGGCGTGTCGCTTTGTCTATTGGACTTTTTATATTACTTTGCGCTACTGCAATAAGAGTGAAGCCCATTTTCGGCGAAATTCTGGACTGTTTTCTCGAGAACGAGCAAAGTAACTGCTACCGTAAAACGCAGTATTGAAAAATGAATAGTGCAGTGCGTTTTATGTTTCATAGCGAGTGTTAACAAGCTAGAACTTTAGGCTGAATATTTTCACACGGACATGTTGTAAGGCTTGTATAGGTGCTGTATTTAGTAAGCAGCGTGAATTTAGCATTATAGTGAACTATTTTTTTTTTACTTATTACAGGCGCTACGACGCACAGGTGTTTCCCGTGGACAAGTGGCGGATGCAGCAGTGACAAGCTTTCCAAGCTGGGCTATTCTACAATAGTACTGTTCAAAAACATATTGTGGTCTTGGCAGGTCGGCGAATTACCGGGAATGAGGGTCCTGTTTTCATTTACCTGAATGCTTCTGTATTGTAGGCATCTCAAGCAGTTAAACGAATGATAATCGGTTCGCGCTTCATGAGCAGCGCTTTTTAAAATTTTTTCTCGACTGTTATTTGTGTTTGCTTTCATGTTTGTGTTCGTATTCTTGGCACTGTTCAGATTTCTCCTATATTTGATGTGCATAATAAAAAAGCTACACAGAGAGACACGGTGTGTTGTGTTGCTCAATTGTTTTTGGCAAGTCACGTATGTATAATTGCTTCGCAAAGTTGATGCAGTTTGCTTATTGTGCCTCGCGGTCCCATTTCTGTTTTATACATGCCATTGTACAGGAAATTATTTAACGAGTGCACATTAAATAAATAATGCGCACTCGTTTAATAATTTCCTGTATATATACTGGCATGTATAAAGCAGAAATCGGGCCGCGAGGCAACTCGTAAAATAAGCATTGGTCATAAGGACTGGCCACAAAGCCAAAAATGTGCATGAAAATAGCGTGGGGTCCACCCATTGGCATTATCATGGCAACGTACTTTGCCAAGCGTTGTCCAATATTGGCCTTCCAGGGCTTGGCCAATTGTTGGCTTGTCACCTTTCCCAAACACCAGCCAATATTGGCGGCCGAGGTATTGCCAAGCTCGGACACATTGGCCACTGATGTTTTGCCATGCTTGGGCTTGGCAATTTCTGCTGCTTGGGAAAGAGCTACTTGGAATTCTTCGTCGGTTTCGAGTCTTGTAATATATGCAGGTATACTATTTATTACGTTAGTTAGCGAGAATATCATGCCTTCAACACCGTAATTATGTCGTCATTGTTCGAGTTGAGAGTCAGTTCGTTATGATAACGATATAATTACGATGGAAATTCGGAGCACAAAAGCCGCCTTCGAGTACTGTGGACCACGTTATATGTTTAGGGCGCGATCGCGGTGGCGTAGCACAAACCTTCTCATTGTATTTGCATGTGATTAAACAAAGCACGCTGCGGATATGCACCTTCTTGCACGCAGCCGTAATGAAAGCCAATTTTTGAAGGGAATGTATGCCATACAAAATGAAGGAAATATCCACACGACCTTTGTGAGGCTCCCAAACATCCCGAAACCTCCTAATAAGAAGTTTGTGACGGCGCAGAAAAATTAATGCGTTGGGCAGAAAAAAAAAGAGAAAGAAACATTAATCCGATACAAGACAGCAACGAAAGAAACAGAAGAAAGCCGCTTTATTTCCTGCTGTGCGATGAGCGTGTAGAGGCCGCTGCTTGGTACGTAGTATTCGACTGTTGAGTCTTCATAGGAGCATCTCAAAAATACTGCAGGGAAGCCTACGCATTTTGAATACTTATCGAGAAGCTCTGATCGCTGATCCTCGCGAATAAGCAAGAAAGGACGAGTTACACGCGATCTTCTGACCGATACTCTGAAGAAAGTTGTTTTCTATCTCTTCGTGTGTTGCAAACTTGTGGGGCCCGGGATACAGCTTCAAATTATTCAGATGCGTCAGAAGCTGGCAAAATAACTGAGTCGCTATAAATACGCTTTTTAACGCACTACATCAACGAAGCGGGCGATTTCTAGCCCAGGCACTGTTGCCCCTCACAATTAAGCGGAGCGTAGCAGACGACAGCGGCGCGAATCCCTCGACGTCAGAGCCAGGGGGCGCCACTCAAAGATCTCACCGCCACAGGAACTCTACGCAAGACTTGACTGCCGCGTCTCGCAAGCGCCGTTCGGCCCACCCTCCTCCGCTGGCGGTGATGCGGAGCTCCAAAACTGAGCTTATTCTAGTAACGTTGAATTCAAAACGGGGGAGGAGAGCGCAACATGATGTTCTCACCACCCCTCTGCATCCGCAAATGCCCGCACGCACGACATCGGGAACCGCGCGGCCTTCTAGCCACCATACCGCGGCTCTACCGCCGCCGTCAGCATTAAAGGGACAGACAACCGATTTTTGTCGAGTATATATTCTCTATCCCAAATGAAAGAGCATCACTTCAAGCACCTTGACGAGAAACGGTTTTGCTGATAACGCCCTACAACTTTTTAAATCGAATTTTTTTACCTACGAGCCGTATGTGTCCCTCCCAAAACTAATGCTGGCAACCATGACATAGAGCAGCTAGGCAACATACTTTTGTCTGTATGCGAAATAAAAAACAATATTTAAAAACTTGTTCCCAGCTAAAAAAGTTTGAATTGCAGGCTTTTCTGTTCATTTATGTGTTTTTTTAATGCAACAGTCTATTTTGCACAAATGCGCCATCTGTTGGGATAGACGATAGGTAGAATCCGGCTTCACGTTGTGGACGCGGGAAGTTCGATTCTCCCCGGGCGCGACGGTTTTTTTTTTTTTTTTTTTTTTTAAGCTGCCGTTGGCGTATTTGGAAACTGAAATCAAATATTTTGGCAGAACAAACGCCTCTGCCTCAGGCAGAGTCGTCAAAGCTCCTTCACTGGGTCTGTTTACTGAACGCTGCCGTTGATTCTGGGCATGGAGACTCAGTTAGCCACACTGAGAGCAACCCAGCGGCGGCGGGCGGCGTGTCTAAAAAAATTTCAAAATAACGCTAAAAAATACATATAAAATTTAAGTTTGTACAAATACTTGTGTTAAAAGGTTTCCAATACTTAAATAAACATTTAGGCAGTTACAGTAGCTGCTAGGTTTGCAGGTCACGTGACAGGGACACATATAGTAGTGCCAAGTTTCGACACTACGAACCGCCACCCTTCCGTTTTCAGGAAGTTTGCTGCCAAATTAAAATTATTTCCGCTAGTTTGTTTAGAAATTGCTTGTGGTTACCGGGCTATATAAAACGCTGGCTTTCATATGGGCTAGAGAACATATACGCGACAAAAATCGGTTGTCTGTCCCTTTAAGTTTACCGGAAATGAAATAAATTAGCTTCTTTTCAGTTCTATTTGGGCACCAAAGCCCATTGTGATGCTATTTACCATTATCATAGCAATTAAAATAAATAACTTTCTCCAAATGTCCCTAGAATTTGGCAGTGTGCCTGCTAGCATAGAGTTTCTTACATACTAATGCCTGCTAGTGAGCGTCGTGAGCGCCGTCTGCTAAGTTACTATATATTATAGGGACCGGGCGGCCGTTGTATGGCACCACCGTCGCTTCAGCGAACAGCGCCGCCCGTGGCGAACCACTCGTCAGTGGAATGCCGGTGGCGGTCAGCGCAGCGTTATTGTGCATGGCTTTCTTTCGTTCTGCTGCGGTGCGGCTTGCAAAGCGTACATAACCACAAGGACTTTTTTCAGATCGGTAAATCTTGAGCGTGGATGTGACCTTTACGAGGCATGCCATGTGTGTGATTTACGCCAAAACTGAGTATTTACAAATAGCAGACGACGCTCAATGCGCCAAGCTGGAAGTCAAGCTGGAAGTGAAAGTCCGTTCCTTCATGTAATTTTTTCATGCCTGCATGCAGTGTCGCGTATCGAGGAGTATATTGCAGCTAGATGCTCCCACAAAGCCGGTGTGTGCAACCGATCCAGGAATGCTGCGGCGCTGGCCTTTGGCAGTTAATGACAAAACGGCGTCGACGTCGTGCACAAGCGAAAGACAAAGTTGGGGCGTGCCTTCTAAGATTTACCTCAAAACAGAAATTGTGATGGACGACGCTTCCGTAACTTCATTACCTACGGCTGAAACGTGTTTAATTTCACAGAAATACTCTTACTACAGTAATCGGGAATATTTGATAGAATAAATATTAATACCGCATGATAGTAGAACGTTATTGCTCGTCGTGGAGAAGCATTGATTTATACGAATTGCAATGGTTGCTGGCTAGTTGGTAAATGGTTTTTCAATAACCAGGGTGCCCGAAGCCTGTACTCAGCTTCACAATGAATGCTGCGGTTACAAGCTACCACCTACGCTTGAAAAATCATGCACTCCTCCGTCTAACGACGATGATGGCTTATCGCAAAGCTTTCTCGTATGGGTTTCCTTGGTTGCCTTCTGGAGTTAAACTTTGACTAGTTGAGCTTCAAATTTGACCAGCACGCAGTTTGGTCTTTTGATCGCAGCGTCTGTTTGACCATTTCCCATTCACTTCGCACGAAGAAAGCTTTGCGTTCAACCATCGTAATCATCAGACGAGGGGTTAGATGATTTTGCTGTTTAATTTTGAACTTCCATGCACCCCTCTCCAAATCTAAACTTTTTCCAGCGTGTCGAAAATCTGTCTGTGCTGGAGGACTCGGATTGATGCACCCATATTTGAGGCAACTAATCGCGCGTTTTTGGTGTCTTCACAAGGCATTACACGATCTTTAAGGTACTCTGTAAAGAATACTTAAGCATTAAAAAACACCGGCTGACGTTAACACTGCCACATTTTTAAACTATCGGTGCCAGCCTTTATTCCACGCAGGTGGTAAAACGGGAAGGGGAGGAAGAATGGTTTGCGGCTTGGGCTGTCGGGTGGTTGAATAACCTTGGCTCTTGAAAAAATGACAACCACAAACGTGGGAGTTCCACTTCAACTTTCAGGCTCCCATGCTGTCACAGTGTCGCTCACCAAAAACGAAGGCACAAAGCTCACGGTTTCAGAAAGTGTTAACTACCGCAACGTTTCTACGGCTACACGGTAGTCCATATCGTACGCAAGTGCCTTTCTCTTCAAAGCACACGTATCGAGGTATCCCAGCGCTAAGGCTGGCGCGGAAACTGTAGTCATTGAAACCAGTGAAGATAATTTACAGTGGTAGAAATGAATACTAATATTCCTAATAGTTTTATTCCTACTCAGATCGCGTGGAGCCATGGGCGCAGAGAGTTGCAAAAAGCGCTCATGTCAATGTAGCCCATTCCCAACCTTAGAAGCATCCAATAAGTTTGCATAGCCGTTAGAGCATTTAAGAAGAAATGAATACTAATATTAGTAGTTTTATTCGTACTCAGAACGGGTGGAGTCAAGCGCAAATCGCTGCAAAAAGCGCTCATGCCATTCCGATACCCAACTTTAGAAGCGTCCGGCAAGTTTACGTAATCGTTACTGCATCTAAGAACCCAACACATCTGTCTAGACTTCGTTTCATCTCACATAACCGCTCACAACACCACCAAAACATTCAAAGCACCGAAGCAAACACGACAAAAACAACGTGAGGCTGTGTAGTCCAATGTACCGGCTCATTCCACTGACGAGGGTAAGGCACAGAACAGGGAGGATTTTAGAGAAGCAAAGGTCTAGCTTTGCCTGTAGTGCCAGAAAAAGCGTAGTGGCGGCGTCGTGAACTACCCAGTACGCCCGCTTGATGGCGCTGTAAACACGGCTTTGTAAACATGGCGGATGCTTTTTGCACAGGCCGCTTGAGCTCCTTAATAACATGGCTGCCCTCGCACGGCGGCCGCCGGCTCGCTGCTCCACGGCCGGACTCGACTCTCCTCCTCCCGCGCGCGAAAGGGGCGTCGAGTCCGGCCGTGGCTGCTCCTGCTGGCTCCTGGCTGGCACGCTGGTCGCGTGTTTACTTGCGCCGCGCTAGTGAAGTGATGTTACGCCAGGTGACCAGATGGCCTCGACTGGCACAGACCACAGTGAGCAGCAAGTGAGAACAAATCGTTTATTGACATCCGCAAGTTTACAGAGGCCAGGACATCATTTCATTTCGATCGCTGCAATTGTACGTCGCTTTCGTGACAACATTTTTTTTTTTTGCCATAACAACTCGTTCACTTGCGCTAAGATTTCGAACGAAGGGCACAAATGAAGTATTGACGGCGACAACGGTTTCCTTTGCACCGTCTTTCTAGCGGAGTGCATAACACTCACCTTCTGTTGGAAGAATCGAATATTCTGGCCTCGACAGCTGCCTTCCGATGCGGAATTTCCCACATTTGTCATTCCACAAGCACTCAATTCCCGTGTTTTGCCAGTCCTCTCAACAACTGATGGACGCAAAAGCACATAACAGCAATAACAGTCACGAAACCGGTGCTCCGCGCACATTGAAACGGTCGGCCGTTGCAGCGGTTTCAATTTGAATTGGCGGCTTTGTGGTTGCGAATTCAGAAACGAGGTGGTGCACCAGTCGGCTGTTCGTAAAAAGTTGTGTACATTTTTGCTCAACGAATGTTTGATGCGGAACTTGTTAATAGTATTTTTAAATAACACATTGTAAGCGAACTGTGTGGGCTCTTTGAGTCACGGAATGAATGTTTTGTATTCTATACCAAAAGTAACATTTTGCCTGCGCCGTCTGGTGGGCTTGATGGTCGAAAACAGCGCTTTAGGTTGGTCACGTGGGGCGTCGATTTTTACGCCGCCTATAGGGAAGACAGGGAACGTCCAAGCTTGAGGGGCCTGGGTAAGGTGGCTAGAATTCTAGCCACCTTAACGAGGGGAGCGCTGAGTGGTGGCGCCACCCGTCCAGCTGCCCCATAGAGTTTCTCACTAGCTCATAGTGGCAGGGAGTGCGGCGGCGCTGCATGCCGAAAAACTCCAGCGCAGGTGGCCCTCATTTATCCACATTTTCAGACCTTTCATCCCTCTTGAACCTCTTTATAAGTGAAGTCAGTGAAGTGTTGACATGCCGTTTGCGCCCGTTCTGTTGCTGAAACTCGCGTAGTACTCTTTTTCAGGCATTCTGAGATGTGTCAACCTCCCGTTTTTTACCGGGATTTCGTAGAACAAATCCTCCCTGTTCTGTGGTAGAACTCTTCAATGCAAGCGTTTGTCTTTTGTTGGAAGTGTGAACTGCGTGCGAAGTCGACTGAAACGTGCTGCGGTGAGTCGGCCAAGACACGTGCTTTTGGCGCAAGGACGCTTACAGGTGAGAGCACTGAAGTATTGGAAAAGTTTCTTTTCTGACAAGCAGACTGCAACTACGAATTTGTCAAAGCTCAGCGACTATTTACGTACCCTGTTTACGGACTTTATAAGGCTTAGAACCCCACCTTGCCGCTTTCGAAGAGCGTCAGCCTCGCAACGCTTTTGCGAGTAAGAACACGTCGGGCTTGTTGCAAGTTTATTGGAAAAATTCATGGAAGTAAAGACTGAAGCAGGCCGCGAACGAAACAGCGCGAGTGAATTGACGGTGTCCGTGGTGTTCATTTGTGCCGTAAACTTTTGCGTTGTTTCGCGAGTTGCGTTCTTTCCTCGGCTGGGTTAAATTTCGTTGCGTTTAAACTTTTTCGAGGATGTGTCGCGCAGTTTCAAGCTGGTGTTTTGATTGAACTTCGCTTGCAAGTAATGCCGACGGAGTGCTTTGATTTCTCCTGTAGCTGTTGGCTGGCTCAAAACGGGTCATCACCGGTGTTTTGGCAGTATTCTGCTTCGCCGTCCGAATTTTTTTTTTTATTATTCCGCCGGCGGTCGCCCCTCATTGGCTGCTCAAAGTCGCATGACAAACGCCGTCGCCGCAAGCAAAACAATGGACCTCTCCGTCACGCAGCGGCCGTGACGTCACGGAAAGCGCACGTGCTGGGTGTGGCCGGGAGGGTGGTTGGCAAAACATTCGGACCGGCGCGCGCGGCGAATGCAGTGAGGCTGCATTAGACGCGCGCAAAATTGGAATTTTTGTTTAAGTGTTCGCTTTTCTGATGCCGGTGGGCTGCTGTGCTCTCGGCTACGCAAATCTTGCGAGCAAAATCAGCGGCATCAGACTTTACGGAGTCCCCAAAGAGGTAAATTCGGCGTGTATTGTGGATGCGCGCAATGTGCCGAAGAGGCTGGCAGCCAAAGCAGCGACATGGTCTGCTCTTACTCGTAGCAACATTTCCCATTCTAGAACTTCTGCTGCCCGTGCGTACGAGATTTCGGCGCACGTTAAAGATCCCCAGGTGGTCAAAATTAATCCGGAGCCCTCCACTACGGCGCGCCTCATCGCCTGCGTTGCGTCGGCGCGTTAAAACCCTATAATCAATCAATCAATGAATCGAACTTCTGCTGTTCTCCAAAGCGCAGTCATACCGTCTACATTGGCAGCCCGCGCTGATTCGTGCCATGAAATGATGCTTTTTATCAACCATCTGCTATCATGCAGCACCAGGAGAAATTTGGTAGGTTGCACACGGAAATTTTCTTGCTGCGAAATATTGTCATGTTTTGAGGAGGTAGAGCACTGTATTAAAAACACAATGAATGCCTAACCTGCTTAGGCGACACGAAATAAATGTTTCGACGAGGAATCGCGATAGCCGCCTGCCGCAGATCGACAAAAGACAAGTTTAGTCTTATGGGGGGATCTGTTCAAGACGAACGAAATTCATTGCTTGTAAGTGCAATAAATTTTTACCTTGACCAATTATATTCTACCTTGAGGATGCGGCAAAACAGAGATGCTTACCGTGCTCAGATGTAGCATCGTGCCTTCGGCGCGAGATGGGCCACTCACGCGACTGGAAAAAACTCGAAAAATGTGTTTGCCCTAAGCAAACAGACTCAGTGAATGTATTCTTTTGTTGCGGTCTCACGACGCTTTCGTATTCAGCGGGCGTACAAGGACACTAACTTTAACTATCATGAAATAAGGACTACCGAAAATTATTTCAGTGCACTGTCGCAAGCTATGCGCACTAACCATATGTGGCTGCTATGTTACTCACACAGTGACGATGAACCGTTTCGCGATCTCACTGGGGAAAAAGGTAACAAAACAATTGGTCAATCACGTAGAGAACGACATCATCGCAATATTTTTATTGGAATAATTTTTGGCTGTTGCTCTTCATATTTTTGTTTCGTTGCTGCTTATTTTACTTTTTAATCCTTTCATGCTTTACCTTTCCTTTTTCCCCTCGACATGAATCGTGTGTACGCCACTGTCTCCGGGCGACGCAAAGAGACCAAGAACAGGGAGTGTGCACGTACGCTGCCTGAGGCACCGCGCTTAGCTTAAGCAGACCTCGAAATCAACAATGAATTAGCTTTCCTTGGCATGTGTCCGAACACAAAGAATCTTAAAAAAAACATTCTTGGAATGCGTCGCAACAGCACCAACCTTCAGAATGACTCGTTTAGGCTGTCGCGCACAGATTATCCGAAAGCGTCGTCATTCAGTTGACCGTACGGTAAACGAAACTGTTGCGGAGGTTGTTGATGCGGAAAGCTACATGGAGGTGCGACGGGCACAGCTAGGATAGCTAGACCCCCACCTGCAATCTGGGCGGCCAGTGACGGCCCGAACCAACGGCACATCGTTCCTTTCGGGCGCCGTGCGGCTGGCGCGGCCAGGCCGGGCCGTCGGAGCAGGCGCGTTCTGCCAACCGCCACCGCACTTCGCCGCCGCGAGCAGGCGCCACCCGTCGCGCACGTGCGCTTCGTGACGTCACGTTGTTTACATACAGGGAGAGGTCCATTCTGCCGAAACGAAGACGAAAAATGACAAGACCAGCTGAAAGAGCGCAGCTTCGTCCTTGGTTGTCCTCAATTGATCCGACGGGACAGTGCGCTAACAACTTCTGTCTTTTTGCTCTATCTTCGTCCCGTCTTCCCACCCCCGGTGCGTTTTTTTTTCTTCATGGTCCGCTTATGCGTGCACGGGCGTGTGTAGTATGTGTGCGTTGAGGGGGCTTGTACGCGCAGCCACGCTTCACGCAATTGCTGATAACGTGCCGGCTATATATTGGCAGGTGATTTCAACGTAGGCATCTTCCGGCCCGATGCAACTTGATGCTGTCTTCTGTGGTCGACCGGTTTAAGTTGTGTTAGCAGACGGTAAGATACCCGCGATGATGGAGAGAAATGGACAACCTCGCGTTGTCCGCTTGAGTCCTTCCGTGTTTTACTCGGCGCATTTGCTAGGAAGCATGCTGAACCACAAATTGAAAACAAACGTGTTTTGTACACGTTTGTAAACAAACAAAACGCCATGCACTTCTTAGAGTGCACCCAGCTTTGCTGGTCGTCGTCCTTCAGAGTACAAGGGCATTGCATCACCAAATACCCACTGTGGCACTACTACTTATTGGCCCTGGACAGCTGCGCGTGCCTCACGTTATAGGTGCCATCTCAATTTATCAGATGCAAGCCAAAATATTTTTGTAGGCTTTTTCCAAAGCATTTGCTCTCTTGCAGCTTAATGAAACCTTGATGTAAAACTAATAGGGTTTCTTTTCAAACATCATGCAAACGAAGAGTCAAATTGCATTAACACACTTGTGCCTGCACTGTTAAAAAAATGCCCATCAATTTACGGGACATGTTCATGCTAACCTTGTTGCCACAACATGTGCTGTACTACAAAATTATGGCACATGTTCTGTAGCATCAGGTGATGGGACGTGTTCCGTGGTTCTAGATTATGGAACAAATTCCATATTACCTGAATACGTGGAAATGTTCCGTACAAATTGGAAGCAGTATAAGTCCCGTGTAGCTAGGCTACGGAACATCACCCATATTTATAGTGAACAGAGAATGTTCTATACATCATAACTACAGGAAATGTCCCGCAATGGTGGGTTATGGAACAAACTCTGCAAACTCTGTACTAGCTCAGTAAGGAGCATGTTCTGTACAACTAGACTGCAGGAAATGTACCGTACAACATGTTTACAGAACATTTCCTATTCTTTCTAACTGCAGGAATTGTGTTGCAATGTCTTTTTATGGGACGTGTGGTAATGAAGTAAACATGCACACTTACCGTAAACTGTTAAAATGGTAAATGTACTGTGTGCTACAATAGAGCTTTTGTAACGTAACACACACTTGCAGCATGCGTGCAGCCAGAGAATATGCTGGAATTAAAAGCACTTTTATTCAATCTGAATTGTTTTGCATTAAGCAAGCTTTAAAAAAGCTGCAAGCTCAAGACGATTGCGTCAGTGAAATTGTAGCAACAAAAGCAGCAACAAAACAGTCTTGAGCCTTTTCTTAAAGCTCCTGAATACAAAACTATTCAGACTGAATAAAAATGCATAGCATCCTAGCATATTCTCTGGCTGTGCATATGCTGCAAGTGTGTGTTACGTTACAAAAGCTCTATTGTAGCACACAGTACATTTATCACCTTAACAGTTCATGGAAAGTCAATATCACGCACTCTGTCGAGTACCAAATTTTCCTGCTCTCCTGGAATCGGCTGAAGTTTGAAGATAGGCTACAAGCTACATTCAGCCTACAAGATAGGCTGAATGCTGCACTTGTATAGATGTTTTCAAAGTTTCTGACATGAAGGTAATCCGCATTGAATTTTCATTCCTGCTATTTTTTAATCAGCGGTACAAAGTGGCATTAAAAATAAAATAAACTAGCATGAATAACCCAAAGCTCATTGCTGCTACTGAACACAAAACATTTACAGTGAAAATTCAGGCAAAAAACAAAAACTGCCTTAACTCTTTCGGGACCGCCTGAAAAAGTGAGGTCTCGCTACAAATTTTTTATTACATTAAAGGGGTCCTGAAATGCCTTCCGCCGATGCATGGATGTACATGTAACCAAATAAAGCAATGTATTAGCAATCTCCTCCTGCAAGAATTTTGTTAAAGCGGTGAGTATTAGCTGAGAAATCGTAAATCAAAAACTGCGAATTATCGCCGCGCCGTATTTCCTCCTCCTTTCAACTGTTTCTTCGCTGTTGGCCTCCCCTCCCATGATGCTCAGCTCCTCAGCGGTGACGTACTTCCGCTATTGCGCTCCCACAGACTGCCGTCTGCTACGGGCCAGCTCTTTCGGCTTTTTCATCTCTGTAGACACCATGGACACAGGCTGGAAAAGCGAACGAATGACCTGGCCGCATGTGTGCGGCCTGGCCTTGCCCTTTCGCGGTGTACGTAGCTGCAGGGCTGCAGTTGGTATCGGCGGCGAACTCGCAGCCGCGTGGGGAGAATCGTGCGCTCGTTCCCTTTGGTGCACCGCGCACTGCTGATCCAAAAAGCGCGGTCTCAGATGTGGCCCCGCTGGTGCCGGGTGTTATTTTGCGGTGGTTGTAATTCCTACTACCGGCGGCATGTGAAAAAAGACATTTTCAACCGACACAGAACCCGTGCACAAAACGCGCCGGATCGGATCGCTTTATCAGCGGCGATGAACGTGAAGGCGAAGAGCAAACCAACGCTGCACTCGATCAGCGAGAACCCGTGTTCTGACAAGCTGCACCCATGTGTTGCATTCAACACTGACGGGAAAGCGTTTGTTTGCACTTGTTTGGATAGTCGTAAAATGTCCAAACACTCCGGCACTCCGCTAGCAGATCAGCCGGCGAGACATTTCGGAAAACATTTGACAGATGGCGCCGTATGCATTAGTGTGTCGCTACGCGAAACTGATGAGACGCTCTACTAAAACTCCCATCGCGGTGTCACGTAGCGGGACGCAAAAATTTAGCGTTTAGCGTATGCAAAGGCCACAAACGCTGTACTAAAACTCTATTAGCAGCAAAATAGCGTGCGTACGTGAAACCGCTTGCGTTTACAAAGCTGCACGCCGAGCGCGTACGTTTCAAACCTAGTGACATCGTTTAAATACACTGGCGAGCACAGTGTAACGTAGTCAGATATCAACCGTATGCTCAGGCGACAAGCAAGAGCTTGTTTTATGTGGGGCGGAGATTGCGCATAAAGGCTCGTTCGCACTTGCGACGAAAGCGAGTGAGAGCGGCAGGAATTCCGTCGCTTTGTCGCGCGACGATCGTTTTTGTCGAATGGTCGGGACAAATTTTGGTTGCGCGACAGAATTCCCGTCGCTTTCGCTCGCTTTCGTCGCAAGCGGGAATGGAAAGTTCTGCCGCTGCCGTCTGCTACGCAGCTCGGAGGTAACCGCGCGATCTGCTCGGGCCGGATGAACGCGCACACTTCCCGCACGGCAGTGCCCCAAGCGGCAGACGGCCGCGTACATCGCTCCCGGCGCCCGTCTGGAGCCCGCCCTCGGCACACTAGCCAGTATTTTTCAGGCACTATAATGGAGGAAAGATTTTTTTCCTTCCGATGAACCTAGTTCTTTGCCCCTGTGTTTTTAAATACGTGAAGTGGTTAGCACGTCGTCCTCACGCAGCTCTGTATCGTCGTAGCATCGCTGATTGTCCGAACGAAGCTTGCAGCTAAGCCAATGCAGCGACCGAAGCTGTGTGTGTGTGTGTGTGTGTGTGTGTGTGTGTGTGTGTGTGTGTGTGTGCATCGCCTCCCGTGTGTTGTGGACGCGTTCGTTTCGCGATGAAATGCGACATTGTACTTCTGCGGGTGGATAGTGCTTCCCATGGTCTGGATTATCTTTCTCGAACGACGTACCACTCAACCTCGCATGGGGTATGTGCAGTGTGCCTGGCTAAAAGCCTTCTCGCTTGCGCGCCAGAGTTGTGACTTGCTGCTCGTCCCCGCAAACCGGGTGTGAGGTGAGTGCCGTATTTACGACGGGCAGGAGGAGGCAACTCATCGTCTGTCAATCGCGGTTCAGACTTGCAACGCATGTTGTGACGTTGCGTTCGTTCGAAACGCATCTCTGGATTGTTTTGAAGTTGAATAAAATGTACGCGTCAAACCCGGGCATTCGGCTCAGGGCGTTCTCTGCGATTGCACCAAAGAAGTGCCACGGGACTTTCTTTATGGTACGTACTCACGTAAGATAAAATCCACGTCGTGTTATGGCCGTGTTGCATTCAATACAAACGGTTAAGCGTTTGTTTACACTTGTTTCGTTTGTCGTAAAATGTCAAAGCACTCCGGCACTCCGCTGGCAGATCAGCCGGCGAGCCGACGCTGAGCAGACGACTCATCTCTTTGCCGGAAGTGCGTGAAAAAGCCGCCCAATAGCAGGATGTCTAGCTCATGACGAACATCTGGGAATCGATGATGTAGACATGTGAAGATGGCGGCGTCCAAAAACACGAAGGAAAGGGTGAGAAAAAAGCGACAAACTTTGCAACAAAAGTGTGAGCTTTCCGCTGCGCGTAAAAGAGTAATACTTGGCACAGGTGACGTTGGCGACCCAATCTAGCGATTGCGCTAGTTCATTTAGTGTGCTCAAAATGCCTTTCAGGGCCCCTTTAAGCAAAGGCACCATCCTACCTTAGCATATACCAAAATGCAGCTAATTATATGTTCTTTGACATACAATACCAAGTTTTACTTCAACACTGACGATAGAACCATGAAAAAATGTTGAAGTAAGAATTTTGTAAAAAAAACTACAGAAAAAGATAGAAAAAAGCGTAAATATAATAATATTAAAAAATAATAAAATTATTTCAGGATATACAAAATCTAACACAATGCTTTGTGTCTTCATCGCGAAAGTTTGATGTGGCTAGGTGTAACTGGTTTTTTGTTTTGTGGGGTGATCTCTTTGGCACTAGGGCCATGGCTACGTCGTCGCCCAGGTACACGCCGGGCTTTCGTCTCGGCGAAAACTTGATCCCTTTCTGAGATGGTGGCAGGAGATCACCACCATAGGTAGTTAACACCCTAGCGAACAAATATAAACCAGCCAGAACATATTTCAAGCGCACATACCTACTCCAGAGACAATTGAAACCGAAACCAACACCCACCTTTGAGTGCAATTTGATGTTCCAGGCTGATCGACACCTGAATCCTCACTCGAGCTGAAATCCGATCTCTAAAGCCGCATTCCGACTCTTCACTGCCACTCTCATCGTGAAAATCCACAGTAGAAGGCGAAGATATGCGAGACGAGATGAGGCGGATTTCTTATCGCGCTCGCGCGAGTATGATGCCATGTTTGTTTACATTCGAAACCACTGCCCGTCAGAATAAAATATCTGATGCGTTGCCGCGTGGCGATAAAAAAAAGAAACTTCACAAAAGGGAAAACTATAGTTTTCAAACTATCTCCTAGATGTCGCTAGGTGTTCCATCGAGCGAAAATTTGTATTCTGCAGGCTCGTGAAACCATTGATCATATGTGATCGATGGCCTATGGAGCGGTCCCGAAAGAGTTAAAGCCCACGTTACATTCACACTAAGAGGAAGCAAAAACTGCCAAACGTTGCCGACAAGAGTGTCCTCACGGCACTGAGCCACAACTGTGGCCTCACCATGAGTGAATTAAAACACTTCTGTAAGGCTGGAACGTCTATTTCAACTACATGTGCTACATGGTACAAGACTACTAAAAAAATAGGCTTTACAAAACGAAAGGAATGAACGAAGTAAAAAAATAAAACGCTTGTGCAAAACTTAAAGTTGGACTTCAAAACAGGGCTGCACAATCGAACCACTTGCTCCGGAATGTCTCCAATTTTTGGAGGGCGGTCCGGACTTTGGGGTGCATGGTAGTGATTTTTCGAGATGGCTGGCGGGTGCCTTCTTCTGGGTTCATGCCTGCAAGTTTCCTGAAAGATAAGACGTAATATTATGTTGCACAATTTTTAAGCCCGTAACCAGTTTCTGCGGACATATATGTTTGTATCCTCACTAAAAGTGCAGATTCAGCAAATGCCACCATGCAAACTGAATGATTTTGGTTGTCCTAAAGCTACCCATTTGCCCCTATACTGAACCGGGTGTGGAGGTTAAAGAAGGGTATTATCTATCTCGTTGTGGTCCTGCAGGACCGAAATACCAGATGCCAAGACCAGATGTGAATGTGCCTGAATGTGTCTTGGGTCATTTCCGATAAGATCGAACAAAGCATGGCTGTTCGACCTCTTCAATTCGCTTGAAATTTGTTTACCTCATTACCGCATGCATGTAATGTGCGGATTCACAAATATTTTCGGTGGAAATAATTTTGGCCGACAAAAAAAAAATTGGAACGTACCGCGTGGACCCCAGCCGCTACCTGCCCCTCCGCTGCGGCCAAATTCAGCGACGCCTACCAAAAAATATATACTTATCAGGCGGGAATGGTAATTTTTGCTCTTAATGTATGCCTGGTGTACATTTTCCCCCACAATATCGTTGGGTAGAAAAACATATTTTTCTAATAAAATGACAAATCTTGCTCAGAGCGCATTTTGTTCTGTACTTTGTGGGCCAGTATTATCGTAAGTAAGGGAGCTAGAGCCTTCAAATTTTAGTGAGGGCTGCTCCTGGCAAGCACAAATAAGGCCCGTAGATATAGTGTCTGTGCAAGCACAGTTTAAAAGCAACTGGCGGCTGGCGCGCAACATCGAAGAAAAAACGATAACACTCCAAGTTCAGAGGCTTATTCAAAAAAACACTTCTTCGATTTTGCTGAAATTCTCTTCAATGATCATTAAAAACATGTTGCATCATTTTCTTCCTGACGTGCATACAGCGCGAAAACAAAGCCTCATCGTCCAGGTCTTCACAAGGTGCTGAGACACGAAACAGTGAGAGCAATTTCCACGGAATGTGCAGATATTTTATCATTTTTTGCACCAAAGGAAAACGATTACTCACGGAGAATTCAGAAGTGAATCTGAAATTTTCGTGTAAATTTTGGAACGAAAATAAACAATCTGCACACCACTAAACTTGTACACTCTGGAGAAAAAAACTTGTAGTTTGAAAAAAAAAACAAAACTCCAGGCTCACATGTATTTTTTATAAAACGCTTCCAGTTTTATAAAGCTTTCCACAGATATTTTCCTCTAAACTTACTTCTAGAGGAGCACAAACACTTTCCTGAAACATAAAAATACTTGTGAAAAGAAGTCCCTACCCTCCTGAGTCCCAGACTGATTTTAGTGCAGCGGATTTTTGTGAAACTTTCAAAATTAGTTTATGAGGGCCTCTGGATATAATAATAACAACTTATTATTCACTGCAAACTTTCGGACGTGTGTGCCGCATTGTCCTTTATATTGGACATTGGGACTCTATGCGGTCTTTTCTAATGCAGTGGTATTGTTACACGCAAGATGTTTTTTTGTGATAAATAATTTGATCAGGTAAACGTAGGAACATTTTATTTACAAACTGCTTTGTTCACTTTGTGTGAGCTCCTTCATTCACTTGGTGTGAGCATTTTCGAAGCATCTCCTGTCTTTGGTAACGCAAAAGAACAAATGACACTTTGTGCAGAAGAACTTCGTCTTCTTGTTGCATCCTTCGAGCCTGCAGCGGGCCGCATTAGGAGCATCTGTCAGTCTTGGGAAATGGCCTAGCGTCTTTGCTCTTGCTTCGACTGGAGACAACGGAGCCCTTTTTGGTGGTGGGCACCACTCTTCGTCGGAGTCACTCTCCACTTCATTTTGACTCTGAGCTTGCGCGATTAGTTCCTCACCAACAGACAGACGAAACTCCAGGAATTTCAAGATCTCTTTCTGGCGCTTTTGTTGCGCCCGCATGTCTTGCACGTACTGCATCCATGAGTTGCTTAACGCAATGTCGAATAGATGGAAGATGCTTCTGATGGTCCACTTGTTCACTCGAGCTTTGATTCTGTAATAGCTGATCATACGATCTGCGAGATCAACTCCTCCCATGTTGACATTGTACAACCGTACAACATCTGGCCGGGGCACATCAATGTGTTTTTTTTCTTTCCTGGACCACCTACGGCATGTGTCTTCTGGGTGCCGGCCATGGATAGAGGACATCAACGTAATGGGCTTATTGTCGTACCAACGTACAACTGCCTGTTTTTTGTCGTTTCTCGCAAACATCTCTGACGTCCCTCTTCCTTTTTCTTTTAGCTCTTTCTCGCTGGATAGTTTCACCCCTTTTGGGATCCGGTTGTTCATAATTGTTCCCGTGCCAGCGATTCCGTTTTCTGCTAGCTTATCCAGCAGCGGCCCTGATGTGAAGTATCTGTTGAAGTAGACCTTCGTTCTGGGAGGGAGCGTCTCAATGAGCCTCAGCACTGCGGATTCTCCTATTCCGGAGCTGCCTGGATACAATGCTGCCTTTTTTCCTTGATAGATCTCAAAATCTAGGATTAATCCACCTGGCGTTGCGAGCACAAAGTTTTTAAGCCCCTCTGGGTTTGGCTTGCGTGGTACGAACTGCTTCAGCTGCGTTCGTCCACTGAACGGGATCATTTGTTCGTCGATGCTGACATTCTCTTCCCGAGGAAGCTTGTGACACCCTTCCAGTAGAAATGACACCAGTGGTCTTATGCGCCAGAGCCTGTCTTTCTCTTTTTCTTGCTCACTTACATCAAGTTCGTTAACTAGCTTCAGCCGGCGCCGAAGTTGAAAGTACCGGTTCTTTGTCATGTTATCCGCAACAAGAGGCACCCTTGTCTTTTTCATCCAGTACATGCGAATCTGCGGGTAGCACAGGCAGGACATTGTCAGTGAAATCCCAAAAAACATTTTGAGTTCTTCTACTGAGGTCTCCAGACTTTTTCCAGTCTCCTGGACATGTGTCGTGTTCATGGCAAAAGCCATCATCTCGAAGACTTCATGTGGCACATACTGAACGAGGTAGTCACTTGGACTCCACGAAACCCGTTGTTGACTGTCATCAGGGGTGGATGTGAAGTCAGGAATCCAAGACGGAAGCGGCCTGCATGAAGAAAAACAGCGTAAAAGAGCAGAGTTGCTTTTGATCCGTTCACATGGCAATGACCGACCGTCACAATGCACACTCCTGCAGTACATTAGCCCCCCCCCCCTTTCCCAAAACGCATACTACTACTATTCCTTACCCATCATGGCGTTTCCATGACTGCCCCTTTGTCGTCTTCGATGTGGACGGGCGTTCATCGTCGCTATTTTCGTCCTCTTCAGAGCTCAGGGTATCAAGTGGAGCCGAAAATGTAGTGTCTACCAAAGTGTCGTCGTCACTGTCCGAAAGATCAATGTCGGACGTGGCCGTTCCAGCGATTCGTTCAAGGATTCTTTCGGCCGTCTCATCACTGACGCGTGGCCTTTTTACTAAATGAAAAAGAATTTCATATCATACCGCAACCTAGTAGCAATCGGAAGCAAGCACGTTCTGTTCACACTGCAGCGCGCCACGTAATTCACACAAAGCAACTTGGTTCAGTCCCGACGTCCAATCTTTTGGACATGTCAAAGCTCACACCGCGTAGGCAAAAGAAAGGACGTTAAGAGCTGAAATATTTAGCTGCGTGTGCTCTCTGCAACATTATCTTTGACGTTTAACCGATGAAATGACATTAAATAAGCTCAAAGTGCGAAAAAAAGTACTTACGGTTGCGGTTGGCACCGTAGAACGCCGCACCACTCAACGCCGCCATTATGAATACTCCTAGCGGCGCTTCGAGACCTCTAATTTCAAAACCACTGTACAGATGGCAGCACCAGTTGTCCAAGGTATTGGACAACCGGTTTTACGGCGATAGGAGCTTTGGAAAAGCTGTAATCGCTCGGTCTTCGATGTCCAATATTTTGGACAAATTTCCCATTGCTGGTACTCAGGAGACAAATTTCCCATTGCCATGATGACAATAACAGGTCAAAATCTGGTTACAATTCTGAATTTACACTCTACGAGTTGAGGGCTGCACTGAGCACATGTAAACCTTCAGCTCCAGGCGCAGATCAGATTACATACACCATGATACAACACCTACACCCAGATACACTTGAAACACTCCTACACCTATACAATAACATATGCCTTTCGGGGCACATCCCAAAATCTTGGAGGGAGGCTATTGTAGTGGCGTTTCTGAAGGAGGGTAAGGACCCTTCTCCCGCTAGTTATAGACCTATTGCCCTCACAAGCTGCCTGGGCAAGCTTCTCAAGAACATGATCAACAGGAGACTCGTGTACTTTCTTGAGTACAATGGTCTTCTCGAGAGCTGCCAGGCAGGCTTCACGGCGAGGCGGTCTACAAATGACCAACTAGTAGCGCTAGAATCTTACATTAAAGATGCCTATCTACATAAGCAGTATTGCATGACCGTGTTCTTTGATATTCAAAGGCATATGATACTACATGCCGCTATGGCATCCTTAGAGACCTCAAATCCTTTGGTATATCTGGTAACATGCTGAACACTCTGTCCAGTTACCTATCTTTAGGAACATTTCGTGTCAGAGTTGGTTCGGCACTTTCAAACGTTCACGTGCAGGAGAATGGCGTGCCTCAAGGTGGTGTTTTGAGCTGCACTTTGTTTTTAGTGAAAATGAATTCAGTTCATAAGGCATTGCCACCAACAATCTCTTGTTCGATGTATGTGGACGACGTACAAATATCATTTAAATCGTGTAATATGTCCATATGTGAACGACAGATCCAGCTTGGGGCAAACAAGCTTGCTCGCTGGGCAGATCATAACGGTTTTAGGATTAATCCTGGAAAGAGTACCTGCGTCGTTTTCTCAAAGAGACGCGGTATCCAACCCGACCCTGAAATTAAATTGAATGGTGACTTGATTCCTGTAAAAAAGGAACACAAATTTTTAGGCGTCGTATTAGACGAGAAACTGACATTCATCCCTCACATCAGACAACTAAAACATAAATGCCTCAAAGCAATAAACATACTTAAGGTCCTTTCACACCACTCCTATTACGTGTCTTCACAAGCTTGGTGGGGTCCCGCTTGGACTATGGGAGCGTGGTTTATGGGTCGGCAACAAAACTGTTCGAAGAAGCCAAAGAATTAACAAAAAAAGTGTAACAAGATGTTAGAGACAGTGCATGACTGCTAGTTCTGCTACATGTAAACTGATTTGCGTAACTTCAAAAATTCTGAACCAAATGTCATGCCAGATTTTTTTCTACCCCCTATTCCTTGAAAGAGCTGCAAGTCTGCCAACAACCGCAGAGCATAACAAAGAGAAAGAGAAGCAGACTGTGGTTTTGTGCCCCCACAAAGCTCGACTGCAGGGTGAACAATCTTGCCATTCTATAAAGACATTTGGGGAAATGGACATTCACCCATAATAATCGATTGACACCCATACCTACGCGCATAGCAGACGGCACCAAACAGCCTTGCTTACTGTTCACGGTGCATATGCACATCAAGAAATAAAACCAAGTTCATGATTTCAAGTACTGAGAAGCACCTAGAGACAATTCTTGATGGTATGAATGAAGCCAATTGAGCACGTCACTTTTTCGTGCATTCCTTTTTACTTTATTATTGCTTTTTGCTTGATGTGATTCCTCCTGTTTCTTAGAATCACAGCAACTGTGTAAATTTTCGGCAGGTTTCACAATAGGCAGCATTCAGTGCAGCGGACCACCCTCTTCTCACTTCTTCATTGTCTGCTTGTACAAAGAACAAGTTTTGGAAAAACCCCAGTACTACCTGAAATCATATTTTTACTAATTGTTGTGGCATGTGTGAGGGTGTGGCTTGGTCTGTGCATGCCAATAAGGGCGATGAAGTATTTACCTCCACAACACAGACGAGCGACGCAATTTTCTCTTTGAAAAACAGGCACATCAGGGGAAAGAGACCGATGAGCAGCGCCCGTGGACGACATTGTTCTCGCGCTGCCCTGTCTGTCGGAAGGAGCCACTGCAGTGATTCCTCCGTTTTGACATGGTGTCGTAAAAATGCATGAAGCAGCTCATGATCTTTCACGCTCGATTCCGAGGACAGTCCCCGCAGTCTCGTGCTAGTCAGTCTGGAAAAAGAACGAACAAAAAAGCGCCAGCACGATCATCAGCAGCCAGCAGGATAAGCAAGAACTTTATTTAATGGGCAGCTTGGGCAACTATAGAGGTGGAGGATTGTGCGCTTGCATTATTGTAAAATGGACAGTTTAATGGCTATTCCTTAATGTGAAGCATAAAACGGTTGGCACGTCATTGTGTAACTGAATTGTGCTTACTTTTTTGTCATGTTCCCGTCATTACAAAACATTTTAAATCGCAATGCCACAATTGCCCACAAACACTAACACAAGTATGAAGAATCACACTGCAAGCATCCAACAAGCGAGGTTTTGTGCAAGAAGCCTGATGTTAACAACCAGGGCTCACAGAAAACAAGTAGTGTTTGTGACACCAGTGTCGTTTGACAGCAGCATGAAGGCTTTGACAAAACGTGTAGAAATGCTCTGAAGTGGTACTATGACACCACTGCAATTAGATGAAACCACCACCTTAGGTGCACAAGCCTTATCAAGCCAGAGCCCAACATTTTATGACAAGCTGGGTGAGAGATGAAGCGCCCTAACAGTGTTAACTATCAGGTAACTGGAAGCACTTTGTATGCCGTCCCATGTCGTATGTGCACCGCTAACTTTCAAAATCTTTATCAACAATTCTACCATTTTATTCTCATTGGCTGGGACAGCGTGTGTAAAAAAGCAAATTTTTTTGTAACAAATCGAATATTGTTCAATCGGCAACCATACACTGCAGTGTGGCTTTACTTTGGTGCTTACGTAATACTAATGGCAATCATGAGCTTCGGTTAGACGTAACTCCTCTGAATAAATGTGTTTTCTCAGTCCAATCAGATTGGTAGTAATGAGTGTAAAAACAATTACTGCATGCACAATTCATGAAGTACCTTTCAAAGTGTGCCAGGAAGTGGTGCTGCGTAAATAGAAGGGGCCACCCTTTTTGCACATCGCTGGCCTTCGTGCCATTTGTGTTGATAGTAAGCCGCACCGATGCATAGAGCGTTGTGAACAGTGCTCCTGAAGACATAAATCCAGCTCCTCCTCTGATTTTAGGCTTTCATCCATGAGAACCTTCTTTGCCCTTTGGACCCAGTACTAACTGAAAGGGAAACATGGAAGAAAATACACCAAAAAAAGTAGCTGGAGTCAAACTTCATTTGTAGCACCAAGGCACTACCGTGCACCACCGAAGCAACCACGATGGATTCCGGTATGCCCGACATAAACTTAAGATACTACGCTTTCTCAGTGGAACTTAAATTGAAAAAAAAATCGCACCGCTAATTTTGTTAAGTGGTGATTTGACTATGTCATATCACCTTCTCACAGCTTTCTAGAAAATCTACTTGGAATGTGAGTTAGGTGATATATAGCTCAAGGCTTATAGCATGATTTGCTTCCTGGTTTCACTGTAGTGAATTCGTTTGCAAGGAACTTTTTTACCTCACACAGATACACATGGGCTACTGCTGGGTAATACTGCCAGTGGTGCCAAGCCACACGGCGGAACAATAGAGCGTCAATTTTGCAATGTACATCAGAAGCATGTACCGCAAAGGCCAATGTCGCATCAACCCTAACACCTTATTTTGCATGCACAGATACATTTAAATTTTCTTTTTTTCCACAAACAGTGAAGAATAAAACTTCCTAAAAGACTCTGTATAAGGATTCACTTTGGTTGTTTTGCTGACTGTGTTTTGTTTGGGTCTGTAAACCTGTTCTCGTGTGTCGAATTCTTTCCTTTTTCCTTTTTCATTTCTGCCTTACTTTAGTGCCTGTATATGTACTTTTTACTTGTACCGTACGCGCCCACCTGGTTGGACCTGCGAAGGTCTACAGTATGCAATAAATGAAATTAAATGAATGGAGAATCGCTTTCCCACTCGCAGAAAATTCCCTGCGCCACGCCGTGTTTAAAGGTGCAACGCCAGTCACGCGCTAAATAAAGGCCGGAAATTCCCGGCGTCAAAAGCACACGCCTCCTAACTTCATTGGTTCTTAAATGGGAAACATTAGCATTTCAAGCGTGTTTTGCCCATGACGATATTGAGGACAACGTTTACACTTCACGTACGATAAAAACAACCAATTTAATCCGACTGCGAGCTACGTTATACAAGGGCATCGCAATACAGGAGGCGATGACAAGGGGTACACCTTCGTGGGGTGCTCAGATGGCGACTGCCCGGCGCTCCGCTTCCCGCCGCCGCCGAAAGCCCGAGGATCGGTTTTCAATTTGAAGCCGTGTGGCGAACATTCGGAGGCCGCAACCGTTGAATAAAGCACTGCACGTGCCTGGGGCAGCTGGTATGTATGTAATTTTATTCTGCGCTTTCGGGGCAACACATTTCTACCACGATCGGTCCCGGCACTGAAACTGGCCGTCCTCCATGTCTTTTTTTTTGCCCAATCCCGGAGGCAATGAAATGACCTTGCGAAACGCTCTCTTATATTTTTGGTTTTTTTGCCCTCGGACAACAATGTCAAGTAAGTTGGTTTGTCCGCACGACGCAAACGCTTTGCGGGAAAGCTCTGCCCGGCACACTTTTGGCGTGCAGCGACTTTACACAAAAGCCAAAAATTGCACTGACAGCGCTACTAGAGTTATCAACTCCCTGCTTCGTGTGCTAGAAACTTCTTATAATTCATAAGACGCCATCTATAACTTAAAATCACTGCCGCAAAAAAGCCTTCGCCCACACGGCTACTACTGTGATGCCACACTGCACCTCTTCAATTATCAACCTTCGACTCGCCGCGGTTTCCCCGAAGAGCAATCCGGCATTCGTTTTTCCCATATATCCCAATGGTTTCGAGAATCCTCGGAATACCCGTGCACTACCCGCGGCGAGGTCGAGACTAAACAGATGAGTCCCGCTATCACGACTTTGAATCAGTGCCGCAGGTAAGCATTCGCTTGCCCGGTGCGACGCTATCAGTGGAATATCACGCTCCCACATCGCGAACAAACAAACGCTTGCGCAGTACATTCACCATCCCCATGTCGTCACTCTCGCTCACTCTTCTCCCCCCAAACGGCTGCCTTCAAGCATGCGGTGTAAATACGTTTTAATCGCACTTGCAAAACAGAAACCACGTTAGGCTTAAGGTAATTTGGCGCCGCATCAGCGACTCACAAGGAGCGGATAGCGCATCGTATACCTCAGTTATGAATGGCTGAATGGTACATACCTTGCAAAACGATCTTGTGTGGCGCAAAATCCATACAAAGCTGGGGTATCAGACGCAGTCTTCGGTACTTGAAATGATGGTCGGAGTGTAGACCGCACTGATGACGCGGGAACCTACGTTGGCGGGAACCCCAGTCCCCAGCCGATCGCCGCTCCCGGCATCCGCGCCGCAATAAATGTCGTGTTCCGCACTGCGTGCGCGGCTCATGTGGCGATAGACGTCCGCGGAAAAATAAAGGCCGGTAAAATGCGAGACGTTATTGAGATCTCGGATCACCAGCAGTGTGTGTGACCCCTGCGTCAAAAATACTCTGATAAAGTGCGTCTCCAGGCGTAGTTCCCCGCACATATCGGATGTTGTTACGTAAATATAAAATTTGTAGTGCTACAGTACAGTTCCTGTTACTTGGATGGAACAGCAAAGTGGGTGTAATATCGACGAACATTACATGTTCCATTGCCGTTTCCACGTAAATTGATGGGTTTTTTTAACAGTGGTTATTTTCAAACATTATACACGAACAACATTTAGAGACATCAAACTACATTGACTTTGGTTAAAAATACGTCTTAAAAACACTTTTGACTAGGAAAAAGACAAAAAATGACAAAAAGCAGCATTGCACTGCATAATTTTCCTTATGAACTGGCTTGATAGCCCATCATTCGAAATGAGGACAGCTACGTATGATTACGGAAGGACACTACCAAGTCCTACACCACTGCACACACTCTGCACTTCCACAACTTTGTTTTTGGTTTCTTCTGCATGCCAACGCACGGCAGGTGACTCCATGTCAGACAGTAGTCACACATTACCGAGTCATGGTCTTCCAAATTTGAGTTGCACTCATTGCAACTCCAGCTTTCTTGGTTTTTTGCGTCTATGACCATTTTCACTGCTTCCCAAGCGTCATCGCTGAAAAAACGCCGCACTAGGTTGACGTCGACATTGTCATCCCGAATGCCGCTATGAACCCGCTCTGGCCGTTATTCGACTGTGCCCTCGTCAAGCAGCTTTCCTTTGCTTGCTTCTGCTGCATTGTGCGTTCCTGTTAGCCATGTGAGCAGCTTTACTTTCTTTTCCTTCACAGTAAGCTCTGCATATGGCCTCTCAGTGGGTGCCCTCTTGCGTTTCCTTGGCAGCCCAATAACAGTAACCATGTGGCCTTCTGGACCGTCGCCCACACCTTTTTGTGGTTATTGGCACCTTTATGTTTGACAGGGTGTCAGAGAGTCGTGTGCTGTCATCTTGGCAGACACAATCTCCAGTAGCACTTTTTTGCTGCAATACGCTCCCAGATGCACAGTTATGTTTGCTGAGATCACCTAGCCCTGCATAGTCCTCTGAGGCTTCACCACCAGCAGCTTGGCTGTCCATGTCTAAAGGGCATGTGCTTTCTAGATCCACTTCACTGCTTGTGCATGGAGCACAGGGCGTCTTGATGTTGTATAGAGGCTGCACTCTCTGAAGAGGCAAGTCTTCAAGCATTGCTCCTGTGCTGGGCAGAGGTTCACTGTGCGAAGTTCGTTTCTGTCCAGAGAATGCAACAGGAGTGTCGAATTAAACGGAAGGCCTTCATTAAAATGAGCAGGCTGCAATAAGTGTCATTGCTGGTGTGCTTCATGTATCTACTGCTGCCACAATTTTGCTCCTATCACAGTGTGTGAATGTTGACTTGTTTTTGTGGTACTCAGCTTACCTTCGTATCGATCCGGACCTTTGAATCCTGAACGCTACTGAATACATGTGTATTAAAAAGTGTAGTGTTGCTAGTGAAAGTACGTCTGGTATAATATGAATGATTTAAAGATGGCTCGTATAAAGCACTTTTGTCGCCTTGGACATTTGTCTCGTATCCATTTATCAGCCATCTACTTATTTTGAGCCTTGCACTTCTGTGCTGTTATTGCCTAAGGCATGATATAAAAGCCCCGAAATTGCAGCTGAGTGTGGTTGATACTGGAGTTACAAAGCCCATTGTTGCATGTGACCTACTGTGTGAACCACGTGGTATGGAATGGCTGCGCAAGCAAGCCAGAGGGAAAGAGGTAGTCCGGGGTCCTGAACCACCAAGTGGTTGCTGATGGAGGGAAACGACAACCAAAAGGTGGGGTGTGACGCTTGTCCAGAGCGAAAGCCGGATTGAGGACCGAGCAGAAGCAAGGCGGCCGGAAATAGCTCACTGGCTGCGACAGCTACTGTGTTGGATGTTGTATCCACAGGCCACGAGCAGCTGAGGTTCGAGGTCCAGCCACAGCCCAGGTTTGAGCCCACTACGGGGCGTCGTCGTGATGGCACTGGCGCACCCACATGCACTTCGTCCCGAGGCTTCCGTCCTGCTGTCAGTCTGCGGTGTTCCTCAAGGTGCAGTAGACAAGGTGTGACGGGCGTGCACCTTCGCTCCAGTTGTGCACTCCGCTGGGCAACCCTTTCATGGCCGTGCTGACATGCTCTTCCGCAACAAGGGCATCATCTCCCACCGCAACAGAACGTGAGATCATTCCTTTATTTCGACACTTGCGCGAGCCCCTCGGAGAGCTGTTAAGCTCACAGGTGATTCAGCGAGTGTCTGCTTCTGAACTATGCATTTCCCTTTAGCGAACCGTGGATTAGCCGTTTTGTTTGCATCCAAGTGTGTTTTTTGTATGTTTTTTTACCTGCATGCGTCATGTACCGTCCTGTAAAATGTAGTCTTTCTATTGTGTGCAGTGCACAAACAACGGCGGCACTTGTATCGGTGCCACTTAACTGCTTGGCTAAGCTTGAAGGTCAGAATGACTCCAGGCGTTTTCTGGGTTGGTACCTGTACTAATATTCTAAGCTTAAAACAGGTTCACATAAGATTTCTGAAATGGAGCCTTGAGAGCAAGGGACCCGGATTCCTGGCTTACTGCTTACTTTTCCTACAAATCTGTTTTTGTGTAGAACGAAGAGCGTGGGCAATAGGGGAAGGCCTTGCCATACGCCACCATCTATCATCTGATTACTGGGGCATACCTTTAATCAAAAGTGGCTGTGCATGCCACTTGAGGCACAGTGGTCATGCGAACAAACTGAGACAGGAAGTCTTGTAGCACCTGAATGAAAAAAAACCCCAACTAAAGTTTTCCCTTTTGAGCTCTTTCACAAAGTACGGATGAGCTTCTAAGGCGCAGCAAGAGAGCCATCCTTGCTGAGGACATTATGGGAGCCTTTGACAACATAGGACCTACGCAGTTCTCTTCCATCTAATTCACTCCAACAATACCCAACACGTACGGTGACAAACAGCATTTAGTATGACTTCTCACCCTGCCAATCTTCATACTGTAAAGATTTCTGGCGATGTACTGCTTCACAATTTAGGGCCTAACAGTGGGGATAATATGTGAGTGGATTTTGGAGGCTGGACGTTGTTGTGAGTGGTTTTAATGAGATGGGGCCTGTCAAAGATAAAAATCCCCTTGCTCCTTGCGTCAAAGCTAGGATTTTGAGTTGTCACACCTTATTGATTGCCAAGACTTGCGTTCGATTTCTGGGTGCTGATGGCAAGGTTTAAGAAATGGAATATATTTGCCGTACCCATCGGGAGCATCAGTAAAGCAGCAAGAAGCACTGCAGGGAGTCATTGACACAACTGAATAACACTGGGAGAAAAGGTGGCACGGCCATTTTTGTGAGTCGCGTATGGGCAGGATCCATAAACTCTTGTGCCACGAATCGCTTACAGCATGTCTGGAATGACGAAAGCAGTTGGCTGGTTGGCTTTCTCTTGATGCCACCACATCCAGTGTAGGCCACTTATGCTGTAGACCTGCGTAGGGGATTAAGTAAACAGTTCGCAAACTGTTTCCAATGACGCATGACCTGCAAACAGAAATGCGAAGTCTGTAAATTTCACTGTTACTAGTCCTCAATTATTGCCTCCAACACATGCCACGTATAGGAACATAAAAAATTATTGTATTCTATTGAGCGATCATGTGGTCCCGCTATTAGCAACACTCGACATATGTATGTCTTTGTAACTGTGCAACAACGGTTAGACACATTCCTAATTCATTGAGGTATTGTTTGGTATAATAAAAATGATAATGCTGCTTATATGGCCTGAATGGCTTTGTCTTTTTTTTGTGTGTCAAATTGGGACGAACAGTGAGGGAAATGAAGGTAATATGAAGCCCAAACACCTGTTGTCCTGTAAAATGTGAAAGAAACGCACTGATACTGGCACCTGGCGAGGGTATACAGTGGAACCCCGTTAATACGTTTTTTACCGGACCGGGAAAAAGAAAAACGCAACAGCTGGGAAAACGTAAGAGTGAGGAAATCCACGAAAATGGGCCGGCATCTAACTGGCGTTGTTGAATCACCCCCTAGAGCTCCATTGTTGCCATCACATCTGTATTAACTCTGTGCTCTCATCGTGCTTCATCTAGGGCTCCGCTTGTCGTGTGGTGCCTTCCGAACTATTCCAGTTGAAAGCCTGTATGTAGAGTGCAACAAATGGAACCTACAACGTCAGCGAGCATACACAGACCTCCTTTATGCTTTTAAAATTTCATCCATGCCTCACCATCCTTTTAAATCAGTTTTTCATGATACCTCCATGATTGCACTCCTTTTAAATCGACCATCGTTCTCTGCGCCCTTCTCTTACAAAGTTAGAGAGGAAGCGTCAGAGCTTGCTGTCTCCTTTTTAGATACAATCCAAAGTTCTCTAACAGATTTTATAGCACCATGGCATCTCCACCCTGTGTCATGCGACACATCTTTCACACATGTAGATAAAAACTGAGCTCCCACATGTGCAATTCAGCAGCACTTCTTGTATTTGCAGGAGAAGTATCATTATTCTGAATTTTATACAGATGCCTCTAAGACTTCCACCTCTGTGTCCTGCGCGGCGCATGGGCCCGGCCTTAATGTCACCAGAACTCTGAATAATCATACTAGTATCTTTACGGCAGAGGCTAATGGTGTACTTCTTGTTGTTAATCATATACTCCAAAGCCACACCCCACAATCCATTATCTCTACAGACTCCTTCAGTGTCGTGCGGGCATTGTCGTCAACACAGTCTTCAAAAAATCACGTTGTAAATCTTATCATCAAAGGTATTTTGTCGGTGTATGTCCACAAATTTGAACTCGTCCTTTGCTGGGTCCCTGGCCACTGTGGTATAGCCGGGAACGAAGCCGCGGATCGAATGGCCGCTGCTGCTACACTCTCGAATGCAGTAGACATAACCACATTACCCTACACCGACGTGAAGCCACACATCAAACAACAACTTCGCAAAAGATGGCAAACACATTGGAGTGAACAAACAGACAACAAGTTACATGTAATAAAACCACACTTGGGACCGTACACCTCCGATACACGCAACAGGTACATAGAAGTCGCCTTGGCTAGATTACGGATAGGGCATACGCACGCAACGCTCTCGCACCTGCTTACTGGATCTCCAAGACCTCTGTGCAGCAGGTGCGGAGAGGCCCTATCCATGATCCACATCCTCGTACAATGTAAGGCACTCGACATTACACGACGCAAACACTTCCCACAACTACACACACGACATATTCCACCACACCCGTCATACTTCTTAGGAGACGATGCCATGTTTTCTGTTCAGTGCACCTTTGAGTTCCTATCAGAAATTCACGTTTTACAACTCATCTCGTACCACCCATAGTTTTACCCTGGTCCTATACACCAGCCACCTTATTTATTTTTTAACCACTCTTGTTCTTCACCCTGGCCCTTTACACCAGCCGTACTCATAGTTTTTAACTGATTTTATTTCGTGTTGTCTCCTCATCAAATAACTTTCTGTTTGGCGCTCTTTGCCCGTGTCGGCCTTGCGCCAATAAAATCAAACCATCATCATGGATTGGGAACAGGTGGGAGTAAGGGTTAATGGAGAATACCTGAGTAACCTCAGACTTGCTGATGACATTGCCTTGCTAAGTAATTCGGGGGACGAATTGCAAAGCATGCTTTCCGCACTGGGCGAACAGAGTAGAACCGTGGGACTGAAAATTAATATGCAGAAAACTAAAGTAATGATCAATAACCTCAGGACAGCACAGCGGTTTGACATAGGTGGCGAGGCAGTGGAAGGGATAAGTGAATATATCTACTTAGGTGATAGAGAAGTGCGCTGAGTATACTGAACCCCTATATATAGCCTTCATAGATTATGAGAAAGCATTTGACTCGGTCGAAACCCTAGCAGTCATTCAGGCATTACGGAACCAGGGGGTAGATGAGCATTATGTAACAATACTAGAGGATATCTACAATGGGTCTACAGCTACGATCATCCTCCATAGGGAGAGCAGTAAAATACCTATAAGAAAGGGTGTCAGACAAGGAGACACAATCTCTCCAATGTTATTCACAGCATGTTTACAAGAAGTATTCAGAACGTTATATTGGGAACAGGTGGGAGTAAGGGTTACAGGAGAATACCTTAGTTACCTCAGATTAGCTGATGACGTTGCCTTGCTAAGTAACTCGGAGGACGAATTACAAAGCATGCTTTCCGCACTGGACGAACAGAGTAGAACCGTGCCGTGAGCCTGAAAATTAATATGCAGAAAACTAAAGTAATGATCAATAACCTCGGGACAGCACAGCGGTTTGAGATAGGTGGCGGGGCAGTAGAAGTGGTGAGCGAATATATCTACTTAGGCCAAGTTGTGACCCCAGATCCCAACCATGAGGCTGAGATAATTAGAAGGATCAGAATGGGGTGGGGTGCATATGGCAGGCATTCCCAGATAATGAATAGCAGCCTACCATTGTCGCTGAAGAAGAAAGTGTATGACAGCTGCATCTTACCGGTACTCACCTACGGGGCAGAAACTTGGAGGCTCACTAAGAGGGTTCAACTTAAATTGAGAACGACTCAGCGGGCAATGGAGCGTAAAATGATAGGTGTAACATTAAGGGACAACAAGAGAGCGGAGGGGGTCAGGGAACAAACATCTGTTAAGGACATATTAGTAGAGATTAAGAAGAAGAAATGGACGTGGGCTGGGCATGTAATGCGAAGGCAAGGTAACCGCTGGTCATTAAGGGCAACAGAGTGTATCCCTAGAGAAGGCAAACGTTGCAGGGGGCGGCAGAAAGTTAGATGGGCAGATGAGATTAAGAAGTTTGGGGATAAATTGGTCACAGTTGGCACAGGACCGAGGTAATTGGAGAATAATGGGAGAGGCCTTTGCCCTGCAGTGGGTGTAGATAGGCTGATGATGATGATGATGAAGGCACACAAATTCATGCCTTCTGCTGTCAGTACGAACAGTCTAATATAAGAAACGGAAGCAGTATAGGCTTCTCGTGTATGAGACAATGGTGGCACATTACAGAGTATCATAAGCATTTGACAACGTAGGTCCTAACATGGTTCTCTTCATCTAGGCCACTCCGACAACACGCAGCACGTACGGTGATAAACGACATTTAGCATGACCTCTTACCCTGGCAGTCTTCATAATGTGAAAGGCTTTTTGTGGATGTACTGTTTTCACAATATTACGACTAACAGCAACAATAATTTGCGAGTGGAGTTTGGAGACTGTATACGCTGTTGTTAGTGGTTTTAATGAGATGAGGCATGTCAGAGATAAAAAACAGTTTGTTCCTTGAGTCAACGATAGTCTTTTCAGTTGTCACGCCTTATTGAGTGCCGAGACTTGCCTTAGATTTTCGGTGCTAATGGCAAGGCTCAGTAGATGGAATACAGTTGCGGTATCCATCAGAAGCATCAATAAGGCAGCAAGAAGCATTGCAGGCAGTCATTAATACAACTGAATAACTCTGGGAGAACAGTTGGCACGGCCACTTTTGTGAGTCGTGTGAGGGCAGGATCCATGAAGTGCTTACACCATGTTTGGTATGACGAATGCAGCTGGCTGGTTGGCTCTGTGTTGAGGGCACCTGTAGACCTGCACAGGTGGTAGGTGATATAGTACACAAACTGCTTGCAATGACAGATGACCTGCGAATAGTCTGTAAATTTCACTGCAACTAGTACTCAAGTATTGCCTCCAGTGCATGCCACCTATTTAAAACACAAGTTCTCTTATTCCATTCAGCAATCATGCGGTCAAGCTATTAGCAACACTAAAAATATGGGTCTTTGTAATTTCGCAACACTGGTTAGGCACATTCTTAATGCAATTCAGCTATTGTTTGGGTTAACAAAAATGATAATGTTGCTCACATAGCCTGAATCCCTCTGTCTTTTTTTGTAAAATCAGGACAAAGAGCGAGAGCAAACTGGACGTAATACAAAGCTTAAACATACCTGTTACCCCACGGGCTCGCGAAAGAAACGCATCCCGAGAACGGGCACCTGGCGAAAGTATGTTTGGGCGCTGTGTGGGCACCATGGCAAGCAGCAGTGAGCGTCGTACTGACCGCCAGAGGTCATGCCCTGAAAAACATGACAAGAACACACACAGCTCCGACTTAATAGCTGCAATCTGCGCAATACGTGTTTAATGAAACCAGCCAAAATATGACTGGAGAAAAGAGAGCAAACGCTTGAAAAAACGGCAAGTGTGGAACAGTTCTATGCAATGCCTGCGATACCGAAATTGATATACGATGTAGAACGAAGACCAAATTTGAAGTTTTCAATGCACTGCGCACTCACCCCGCCTCGAGCAAAGCTGTTATCTGCCGACGAAAGACGCGTTTTTACCGTACCTGATGCGCCAAAGCGAATCGACGCGCGCGCGTTGGCGTCAGCGAGTGGGTTCGCTTTGTACGCAGGCAGCTTGATATGCACCCATGTGTAAAAGTTACGATGAGTGTACGGCTGCTGGTTATGCCCAGATAAGCCAAATTAATGCAGATACGGCTACTTCGCCGTGTACGTTAGCCCGGACGGCTTTGCAGTGCATCACGGCCATAATACATAATAGCAGTAACAGTTGGCCAAGCTAGCAATGGCTAGCTAGTATAATACAACGCAGTCTGCGGCTCACGTAATTTAGTGCAGGCACAACGCCTGCTTCGCCTACGGACCACCGGCCGGCCGGGCACTTCCGCAACTCACCGCCGTCCGTTGCGGCACGTAAACGCTACGTGCGACGACGGGCGCGTACCGCTGGCATCCCTCAGCGCTAGATAAAACGGCACAACCAGCCTAAAATATCATTGTGTCCGGCTAAAAAATGGTGCCTTACGCCTTTCGGGGCATTTCCAAAGCGCTTATCCTAAAGACGCAGCACTAGCTATGCCTCATTCCCTGAGGCTACGCAGTGCTCGCAGCGTTTGCAGTACAAGGAAACGTAAATATGATACGCTACACCAGCACTTTAAAAAAGAAAGTCTCACCTTTCGTTCAGGATGCAAAACCGATGTCGCAAAGAAAGCGCTAGGCGTTTCCTTCTCCACAACAGAGGTTAGCACGAGGCTGCAGAAATGGATGTGCAAACGCTGCTGAAAGAGCCAAATGGCGGCTTGCGCTTGCGGCTTGGCACAAAGAAGCCATAAAAATTTACATTCACAGCCATTCAACTTGTTACACAAATAAAAGTGTGTAGTCTAATGTGTAACAAAATTTTTAAAGTATAATAATATGTGTTAGCTTAATTTTAAACATATAGTTTTTTACCACTTGCGCCGACTGTCAGATGGTGCAGGAGTCATGGCAGGAGTCACAGGCCATCATCTTTCCTTTATGTGGCCCCCGGCACACACAGTAGTGCCCTGGGCTGGTGTCTGCGACATTCGCGGTCAGCTTTAGTTGAGCCAGATCAGTTGCTGCGGATGTTCTCGGCTGCCTTAGAGCAGGCAGGTGGTTTTCCATTGCTTTGTTAGCGGCTGTGGATGTAGTCAGCAGGCTTAGAGTAAGAGGCTGGTTTTCCTGTGTTGGTGTGAACCAGCAACACACACGTTCAGGCAGCAGGACTTTTTTTGAAAAAACCCTCTGCTACATGCAACAAAGGGAGCAGGAACTGTTCATCTCTGTTTACCTTTTAAACATGTACCTCATTGCAGTTCCACATAACAAAATCACAATACCCCCTCTTCCATACAAATAGTTGCTCCTGGATCTACTAGTAGTATCTGGATTTTTTTTCAAACAAAGGAAACCTTCACGCTATGAGACGTAGCTTCGCCTGTCGTGCAAGAGATCACACAACTGCCCATTCCTCACAGTCTACGGGCATCTCACTTCAACTGTGCCCTCATTGCAGCAGCTTTGCTTCACCAGCAGATCCAGAGTTGCCCCCAAAAAACAAATTCTTCAGAGAGGAGAAGCCGTGCTTGGTGAAATCTCAAGTCGCGATTCAGTTCTTTGGTCAGGTGCTTGTACTTTGCAAGGCCATTTGCTTCGTTTTGCCTCCTATGGTTTAATTGACGTCGGATTACTTTATTCTCATGGGTGTAGCATATGCACTTAGTTAAGCTGTGGGATGGTGTGTCAATGCTAGTGTGACACACATCGTACAAAGTGGATGCCGTGACATGACCAGCTCTTCGTTCAAACCACTGTGTTCTCATGGCCTGCTTTTATGTCCTCGTTTGAATGCTTCTCACTGCTTCAACAGTGAGGGTATCATTACTCTACAGATAATCACAGTGAGAAAGCACATGCTGGAGAACCTGAGAAGTCCCAATTGACGTCATAGAGGCAGTGCAAATCAGCACCTTTGCTGCTTGTGACAGCAGGCACAAAGCCATCACTGAACTCTGGGTGCGTTCTGGCTACAACTGCACGATGCCCTGCCTTAATCAAGCTGGATAGAAAACATGTTCATTCTTGCTCTGTTAGGGCCGTTGCAGATTGTCGTCAGGGTTTCAAGTGCAAGAAGCGTTTGCATGAGTGTCAAGCTGACACTTCTTCATTACACTGGATGCAAAATCTATTTCAGGTACTGGTCGCATGGGCCAACTGTGTGGGGTTAGCCAAGAATTGTCTGTGTCCGTGCATGCATGATCTCAGTGCGGATGTGCGACGTACTGAATGTAAAATGGAAGCAGGCCTACGTGCGCACATGCTTCGCTGTTCCCAGCCATACACGTACAGTGCGCAGCAAAGATCTCGGCGTCGCTTTTGGCGAGCACCCAAGCAGTTAGTGGGCCCTGGCTGAAGCCTTTCGAGAGGGTTACCTGCTACGCAATTAATATTAGCACTTTCTGAGGAGAACAAAAAGCATTAGAATGGGGACATTAAGGGAACAGCAAAATAAATGTTACATGTGTGACGGCAATCGCGGTATCCGTCGGTACTTCTTTAGCTATGGTTTCCGAATCAAGCCACTCTTCGCGAAGTTGTCTCTCTAATCCCTTCCTTGCCTTCAGTTGCTTTTTTCTTTCAAAGCTTGTTCTGAACACATGAAGTTTATTAATGTCTGCTTCATCGACGCTTGGCCGTCAACTCGCATTTGTCATGCAGTAGGTTGACCCCATACAATTCGATTTTATCGTAGTAATGCTTTTTGTTGCTACCTTCGAGCACCAGTTTCTTGACTGATGCTGTCAAGTCCGAGTGCAAGGTCACGAGCCCGTTCAACACTGCCCAGTCGAGCCCAAACGACAGGCATGCTCCATACACCGCCCCCGCCATCAAAATGGTGTTTCCACTGAGCCAGTATGTCAGGCTCATCTCCTGCCGTGGGTGTATTGACGGCTCGCCGGGCAGTATCAGCTCCAGCGCCCTCGCCATTCGTATCTCGTAGTCAGCCTCACTCACGACCAGTGAGTAGGCCGAACATGCGAGGCCACCAAGGGATGGCCAGTCGGCGCCCGGTCGTAACTCTCCGACCCCTTCGCACAGCATGCCCGATGGTGACGCGAAGTAGTACCTCGCGTAGTCCAGCTGTGCATTGATCCTGCTCGGATCGTCCCATGGTCCCAGCTGCTTGATTGGGGGCCCTCCCTGTCCGAAGTTCTTTCCCGTTGCTGCGCTGTCTGGCACACAACTAATCTCAAACGTGCTGTTCTCGACGGTGTTCATCCCGTCTCCAACCTGGAACACCCGTGTTGCCTCAGTCACGATGTTGAGCGCCACGTTGAAGACGCCCTCAGTTCCTATCAGCCTGTGCATCATCTCCAGCGCCTCATACGCAACTCTTTGCCTCCCAGGAGCACCTGAGGTTGTTTTCTCTGCTCCCAGCCGCCCGTTCACGATGGTCCTCACGAGTGGGTCGGTAGTCGGCTCTCTCCTTGCACCCTTCCCCAACACCCGCACCTTGGTGTCGCCAATCTCGAGGTGCACCGTCTCTCTGGAGTGCACCTCTATGTCAAGCACCATAAACAGTATGTTGGTTGGGCCACCCACCACCACCTGTGCCGCCCTGTGTAGGAAGTAGGCAGTTGGGTCGTCTGGCAACGCCGTTGCATCGTTCGCCATTGTCTTGATCTTCATCATGTATCCGACCCTCTGGTTCCAGTTCATCGTTGAAACAAAGCTGAGGGCGTAAGGCATCAGGGCCTTTGTCCCACCGCACTCCATCAGCATCGGCACCACGGCGGTTCCAATCCCCCAGCTATCGATCCCGAATGTCCTGTCCCGGGCCTGCGACATCTCACCCTTCCTGGTCATGAGCTGGGCAAAGAGTGTCGGGTCCACGGCGGCGATCTTCCCGTCCAGCACAGCTGAAGTGTATGGGCCCACATACCTCCAGTTTTCCTTGGACCTCACATCAATGGCAAGGCGCGTGGCCCTGTGTCATCTTGGCAATCTTCTTGTGGCTGGTCACTAGCTCACTCAGTAGCATGCACCTCACATAGGCTGCCTATCACGAAGTGTCCCGGTCGATGACCTGACCGCCTCAACCAGTACCGACACTGCCCTTGTGTCCAGCATGGCGGGAAACGTGAAGAACCTATTGGCTTGGAAGTCGCCAATTGGCCTACTCAACACCTCGCTGATTGCCCTGTAGCGCTTGGTTGTCTGAAGTCCGACTGTCCCGGCTCTCACCTGGGGATCAACCCGGACCATTCTGATCGGTGTCATAGTCCTGACAGCTTCTTGTGTCTTTTCTGCTGTTCTGTCTTTGGTCTTCCATGTCATCATCGATAAGCTCAGCACATCTGGCCAGCTCCATGGAGTTATGTCGCTTGCTTGTTTTGACACACTCTGATAGACCATCTGGTCTAACATGGGGGCTCTCCCCCGTTCACGTCCATAGCCTGTGGTAGGCTCTGATCCCTATTAATCTGAGCGATCTGTAGAGGTAGTGACTGATTTTCATCTAGTTTTTTCTGTTCTTGTGACATCTTCATCTTTGGTTTGGTTAGGTTTCTACGCGGTGTACACCACCCACTGCAACCGGTCGGAGGAGGGTTCTGTTACCCATTCTAAGACCCCGAAAACAAACCCCATACCGTTGCACCTAATGAGGGGAGTGCGTCATAGTCAAGAGGAGGCGGTGACATTACTAGCTGCGTTCATGTCCAAAAACTGTGCAAGACATGTCGAATCGCAGGACGAAACGGGGCAGGCTGCAGCAGCTGTAGGTTTAACATGTGGACTCGTAAAATCTGAATAAATTCTAAAAGTTGCTACGTGAAGATAAAAGCTGGAAATGGTAATGGTTGTCGCGCAGGTTTGCGAGGAATGTGATGCACAATCCTGTCCACAGCATTTGGGACAGGTCTGCCGGTGAAGCCTGCCAGGGCCGTAGCCAGAAATTTTTTTCGGGGGGGTTCAGTTACACCCCCCCCCCCCCCCCCCCCCCCCCCCCCCCCCCGGTAACCTACCTCAATTCCACAACCCTTCCCAGTTATAACTCAATCTCTCCACGGAATGCTTCGTTCCCATTTTGGTACAAAGAAAGGGACAGGGAGATGTGGATGGCCCCAGGCAAAGTAAAAAAGTGCCCAACACAATTTGAAATTACACCTCCCAATTATGCACTGAATAATGAAGTTTAACGATATTGCACAAATGTTTATTCATACAAATTTGACAGTGTTTACTTACACAGTAAAGGTAATAAAGGTAAGGGTAATTGAGGGATAATGAAAACTTCACAGTTCCAGAGGTCTTTACAAACACATTCGTCCGAGAATCGGTGTCCTTATTTTCGCGAAATTCGTGTCACGCCGCGAAATGCTTCCTTTTTGGAAGCTTGCAAAATTCGGCAAGAACTTGTGCTGGGGTCACTTCGACTTCCCTATGTACACTTAGGAGCGCCAGTCCGGTCAACCGCTCTTGTTGAACCCAATTCCTTAGGTAGCTTTTCAGCCTCCGCAGAGTCTAAAATGTGCGTTCTGGAGTTGATATGGAAGTAGGCAGTGAATGGCGGAAAAAAATTCAGCATTGCACATGCTTAGGGCACCCAAAGCGCCTGCTGGGAGACCCGCTTCGGGGACTTAGGCCATTTTTTCCTCCACAGCATCAATTCCACTTCGATCACAGACGCATGCTCACCGAGGTGAAATTGCGCTGCATCAGTGATCCGAGAAATGCTTGCTGATGCACAATATTTTGTTAGGATCATTTGAAGACCCACCACAACACTTCTGTGGTTCTCAAAACGCTCTTTGAGCTGGTTTTCCAGGTCGGCCAAGAAAGGCAAATACACATTTCGCCTATAGTACTCTTCAGGATTGGCAGCAGGTGTCTCACATCTTTGGTTTTGTCTCAAAACCGTTCGTGGCAGTGCCATCTCCACATTCACATCGCTTAGAAGACGACAGGCCTCCCCAAAAATCTTCGTGAATTCCTTGGCTGCATCTGCTCTGTTTTCAATGAGGACGCTGACAATGTCTTCGACATGGTCACACGCCTGCGACAACTCACAGTCGACCTTTTGCAAAAACTTGCGAAGTGGATCATGAGCAAATGCACAAAAGTTGTCAGTTTTGCTTACTTCTTGCATGTAACCCATCCCGGCAGTCATACCGCTTGTTTTGCCTGCACCAGTTTCCACAACGAGGCTCCCCTTTTAAGGGGGAACAGGGTCTTAGACCCGAAAACTTTATTATTCAACTTATGATAATGAAAATTTGTAGGCATATGTAGTTTTTATGCTGATTTCAAATACAAGCTTTATTGTGTGGTAAAACACAAATTGTGAATTTTTCGCAAATATTTTGTATAAATTTTCTGACAAGTCCATAGAAATTTTGGCTGCCTAGATCTTGCTAAATAAGATGCTGATGCATTCTGCGAATTACCAGGAGTGCAATAAGACCAGCCTCATCCTTGTATCTCTTCTGCAGCTTGAGTTATGAATGTCTGAAGTTCATGCTTGATTCCGGCAAAAATGCTCCGAAATTTGAACAGCTTTGAAAAAAGCTATGGACTTTCAAATCTTTGTTTCTTAGTCTTATTGAAATAAGTGGTCATTCAGCAACCAAACAACACAAATATTATTCAATCTGTTGGGTAGAACCTGAGATAAGTCTGTCAGAAAATGCTAAAATGGCGAAAAATTCGAATGGAGAAATTCGCAAAAAACAATGACACATTGTTTCCATTGCTTTCTATGCCTGTAAAGATGGCCTTCCAGGTAATTTATTGCTCGGAAGGCTCCAGCAGCATAGTCAGCAGTATCTCACTGCTGCCGGTAGTCGAACGTAGCCCTTTGGCCGCTGATGCCCATGAAGTTGGGGTTATCCACTCTGCATTTACATTTTTGCATATTGCAGTCCTGTCTTTAGATACGGCTTGTTTTTCCTGTAAGACTTTCATGTAAGGTTCCAGTTCTTTGGCCAGTTTGTCGTCTGTGACGAAGGTTGGCAGAAAAAGACAGCAATGCTGACATACTGCTTGTTGGCTGGTTCAAGAATGACAATGTTACTTCCCTTGCAATGTCCGTTAGTGTCCTGAAATTTCCTTACCGCTGACGCTGAGTAGACTCCTATTTGAAGCTCTTGAAAACATCAAAACATGGTATTTTGCAAACACAGCTTCAATGCCATCATCGCTGCTGTGGGAGCTAAGGGAAGGGGTGTTAGTACTGCCACACCCATCTGTCCCCGTGGCCATGCCACTGAATTCTTCCCTGGGTGCAGGGCTCTGATCAGCCGGAATGTAGTTGTGCTTATGCAAGGAGCTTTTTTTGTACCTTCAGTAGAACAATCAGAGCATTAGGTGTCAACGGGTTTGGCTGATGATCAGTGTCTGAAGAAAGTGTTGTGTGGTCTTCCTCTTCTTATCAAAGTCTCACCTCTTCCTCTTCTCACCAAAGTGTGGTCTTCCTCTTCTCACTTTTAGATGCGACTGCATCTCATTCACTTGCCTTGTCCCTCCATACGGCGTTGTTGTTGTCCGTCCACACCCCTCCCCCATTCTCCTCGCCGCGCTCTCTGCCACTCACCCCCTCTCCTCTCCGAGAGCGAACACTCTCGCGAGGGTCATTGGATTGGATTCGATTGGATGATGTTGGATTGTGTTGCGTCATAGCCGCGCACCGTTGCGTCATAGCCGCGGCGGAGGGCTCACGGCACGTTTCACGCGATGGGAGCATCAACCTAACGGAAACGACAACGGAACCCCCTATGCATCGCATCTACATGGGTTCCCGCGAGGGGAGGTGGGAGTAATTTTCAAGATGCATTCTACTAACACCCCTTGTTGCTGGCTCGCTTCCATTTGTTTGTATTTGCTCATGACCTCTGAGACGGTACCAGATACTTCCACTATGGAATGGCACTGCTCATGGTGCTGTTTCAAGCTCATGGGTCAAACTGTGTGTTGTCGAACACGGAAACATCGTGAGAAGTGCAAAAATTGCACTCCTGCAAGAAAAGAACGTCAACATTTTGCGCCCTTGCGAAGTGCATAATCTCTCATTGCTTGTCCACGCTTCGAAAGCCTTGGGCATTCAAAGAAAGAAGATGCACGAGTATTAGAATAATTAATGCGTTACTTGTCATTGACATACTTTCCTTTTGCAACCAAAAAATAAACTAAACAGACTGGTCGGGGACACACAACTTCTTTCTATGCTCACCGGCGCTGTCCGAATCGGTGGACGAGGGCAGGGCACGTTTCGTTGTGTCAAGGCGGGCTACGTTTGTAATGTCCATTTGGGAGCCGAGGGGCAGGTCGTTCGTCGTGCTGGGGTCCTTGGGGGCGGGTTCAAGCATTGTCTGGGAGGCTGCCAGGGTCGGCGTCGCTGCCGGAGTGGCCGCGGCTTCTCCGCCCGGCTTTGCGGCTTTCGCCGGCTTGCTGTTGACGCGCAAGGGAGTTGCGCGCCCGCGGGCTGGTAGGGGCGGTGCCGGTACCTCCTTCAAAGTCTCCCGGGTGCTTGCCCGCTCTGACGACGAGTCCGTTGTAGGCTCCGTGGTCGAAACAGCTACCAGCGCCATTAGCTGGCTCTCGCAGCTTGTAGCTAGGTCGTCGTCGCTGTCTTCGATAGGGAAAGCGGGAGGGTGGCTTGGCCAACACGAACGAGCTCGCCCCGTCGTCGGAGGCGCCGTCGTCCGTGCCGCGCTGCTGCACTCGCTCCGCCCCCCTCTCTGTCAACTCGGAAAAGCCTGGAACCGCAGCCGCGCTACTCGGGAGGGCTGGAAACTCGTGGAGCGCGGCGGCGTAGGTCCGCGGGCGCAGGCAGTCCGCTGTGGCGTGGTTGCCCTGGCAGCGTCGGCACAGCGCATTGCACTCCTCGGTGGTGTGACCAAAAACGCTGCACTTAGCACACCAGGGCTGTTTGCACTCGCGCTGCTGTGGCCCTGTTGCCCGCACCTCGAACACACCCTCTTCACACCCTTGTATTCGCATTGGACCCTGTCTCCTCGTACGTGCAGAAGGTTGGGTACCGGCTTCGTCATCTCCATCTTCACCAGGCAGTTCCCGGTTTCCACAAAAGGGAAACCCTTGAAAGCCATTTACTGTACGTTCTTAACCTTGCCGTAGGGAGCCAGGGCCGCTGCGAGGTCGCTGTCCGATACGAGGGGGTTCAGGCGCAGGACGGTGACGTGTACGAGCTGCTCCACCCTGTCGAAGGCTTTTGCCTGGTCAACAGAGACGAGGCAACCTGAAATGCTGAAGTGCGTGACGAAAGTGAACAGGTCCCTTGTCAGAGACAGTGACGAAGAAACCGTCCGACCTGGAACACTACCTGTTTGGGCTAAGCTGACTACCTCTGGGAGGACGCAACTGAACCGCTTCGTAAGGATCGAGGCCACTAGCTTATAGTCGGCGTTAAGCAGACTAATCGGCCGGTAGCTTCGTGGGTGAGACGGATCTCCCCCTTCCTTCTCCAACAGGATGACCCTCCCCTCTCAAAATGAGCCAGGTTTCGCGCCCCCCGCCATCAGCCCATTCACCATGTCGAGCAGCGGTTTGCAGATGGCCGGAAAAAAATCAATGTAAAAAGCGGCAGGGATGCCATCAAGACCCGGAGCTGAGGCCACGTTCGCATCCATGACCGCTTCCTAGAGTTCGGTGGTAGATACTGGGGCTACCAGCTGTGCTAATGACTGATTCCCTGGGCACGCAAGGAAGGACGCCCAGAAAACTTGAGCAAACAGCCCCCAAAGTCCCCTCCTGCATCGTCTAGCGCGGCCCGTTCGGAGGTAAACATGCGCTCAAAATACTCTTTGAACACCCGCATGATGTCACCACCCTCCTCGCTCACTTCTCCGCCTTCGAGTTGAACGTGGGGCACCTGTGCGTGGCCCTGCCAGTCCGTGGCAGCCGCCTTGACGTGCGTGAGGACCGCCGGGTCCGACGGGCCACCCTGCACGTACGTGCGGCTGTCCGCCTGCGATGACTGCCACGTGAATCGCTCGTACCTTGCCTGGAGGAGACTGACCTAATCGCGCATAGCGAAGGTCAGGTTGCCCCTGCCCTTTACGATACGCAGCCTCCTCAGCGTGATGTTCAGCTGTTGTTCCTTGCATGAATCGAGCAGGGCACCTCTTCAGTGCTCTTGTTCGGAAGTCGCTGCTGTTCGTTAGCTCTTTTGGGAAGTGTGCAGCTTTTTGCTAGACCTTAGCTCGCTTATACTGTTGTGCAATGGCTGAAGTGCCCTCGTTGCACGTTTCGACTAAAACATTAAGCTTTCTGCTTAGAAAAAGCTGAAACTGTCAACCGTTCTATACATTGCCACATCATGTACATTGTAGGAGACCTTATTAGGGCCGTAGACATCCTTGAAGTTAGTTACATACAAAGAAGCATAGCAGTTTTTGCGTAACTGTTGTACTCTGTGCACATGTTGGGATTGGCAGGTATTCTCATTGCAATGTGCAGAACGAGAAAACGATAATTTTTTTCTGCAGCAGACCTGCCAGCACTACTTGTCCCAAATAAGGAAAACCATGGCTTCATCTCTTGAATCTCCTCCTTGCATGCACTTTCGAGAGCCAAAATATCCAGAATGCTATTTCATGCTTAGTACAAAGGCTCTTGCTGTCGCATCATAAATAAACCTGCAAACTTGGACACTGAAGGCTTGCTGAACTAAAGTAAATCCGTTGGTCAATAAGTCATTTAGTTCCTGACAAAATCTGCTATGTATAATCCTCAACTTCCTTCTCGCGTTTTTGAATGCCCATGGTTTCAGCCAACTAGGAATTCGCCATTGATATTTAGGTCTTCTGTTTTGCCCAAAATAGGCTAAAACACACTATTCGTACTCCATGTAAGCTGCAGATCATAAACATACAATTGAATTGAATTGTTTTATTTTCCATAAAATATACATAATTTTATGGTGGATTTTCTGGGAAAAAGACAATGTAATACCAACGCCAAGTCCCACGTGAGAGCTGGGACTTCAGGGCGTCACCAATGCAAAATGACAATGGCAATGTTGCAACCCTTGTCCCGTAAAACTCTACTGCCCCCGATGCGGCCGTCTAACACA